>NC_092694.1:26384969-26727469 GCF_964275005.1 Diadema setosum
AAATATCGAATCGTATTTTTGGTCTTTGTATGTAAGGTCATCGTACCACAGCAGCTTGCACATCACACGCTTTACACGATTCAATGATGTTCCACGAAACATGTTATCAAGAAATGCTGAAAACAGTTTGTCCATGATTTCGAATGTAACTGAGCCTGATTTGTACTTGCCTTGGTCTAACGAAGAGCATGCAGCTCGAACTACAGTCAAAACCTTCTCTGCTGTCTTGATAAGGGACTCAATGAGGTCAAGCTCAGAAAAAAAATATGCAAAGTCAAAGAGCAATACTCCAAATATTTGAATCAGCTCTGGACCATGCTCAACTAGGGATGAATTGCTGACATGTTGAATGACATCTCGATATTCGTTAACAATCTCGCACCCCTGAGATACAACCTTGGTGTCCAGTTTATCCTTTGTCCCAAAGAAAGGAGATATCCCGTCCATCACAGTCCCCAGCACTGCTTTAGAGTGTGATTCACAGGACAACAAATACTTGAATATATTGTAACCTCTTGAGGCATCATCTTGTTGCATACACTGACATGCAAACCTTGCCAAGTGCTGGAAGAAATATTCCCCCTTAGCCCCTTCAGGTATGATTCTATGTCCGATAAGTAACCACTGAACTTTCATGGCACGCTTGTCATCTTTGATAGCTTTAAAATCAGCAAGTGAATATTTTTTAGTGCATTGAAAAATGACTTCAAGCTCGTGATCATCTCCACTCTCAGGAACATGGCAGCGCTGGGAAATGACCTTGCATAATGTTTCATAAGCTTCGCAGTGCCCCCCAGCCATGTATTGCGAGAAACCAAGCATTTCCAAATATTTGATCTTATCTGTCTCTGATATTTCACTGTGACTGCACTGCGGAGACATCAGGAAATCCCCCATGGAAACAAAGCCAAACAGCGCTGCTACATAAAGAGGAGTCAGTCCTGCTCTGTTATCTCTGTAGATAACACCATGCTGCAGAAGTGTCTGCACAATTTTAATTTTGTTGTCTCTGGCAATATCCAATGAAAATGGGATATAGCCAGTTGGATTCTTGCAGCTTGCATGTAAAAGTGTGTCACCACTCTTTGGAGAGGAGAAATGTGGGTTGGCACCCCTCTCCAAAAGAAACCTGACAATGTCTTCCTGTCCATTTTCACAAGCTATCATCAGAGCAGTCCTTCCATCATCAGCCGTGGCATCTATGCCACCCTCATCGGTGTGACTGGCCAAATACTTCTGGATGCCCTCAGCACACTCAAGGCCCATTAGTGTATCGTCTGCCATTGCCTGTGCCAAAGAAGGCATCCTGATTTCCTCTTCTGTAACACTCGATGAACTTGCAAGGGATTTCATGACAAGTGGCATAAGTAATTACTGCTTTACAGTTAGCCGTGTCCGTCAAAGCTGTAAGATACAATTCAAACACAAAGAATTCGCCAATTACATTCTGCTCTTAAGAAATTTTTTGATATAAATATTTACACAGATAATGACTGCAGACTTCATTTCTAACAAATGTGAATAACTCTAGTGAGTAGTGAACATTTCATGCATATCCTGTGCCATTTTACATGCAATGATGACAAATATCATGTTACATTCTGCAAGTAAGTGATGAGTGCCCAAGACATTAACAAAGATAATGACTGCAAAAAAAAAATATTTCTACGAAATAATATTGTTATTTTAGTAAACAGTGAATATTAATCATATATATAGAATTAAATAAAACTTATTCGCTGACGGCTTAAGTTGACGTTATCTTGAGAAACTCACATACATTCAAATGTTTATTTATGACATAATATAAAAAACCTGCACAACGTATAACGTTACGACATTTGTCTGAGTTCGCATTTTTGTTCTTTAGTGATGTCATTCATGATGTTTTTATTTACACATTACATGCAGTACGATTTAAGTGACCCATGTATTACACGCAATTATTTTATTTCAATGCATATAAACTCCTTGGAGGAATGAGCTTAAAAAAAAAAAAAAAATGGCGAAAATGTACGCGTACAATTTTCTCTTTTTGGAAAAAGGCACACATTCAAAGTATGTTTTTACTCAGATATTTCAAAGAAACAGTTTGGAAAAAAACTATCCCAACGTTCAACGGCGTAAATCCGTACTGAGGAGTGGGGGGATGGTCACCATCACCACGCTTACAAAGCCCATAACCGGACCGGCGCAGCCTTGGGGAAGGGGGGGGGGGGGGGGGGGGAGAAGCTTCTCTCCCCCCCCCCCCCACACGCACACTTTACAGGGATCGGATGTCCCACTCTTTTGCATGAAATATAAAGTGGGAGGAAAGTGGCAGCAAAAATATGAAGACTTTTTGTTCTTGTTGTTGCTTTTTTTTTTTTGCTTGTCAGATGACTTCCGGCGGAAAATCAGACCTTAAAAGTATGAAGACATTTTTTGTTTTTGAAATATCTGTGTGAGAGAGCGGAGCGACCGGGTTAACGGGGGGGGGGAGGGTGTGTATGGGGGGGGGGGTGTCCCTCTCCCACACGAGGAAGATTTTGCATTTTCAGACCTGAAATTCAGCGATCTGGTGCACACTTCTGGTGAAATTTTTGTTTGTTTTTTCTTTAAAAAAAAACCAATAGAAAATGAAATATTCACAATATATTATTGAATGACAAAATCGTGGTATTTCAGCTCTTGCTCCGCCTGTGCGACATCACTGCGAAGGCCTACTAAATAGTGGGGCCTATCACCGGCGTAGACAAGATTTGATCTTGGGAGAGCGGTTATAAGATCGTGAGGGAGCGAAGCAAGCGAGGGGGGGGGGGAGGGTATGGTAGGGGGGTTTCTCCCTCCCACGGTGAAATCTTTTTACATTGAAAATTTTGACATTTTACAGTCCAAAAACTGCCGTTTGTAGCTATATTCTTCGCTTTGGAAATTAAGGGGGGGGGGGCACACCGTGCGCAACCTACTGCTGTCAATCACTGCATGGCAGCAGCATCAGGAGAATGGCATAGCGATTAAATGCGAGCGAGCGGAGCGAGCGAGCTTGAAAATTTTGACATAAAGCTTTTACATGCCAAAAACTGCCGTTTGTAGCTATACTTCTTCGCTTTGGAAATCAAGGGGGCCGCACCGGGCGCAACTGTTGTCCATCACTGGCAGCAACATCAGGAGAATGGTATAGCGATTAAATGCGAGCGAGCGAAGCGAGCGAGCTTGAAAATGTTGACATTTTACAGTCCAAAAACTGCCGTTTGTGGCTGTATTTTTTTTGCTTTGGAAATTAAGGGGGGCGCACCGTGTGCAACTGCTGGCAATTACTGGCAGCAACATCAGGAGAATGGCATATAACAATTAAATGCGAGCGAGTGAAGCGAGCGAGCTTGAAAATTTTGACATTTTACAGTCCCAAAACTGCCGCTTTTGGCTGTATTTTTTCGCTTTGGAAATTAAGGGGGGTGCACCGGGTGCAACTACTGGCAGTTACTGGCAGCAACATCAGGGGAATGGCATAACGATTGAATACGAGCGGGCGAAGCGAGTGAGCTTGAAAATTTTGACTTTTTACAGTCCCAAAACTGTCGTTTGTAGCTATATTTTTCGCTTTGGAAATTAAAGGGGGGGGGGCGCACCGGGCACAACTGCTGGCAATTACTGGCAGCATGCAACATCAGGAGAATGGCATAAAGATTAAATGAAAGCGAGCGAGTTTGAAAATTTTGACATTTTACAGTCCCCAAACTGTCGTTTGTGGCTGTATTTTTTTCGCTTTGGAAATCAAGGGGGGGGGGGGGGACAACACCGGGCGCAATTGCCGGCAATTACTGGCAGTAACATCAGGAGAATGGCATAACGATTAAATGCGAGCGAGCGAAGCGAGTGAGCTTGAAAATTTTGATATTTTACAGTCCCAAAAACTGTCCTTTGTGGCTGTATTTTTTCGCTTTGGAAATTAAGGGGGCGCATCGGGCGAAAACTACTGGCAATTACTAGCAGCAACATCAGGAGAATGGCATAATGATTAAATGCGAGCGAGCGAAGCGAGCGAGCTTGAAAATTTTGACATTTTACAGTCCCCCAAACTGTCGTTTGTGGCTGGTATTTTTTCGCTTTAGAAATTAAGGAGGCGCACCGGGCGAAAACTACTGGCAATTACTAGCAGCAACATCAGGAGAATGGCATATAACAATTAAATGCGAGCGAGCGAAGGGAGCGAGCTTGAAAATTTTGACATTTTACAGTCCCCAAACTGCCGTTTGTAGCTATATTTTTCGCTTTGGAAATTAAGGGGGGCGAATCGGGCGAAAGCTGCTGGCAATTACTAGCTGCGACATCAGGAGAATGGCATATAACAATTAAATGCGAGCGAGCGAAGGGAGCGAGCTTGAAAATTTTGACATTTTACAGTCCAAAAACTGCCGTTTGTAGTTTGTAGCTATATTTTTCGCTTTGGAAATTAAGGGGCCGGGGCGCACCGGGCGCAACTGCTGCCATTCACAGGCAGCAGCATCAGGAGAATGGCATAGCGATTAAATGCGAGCGAGCGGAGCGAGCGAGCTTTAAAATTTTGACATTTTACACTCCAAACACTGCCGTTTGTAGCTATATTTTTCGCTTTTGTTTGTCCCACTTTTACGGGGGAACCATCCCCCCCCCCCCCCCCCATCGACGCCTCTGCATAGTTATGAGGGTGATTTTGTTAAGTGAAAGATCTGCTGCACACTCTTTGATAAATTAGGGAAATATACGTCAATCTCAAAAGTGTACATGCAAAGTCTATCGAAAGGGATCCTGTATAGCGGAGCTTTTGCATGTTTATGATTGCAATACAACGATCTGGTGCATAGTTCTGGCGATATTTGGACAATTTTCCATTTAGAAAGTTCGAGATTTGTCCTCATCTCGGGAATTGCTTGGGGGATAAACCATGATTTGTCTGCCTAAACACTCAGGCCGTAGGGGCGGGGCAAATGCCCCTTTGCTCCCCCCCCCCCCCCCCAGATAGATTCGACGCCCCTGATCTTCCCTGGGTAGGCCTATGTTCACCAGTCACTGTCGTTTCTCAGGAATGATTCAGGAAATGGAGGGGGTTCAATTATGGCGATATAGTTTTTGTTATTGTTTGTTTGTTTGTTTGTTTGTTTTCCTACATATCTTGCAGATGGTCCCCAGTTACTCGCGTCATAGCATGTTTACATTATAGGCCTATACTATTTGACGTTGTCAACGTCTGAGCCATACCTTACAGTGTATGTCGATGTTACTTTCTTCGCGAGCGAGCGAAGCGAGCGAGCGCTTGAGAAAATTATGTATACATTTTCCTACAAGATAGACTACTGTTCAGCTCTGTTACCTGTCTGAAGGCCGGCGTACAAACGTCATGCAATATGCCAAAATTGATACAATCACATTTCTGCTTCCTCCATTTTTTTTTCTCCAAAATTCAGGGGGGATGATTGTACAGGCCATCCCCCCCTCCTCCATTTCAGGGGGGGATATATCCCCCCCCCATCCCCCCGGGATTTACGCCCATGGCTCAAACACCTCCCTTTTGCCCAAGGGAGGTGTTTGAACACCCAAAACACCCCACTCGCTACGCCCTTGTACTATAGTGGTAGTTCCGGTATCGACACTGCACGGGCACGGCCTGGCCTGGCTAACTTACCCTCATTCGTATTCGTTCTCGCTTTATACACAGCTGCTCTCCTGGGTGTTTTTTTTTTTTTTTTCCTGAGATAATCTATGTCCAGCTCCAAGCTGGATGTTTGGTACCGCAGATGACTTCAGCATTCGCTTCTTTTTTTTTTAAATTCCAAACTGGTGGGAATGCTTCCCACTTTCGACGAAATCGTCTTCCTTGAAAGTCATCAAATGGGCACGCAAATCACACTGGTCTCCGATCGATGGCACACTCCACTTTGCTCTATCAATTGAACTTTTGCAGTCCACATTCGGCGAACGTTTTCGTCATTTGGGAATTGATGCAAACTAACACCATTTTTTGTGGTGTTGCTGCATCCTGCAACAACACATCGCTGTGGCATTTTCGCTAAATATCCGAAAACAACTCAAGAAACGGAAAGTGTCAACAGTCGAAACATACGTAAACATACGAGATGACCGACTGGGATCAAGCGTCGGTCTTCTGGTTGTGAGGTCACAGGTCACATGATCGAGAGAATCCGATATCGCATATTTTTAGGGGCGGGGCGTAGCATCGGGTAAAGTGTCAGAGTCACAGAGCGAAGAGTTCTGTGGTCAGAACATGGAAAATGAAAAATTCATCTAAAAAAATATGGATACAATTTTTAACCGAACTTTCCCATTTTTGATATCTATATGACCCATATTTTCATTGGAAAGGCCATTGCTATCTGTTCATTTACAATATTATTCATTATAATGTATCGTAGTGTACCGGTTCATTGTTTTTTGCATTATCTTATATTGTTGGATGGAAATAAAGCGATATTGGCGTGGTGCGTTTTCACCGTAGCGTTTCGCCGGAAAATGATAAACAATTGAAAAATACGGTAAAATTCACGAGAAATTGCTTCTCTTGTTGTTGTTATTTTTTTTTTAGATAAAAGGATATACACTGTATCATACGCTTTGGATATTCCCTTTGCCGTCTAGAATAAAGACTAAGCGCTGTGGACATCATAACCTTTGGATATTCCCTTCGCTGCCTCGAATAAAGACTAAGCGCACCGCGTTTACAACAGAACACCTGTGAACATACCGCAGAACTGTATTTTACAGCTCTGTGGAACATACAGAGGACAGTGCTCTTCTTTGTATAGCGGTTAGTTTCGATTCAGAAGTATAGGGATATAACAACGAAACCAAATTGGTTGAAAATTCATTTATTATGACTAAGCTACTCATTTGGAAATGCTATCATAGCTTGATAAGCATATCTATGCCCGACAAACAAAATGACACCAAAAAGGTTTTGCCACCTCAAATGGTACCAATATCTGGCCTGGCCCATGGACTATTTGATCCCATGTCTCATGCTGCCACTCAGTAATATTTGAAGTATGTGCTAAACTGGAGCTGCCTCACAGATAAGAAGACAATTGATTCATGTGCCATTGTATCATGACTCGTCACTCTCAAAGGAAGATATGTCTTTATGATGGTAATTGCTTTTCGCCGTCCCTTCTTAGAAAACAAGCGGCACATTAATAGTACAGGCAGTCAGGGCTTTGGAAAGGGCTCTCGAAAGGCTATGGAAAGGGCTGGCTATCGAAAGGGCTATCGAAAGCCGTTTAAACAGGGTAAAGTTGATAAACGCAGCCGACGAAAGCAAGCGGCACATTAATAGTACAGGGAGTGGACAGGGCTTTCGAAAGGGCTATGGAAAGGGCTTTCGAAAGAGCTATGGAAAGGGCTATCGAAAGGGCTATCGAAAGGGCTTTCGAAAGTCATTTAAACAGGGGAAAGTTGATAAACGCAGCCATGGAGACAGGACAGTTATTAAGAGACGTTACATTAATATTTCACCTTGACGAAAATAAACACGGCGCCCTCATCGTCATTTGCCACCACACACTACATCCAACGGCGTAAATCCGTACTGAGGAGTGGGGGGGGGGGGGGGGATGGTCACCATCACCACGATTACAAGCCCATAACCGGACCGGGGGGGGGGGGGAAGAAGCTTGGTGCCCCCCCCCCCCCACACACACACACACTTTACAGGGACCGGATGTCCCACTCTTTTGCATGAAATATAAAGTGGGAGGAAAGTGGCAGCAAAAATATGAAGACTTTTTGTTCTTGTTGCTTTTTTTTTTTTTTTTTTGCTTGTCAGATGACTTTCGGCGGAAAATCAGACCTTAAAAGTATGAAGACATTTTTTTTTTTTGTTTTTTAAATATCTGTGAGAGGGAGCGGAGCGACCGAACGGGGGGAGGGTGTGTAGGGGGGGGGTATCCCTCTCCCACACGAGGAAGATTTTGCATTTTCAGACCTGAAATTCAGCAATCTGGTGCACACTTTTGGTGAAAATTTTATTTTCTTTTCTTAAAAGAAAAATAAGAAAATGAAATATTCACAATATATTATTGAAAGACTTAAATCGTGGTATTTCAGCTCTTGTTCCGCCTGTGCGACATCACTGTGAAGGCCTACTAAATAATGGGGCCTATCACTGGCGTAGACAGGATTGACCTATAGGAGGAGCGGTTATGTGAGGAGCGAAGCAAACGGGGGGGGGGGGGTATAAATCTTTTTGTATTGAAAATTTTGACATTTTACAGTCCAAAAACTGCCGTTTGTAGCTATATTTTCGCTTTGGAAATTAAGGGGGGCACATCGGTGCAACTGCTGTCAATCACTGGCAGCAACATCAGGAGAATGACTGCTATTTGATAGCGATTAAATGCGAGCGAGCTTGAAAATTTTGACATTCTACAGTCTAAAAACTGCTATACTTGTCGCTATACTTTTTCGCTTTGGAAATTAAGGGGGGCCGCGCCGGGCGCAACTGCTGTCAATCACTGGCAGCAACATCAGGAGAATGGCATAGCGGTCAAATGCGAGCGAGCGGAGCGAGCGAGCATGAAAGTTTTGACATTAATACAGTCCAAAGACTGCCGTTTGTGGCTGTATTTTTTCGCTTTGGAAATTAAGGGGGACACACCGGGCAAAACTGCCGGCAATTACTGGCAGCAACATCAGGAGAATAGCATAACGAATAAATGCGAGCGAGCGAAGCGAGTGAGCTTGAAAATTTTGATATTTTACAGTCCCCCAAACTGTCCTTTGTTGCTGTATTTTTTCGCTTGGGAAATAAAGGGGGCGCACCGGGCGAAAACTGCTGGCAATTACTGGCAGCAACATCAGGAGAATGGCATAATGATTAAATGCGAGCGAGCGAAGCGAGCGAGCTTCAAAATTTTGACATTTTACAGTTCAAAAACTACCGTTCGTAGTTATATTTTTCGCTTTGGAAATTAAGGGGGACCGCACCGGGCGCAACTGCTGTCAATCACTGGCAGCAACATCAGGAGAATGGCATAACGATTAAATGCGAGCGAGCGGAGCGAGCAAGCTTGAAAATTCTGACATTTTAGAGTCTAAAAACTGCCGTTTGTAGCTATACTTTTTCGCTTTGAAAATTAAGGGGAGCCGCACCGGGCGCAACTGCTGGCAATCAATGGCAGCAACATCAGGAGAATGGCAAGGCGGTTAAATGCGAGCGAGCGGAGCGAGCGAGCTTGAAAATTTTGACATTTCACAGTCCAAAGACTGCCGTTTGTGGCTGTATTATTTCACTTAGGAAATAAAGGGTGCGCACCGGGCGAAATCTGCTGGCAATTACTGGCAGCAACATCAGGAGAATGGCATAATGATTAAATGCGAGCGAGCGAAGCGAGCGAGCTTCAAAATTTTCACATTTTACAGTCCCAAAACTACCGTTCGTAGCTATATTTTTCGCTTTGGAAATTAAGGGGGGGGGGCGCACCGGGCGGAACTGCTGTCAATCACTGGCAGCAACATCAGGAGAATGGCATAGCAATTAAATGCGAGCGAGCGGAGCGAGCGAGCTTGAAAATTCTGACATTTTAGAGTTTAAAAACTGCCGTTTGTAGCTATACCTTTTCGCTTTGAAAATTAAGGGGAGCCGCACCGGACGCAACTGCTGGCAATCACTGGCAGCAACATCAGGAGAATGGCATAATGATTAAATGCGAGCGAGCGAAGCGAGCGAGCTTCAAAATTTTCACATTTTACGGTCCCAAAACTACCGTTCGTAGCTATATTTTTCGCTTTGGAAATTAAGGGGGGGGGGCGCACCGGGCGCAACTGCTGTCAATTACTGGCAGCAACATCAGGAGAATGGCATAATGATTGAATGCGAGCGAGCTTCAAAATTTTCACATTTTACAGTCCCAAAACTGCCGTTCGTAGCTATATTTTTCGCTTTGGAAATTGAGGGGGGGGGGGGGCGCACCGGCGAAAACTGCTGTCAGTCACTGGCAGCAACATCAGGAGTATGCCATTATGGTTGAATGCGAGCGAACGGAGCGAGCGAGCTTTAAAATTTTGATGTTTTACACTCCAAAAACTGCCGTTTGTAGCTATATTTTTCGCTTTTGTTTGTCCCACTTTTATGGGAGAACCATCCCCCCCCCCCCGATCGACGCCTCTGCATATGAGGGTGCTTTTGTTATGTGAAAGATCTGCTGCACACTCTTTGATGAATTAGGGATATATACGTCAATGTCAGAAGTGTACAAAGTTTATCGAAGGGGATCCTGTATAGCGGAGCTTTTGCATGCTTATGATTGCAATACAACGATCTGGTGCATAGTTCTGGGGATATTTGGACAATTTTCCATTAAGAAAGTTCGAGATTTGTCCTCATCAAATGATTTGTCTGCCTAAACACTTCTAAAGGGGCGGGGCAGATGCCCCTTTGCCCCCCCCCCCCCCCGACATAGATTTGACGCCCCTGATCTTCCCTGGGAATGCCCATAGATGTATCCTGACTGAGTAATCAGTCACTGTCGTTTCTCAGGAATGATTCAGGAAATGGAGGGGTTCAATTATGACGATATAGTTTTTGTTATTGTTTGTTTGTTTGTTTGTTTGTTTGTTTTCGTACATATTTTGCAGATGGTCCCCAGTTACTCGCGTCATAGCATGTTTACATGTAGGCCTACACTATTGACGTTGTCAACGTCTGAGCCATACCTTACAGTGACTGTATGTCGATGTTACTGTCTTCGCGAGCGAGCGAAGCGAGCGAGCGCTTGAGAAAATTATGCATACATTTTCCTACAAGATAGAATACTGTTCAGCTATGTTACCTGTCGTACAAACGTCATGCAATATTTTTATTATGTCAAAATTGTTACAATCACATTTCTGCTTCCTCCATTTTTTTCCTCAAAATTCAGGGGGGGGGGTGATTGTACAGGCCATCCCCCCCCCCCTCCTCCATTTCAGGGGGGGGATATATCCCCCCCCATCCCCCCCCCCCCGGGATTTACGCCCATGCTAACGTTAGTACTTCAACAAAACCTTCAAAACCCATTCGAAAATCAGACCCAGTTTGCCTCATTAGACTATATGGTACGTTGACCTACTATGGGTCATACGGCGATTCATGAAGACACTACGGGAAGTGTGAACTAAAAACCAACGATTTTTTTTTTCTCCAGTGGTAAATTTTGGCCCCTTGTCCATTTTGGAAAGGAACTTTGCATGTCTTGATATTCCCGAGTTTGATAATCGAATATAGGTATTGTCTCTTTTCGTTTCAAAATTGGCTTACTGCAATGTGCTTTAAAAATTGAATGAATGTTGCAGTGCACACATTAAAATTCATAATGCATACTAGTCTCAAACTAAGGAAGGCACTTTTGCTGGTGAAATTAAATAAAATGAAGTGTCTCCATTCAAAATTTTCAGAGTTATGGTTTCCTGTCGAAGACACACACACACACACACAAACAGATTTTATTGTTCGTTCGTTCGTTTGTTTGTTTGTTTGTTTCTTGTTTTTGCTTTGAATAATGTTAAAAACACTTTCAGCCTCAGGACTGTTTTAAGTCAGTCAGTATTCAAAACTATTTTTTTTTCACTTTGCTGCATTTGTATACAACAACACAACGTAAAGATGAAAAAAGGATAACATTTACATCGAAAAAAACACATATTGGACAAACTGCAAAACAAAGGTTGGCTTAATTCAATTAAAGTCGTATTGATGGAGAATAAAGTTAGATATATTATAAGAAGGAACACACAAAATTGCGATATATCATGGCCTATGTTAGATCATGTGAGTGGACAGAGCCGAAGAAAACAAATCGAGACCATCTAAACTATTTGAATAAAAAAGAAAATGAAATCATTGATTACAATGGATACAAATGAAGGGGTCGGTGCAATATAGTGCTAACCCACACAATAGTCACTTTGAGATAATCGCTGTTGAATGTTTGGAAAGTCCATACATTGTACATTGATAAAACATGAATGCATGCATTTTTAACCATCTTATTGGTTGAATTCAAATATGATATTTTCACGGAGGTTAGAGTGAAGGATAAGGATTATGAAAATGCATGTAACTCAATTTTGACAAAAGTGTGGGTTATCACTATATTGCACCGACCCCTTCAAATGTGCAATTACCTTAGTTTGAAAATGATGGGATCAATGCTTGACGAAATCAATTTAAAAACATTTCACATTTGAGATTGATTGAAAACCTGTCCAAGACTTTAGACGCTTCTTACAATAGGCTCTTTCTCTTGGAATTTGAATTTGGCTTTGGTAGGGAAAATTTCGATTTGTTATTTCTCAATTAGTAGCGTGATAATTTGTTGTACTTTGGACTATTAAAATGAATAGGTGTCCATGCTCAATAAAGGATTAATACCTAATAGTTCCTCAAGTTAATTGAAGAAATATATCCATATAGACAATGATTGGCGTGTAATGCAAACAGGAATGACCTTTTCCAGCTTTCATGCAGTATTTCTTAACGTCTTTCTGCAAGCATCTGCATAATCTGAAAGCATAGTTATGTCAGGATTCATTCATTGTTTGTAGAGCTCCCGTCCATTAAACATTCATCAATATTTATCTTACAGTTCAATTTGAAAAAGGAAGGGTGATCAGTAAGCCCTTGTCAAAGTAATGGGATGTTAGCCCCTTGAGCTATCGCGTCACGACATTTGTTGACCCATAATGTTCTACACAAATGTAACCTTATCTCTCATCAACTGCAACGACCTACAAAATTTAGCCAGAAATTGAACTTTCTATGATATACCCAGCCTCACACCCAGCTGCTGGTACTAGCGTCTGTGTGGTAATTCGTGGCTGGCGTAGGCACATAAAGTAAGGAGTTTGACTAAAAATAAAATTTCGATGCAGAAGCTCATCAAGTTTGGTGTATCATTGGAAAGCTATTCAAAAAGTAAATGAGTGGGTTTTGTATCAGTTTTACATTCAAATTGTCCGAACTATGCAGGTTTCATTTGTGTGTGTGTGGGTGTGTAGCGAAATTCATTATGTATATGTGACCGTGCACCACAAAACAAACAAAAAGTCGCACCCTTTGATTTTAAGTGAGGACTCAAAAAAGGTGAAATGGTTCAACCAAGTCAATCTTCAGTTTTTCATATTTTCTGAAAGAGATATCCTTCTTCTACATTACTCTTCAGTTTGGTATCTTAACTAAATGGGAAAGTGTCTTTCTAGCAGTTTTTCTACAACCCTTTTTTGGGGAAGAGTAAAATGATCAGGTGTGACTTAGAGGCCGCTTTTCATGTCTTGTAATCCTTCGCACACTCTTCACTTTCAAGTCTAATAACTTTTGAAAGGATGATGCTACTGCTTTGATAGTTAGCATTAATCATGGCCAGAATGTGCTAATAGAAGATGCTTAATTTCAGCGTAATCTGATAATCCCTTCATTGTTGTTGCTCCAGTGGTTTACATCCTGTGTTTTGTCCCTTTCATGGCACAGCTAGCACGGCTTGGTAAAGATTAAGCGTTTGAATAGACCATGTACTTCAGAGCCTCTTTTCTCAGTTCACACTTTTCCAGAGTGTGTGCTTTCTTTCCAGAATTTAGGTAGGTTAGGGGAGTCCATTTTGAATTGAGTTATACATCATTTTAAAGCTTAGAGTCTGCTCGTTCAGAATCTACCCTTAACTAAAAATCCATGTCTGGCGACTTTTTGTTTGTTTTGTGGTGCAGGGTCACATATTTCAGTGGTAAAACCATAATAAATAGCTATTTCACCAATGCATTTACACTGTGATGGACTTTTGATGCAGCCACATATATAGCTTGTCTGAAGAGAAACATATTAGCGTTTAAATCAGCTCTATACTTCTATGTTACGGTATACCATTATTATTATTATAATTATGATAATAATTATAACACTTAGAATAATAATAATAATCGTGTTTTATTTCCAGGGTAACATTTTCGGTGTTGCTACTGCTCTACCAGAGGGCCCCAACGTTGCTAGGTACTGAACATAAGATTTTGAAAATCAAAGATTTGTACTTTTTTTCAACTTGGCCAGTTTATGTTTGATCACAATATAAATGCGCTTCTCAGTATTTTCAATTCAATGTTCCCACGGAACCAGTCTATTCATAATTATCCAACTAGACAATCTAATGTGTTTCATTTACCCCTCCTGAGAACTTTATTGGCTATAAGAATACATTTATATACACCGGTCCTAGATTTTCGAACTCGCTAAGCTGTGAAATACAAAATTTCCCATCTTTATATTCTTTTAAGCGCAGGTTGAATATTTTTCTATAAAATCCTCACTAATATGTTTTTTTTTTTTTTCATTAGCTACAGGTTTCGTCAACCTCAGGGTTCATCATCCATCCACCAATCATTCATTCACTGAATGCATTATAACGTAATGAAGTAGCTATCACAATCCTTGCACAGCTGCATGCAGCACCAAATCATGAAGCACATTTTTTACCATCCCCTGTTCCATTTTCCTTGTTCAGTGTGTGGGCATTCTCTAATTCTCTCTTTTCTTTCTTTCCTTCCATTCTTTTCATCTATTCTGGCAAGTTGGGTCATGTTGTTGTGTGTCTCCTGTTTTTTTCCCGTCCTGTCGTATATCATATTTGAGACAAGTGTTTGGAAATAAGTACAGGTGTAATTCATAAGTTTTATGAGTGGTTCACAATATACAAGCTTTGCTTTTTAGTGGACCTCTCAATTTTTTTTTTTCAACTGAAGCGTGACTTTGTATGATTTTTTTGCCATTATGCCCTCTTATGTTTATCGGTACATTTATTTGTAACGGCAAAGGCTTCTGCTTATGATGTAATTCCTGATTTTTTCTTGCGTTACATGTATGTTTTGTTGGAAAAAGGAAGAATGAAAATACATGAATTGAATTGCATCTGGGTGGAGAGGGGCATGGTGGGCATTTTGTTTAAGGACTTCAACACTGGGCGGGAGTCGATTTCTAAAATGTCTCATTGCAAAGAGAAAAATTGGTAGTTTATTCCTCCAAAACACAATTGTAAAGTTTGTGTCTAGAACTTATAGATTGTGTTTCATTTAATTTATGCGTTTACTTTAGTCTGGCAATTATTTACTTATGAAACTACTCTGATGTCTATGAAAGTAGATCGGCCTACAAACTTAAAGGGACTGCACAGTACTGGTTGAAGTGAGGATTCAGGTTTATAACATACCTTATAAGTGAGATAATGAGAAACCTCTAATGAAATATGAAAGAGCATGTAATTTTAAGTAGGATTAAACGTGCATTTGACGAAAATTGGTTTTCAAATGGCTGAGATATCCAAAAAAGTGATAAAAGTGATAATAATAAAAGGCGACAGGCCACGCCTTTTATTAGGATATCTTTGTTTCACATTGTTTTTGGATATCTCAGCCATTTCAAAATCAATTTTCATCAAATACAGTTTTGAATCCCCTTAGAATTGCATTCGCTTTGACATCTCATGGTGGTTTCTGAATATCTCGAAAATCGTTAAAAGCTAAATCCTCATCTCAGCCAGAACTGTACAGTCTCTTTAAATTGTGATTATACATGTATTTATTAAGAGTGAAGATAAATCGAAGGGTGTTTAGGAATTCAAGCCTTCCGCCAACTATTCCTAATAATCTTAAAAAAAAATAAGAACAAGGTAAAAAAAAACAGATCCGAAGCTTCGTCAACAATGCCCCTCTTCCCAAATACATATCCGATCGACATTAAATTTCATGAGCGTCATTTCAAAACTCCTTACTCTAAACACAAACCCATATTTTTCTAATGAAAAGAATATCCAAAACTGTCCACAATGACGGTATACAAACCAACTCGGTTCTAATATAAATGTTAAGATCATAACATATCCCAGGATGTTCGACAACATCAAAATCTTCAAAGGATCATTGTTTGTTTGTTTGTTTTGTTTTCATCGGAAAATCGAAGCTTAGCGTAGGTACCACATGCACAGCAACGCAGTGCAACATGCTCAGAAATCTTCAGACTTGCATAAAATACTACTTCCCATATCTTTTTTCAGCTTTCTTGATACAGATTTTGAACGTTTTGAAACAGGGATATCGACGTAAAAATGATGCAAACGTCTCATCGAAACGATATTTTGACTTTCATGGAGAAATGAAGACGGGTTGTAGCGTGAGAGGTTTCATTCGAAAGCACGATGTGTGAAGTATACAATGCATTTCGTAAAGCGTATGACGTCAAAGTTCAAAGATCTAGCAGAACATATCCTAAAATGGCGATTTCATCGCAGCTTTTACGAACTGATTTTGTCAAAACCATGTAGATATTAAATTTTGAAGGCGTCATCTTCTTGGCTGCGCAAGAACAAATACAGAAAAAATAAAAGATTAAGATAAGCGTAAATCTTCATTAAATTATCCCTTACCTGGTTTTCACACGTTAGCAGATACAACTGCGCGAAATTGAATCTGTGAAATTATCTAGTACATGTACAAGCACACGGCAGTATACCACCGATCCCAATACCAGTGGAGTAAACCTGGAACTCTTTTCATGCTTATCATCAACTCGATATTTCCCTTTAGAGGGAGGTTCTACGATCACTTACCACAGGATTAGGTTGCATGTTAAATCTACTTTTCAGTTGTACAGTCCAACACAAGTCAAACATAGAAGTAATGTGGTCTCTCAACATTGTCCACTGTCAGTGATTTTTGTTGGATATCACAGCCACAATCTTGTAAATGCACTGTAATGATCAGAATCAGACATATATCCAGTCGCATAATACATCATGCGGCCCTCAGTGCTGTATGAGTAGCGGTTCAGTAAAAGGAAGCGCGCTGTAAACTTTCCAATGTTTGTATGTATATTGCGTTATTATCAGCTTCCGTGTACGTATGCAAACCCATGGGATTCTGGGAGCTGTGGGGTCACGTAGGTCACTGAAGGAATGACGAAACATGATGTTCTCACTATCTCATGTAACTATAAAAGCTCAAACGGCGTATTCGATTTGCCTCCCTCCCACATGAGGGAAATTTGCTCTTTTGCTCAGAATTGAAATTAACCGCTTTGCAATTGAGGGGGTCGGTGCAATATAGTGCTAACCCACACTTTTGCTAAAATTGAGTTACATGCATTTTCATAATCCTTATCCTTCACTCTAACCTCAGTGAAAATATCATAAAATATTTGAATTCAACCAATAACATGGTAAAAATGCATGCATTCATGTTTTATTAATGTACAATGTATGGACTTTCCAAACCTTCAACAGCGATTATCTAAAAATGACTACTGTGTGGGTTAGCACTATATTGCACCGAACCCCTTAATTTTTCATTAAAAATGTGAGAGAAACTAACAAAATTATGTTAAAAAAAATGTTAATGGTTAATTCGTTCAGTATTTCTGTCCTATTTCTGCCCTAGATCTGCGACTATTTGTGACCGTGCACCTCAAAACGAACATAAAGTCGCACACACTGATTTTGCGTGAGGACTGAAAATAAGTGAAATGGGTCAACCTAGCCGAACTTGACTTTTTCATATTTTCTGAAAGAGCGGGTCTTCTTTTACATTATACTAAAATTTGGTATCATAAAACGGGCAGGAAAGTGTGTTTTTTAGCAGTTTATCTCGAACATTTTTGGTAGAATAGTGTGATTAGTTGTGTCTTTAGAATCCCTTTTTCATTTCTGAAAAACCTTGTCCACACTCTTCACTTTCAACTCTAATAACTTTTGAAAGGATAGCGCTACTGCTTTGAACGTTGGCATTAATTATGGACAGAATGTGTTAATGAGGCATGCTTAATTTCAGTTTAATCTGATAATCCCTTCATTGTTGTTACTCTGGTGGTTTACTTCCTGTTTTTTGTCCCATTCATCGCACAGCCAGCACGGTTTGAATAGACACTGTACTTCAGAGCCTCTTTTCTCAGTTCACACTTTTCCCCGAGTTTGTGCTTTCTTTCCAATATTTAGATAGGTTAGGAGAGTCCGTTTGATATGAGTTATACATCATTTTAAAGCTTAAAGTCTGTTCTTTCAGAATAGGTCTTAACTACAAAATTCATGTCTGGCGACTTTTTGTTTGTTTTGAGGTGCAGGGTCACATTTACAAATCATACTAGGTGTAAAAAAAGAAAAGAAAATCAAAGAAAATTACGATTAGTAAGCAATGAAATGGAGGGTGATGATTCAGAAAATTCCAGAGAGACAAGTGGAGGCAAGTCCCTCCCTCCCCCCCCCCCGATTTCGTCGTCTGTGATACAAAGCCAAACGAGCAGTACAAACGAGAGAAAGAGAGAGAGAGAGAGAGATAGAGAAAGTATGAGAACGCCCTAGCATAATATCATTTTATAATCTATAGATAACTCAACGAATTTTGAGGGACTACTAACCCGATAATAAATGACATGTCTTCAATTCTAGGTCACTTCAATTCAGTTCAGTTCATTTTCAATTTTTTACATCGCAACATAATCAATAACATCATAACTATGCACAGTGTGCGTGACAGTCAGAATTCAACATAAAGTGGTAAAGAATGTATTTCTTCATTATATTCCATGCTTAGGCAGAAATGTTGCTTTGGAATGATTTTATGACATCCTAAAGACAGCTGTAGGTATATTTACCCCCCTTAAAATGGGGGGGGGGGGGAGAGAATGAAAGGGAGGCAGAATTCACTCCTCACAGCTGCGAGGTTTACACCATGTCCCCAGTTGTCACGGCAGCCCCGTTTGCGCCATAGTGCGCCCTAGGTAGATGGAACATTCTCCTTTTCCTCTACCCCCCCCCCCCTTCCGTATTCTAGTCCTGTTCATTCCAATCATCGCTTTGTTTAACATACTTATTGGTATCAGACGCTGACGCCGCGGCGTCTGTCAGGCTTTATATGCGATAGGGAGAGTTCATAATACTACACTTTATAAAACGCACAGATATCCGCTATACTGTTCTAAGTGCTAACTGTTGCTTTTTTTATTGAAAACGGGATTACTGTAACCGAATAAGTGGATTACGTAGACTTGTTCCTTTCTCTCTCTCTCTCTCTCTGTCCTTCTTTGCCTCTCTTTTGACTAGCTTTTGCAGGGATTCATTTCTGAATATAGTTATCTTCCTGCAATGGTAGTTGAAATCAGATTCATAGTATCATATTATACTCGTTTATGTCAAATTACACTGGTGAGGCTCTTTTATTAGCACAGTATAAACACTAGCCTCTGCTGAGCAGAGCTGTATTTGATAAAACCGAATAAAAAACAACAAAAACCTATACAATGGACAAAACGCCATTTAGTCGGCCACTCTTGTGGTGCAGAACATGACAGTGAGAGGGGCGAGTATCATCAACTCCGGCTTTGAGCTATTTCGAAGAGTTTAGACTTATGTATACCGCCATCAAAAATTCATGGAATTCAGATTCGTTTTTTGGTGTGTTTTTTTTTCGCGAAAGAAGAAGAGAATAACACAGAAAGATAGACTTCTGTTCAATCATTTCAGCATTCTGGCATCACCTGTGATAAAGTCCTCATGTCATCAAACTAATGTGCGTTATCATCGTGATTGTAAACTAAAATCGACAATAGTCGTTTCCAGCATAGTGACGCCCTTGAAGTTACGATGCGATGGACTTGCGAGTTGCGATGCGACTTGTTTATTATAAAAACCATTACGGATTTATGACAATCACAGACCTTAACAATTACAAACATTTTATTCTAGTTTCTTTCTCCCCCACTAATTTCATCAAAGGCAAACATTTTGTTTAGAATTTAAATAAGGCATTTTTAGTATACAGAGCGTACACTGTATATAAACGCTACGACAGTCAGATTTCCTACGGTAAAAACAAATTACAATGATTGAGTATTTGTCTGAAGCTTGAAAAGGTAGAAAACTATCACATAATTTACAAAGTGGGGTTATTCAAAGCATCTTAGGATATTACAAAACAAGAAAGACTGTTCAAAGAGGAAAAATAACAATGGACACATTAGAATGATGTTTCTAGGTGATTATCCTCCGATTCTCGCATGTTCATTACCTTTCATGATTATAAGCAGACGTCGTTTTTACTGTGAGGAGTAGCCAGATTGTTTCTGCACAGGAAGAAATCAGTCTGATTCTGAGGTAGATTCAGATTTCTCAGGAGTTTTCAGAACGCGACAGTCTGGAACAACAGTCTATCCATCAATCATCTCACAAATACTCTCTGGAAGAAAACCGTGGTATGGGATTTTGTTCTGAACAATAACTCTGGCTGCCAGTTCTTCTAAGGTCGTGATACTGGTCGTAGGACTTAACAAGTCAGTAAGCTCGTTGATGTATTCTTCATCGTCGGAATTGAACCAATTATCTTCCTTCATCATGGCCAACACGTTCACAGGAGTTAGACCGTGTTGATCTTTCACCTTGTTCACAGGACAACCATGACGTATCAGGATCCTTGCCAACTTAACAAGGAGAGACTTGCCGTCACGCTCATAGTTTAGTGAATATAACACTACATGAAGCATCGTATCGTTTTTGTCGCCCACGTATGTGACATCATCGTACCTGAACAACTTGCACAGTGCGCGCTTTACACGATTCAGTGATGGCATATGAAGGCCACCATAAAACATTTCCTCGCAGTACGCTTCTGCTTGTTTCCACAAAATGTGATAAGTAAGTGAACCAGCCTTAAATTTGTCAAGGTCTGAAGGAGAAAATGCGGCCCGAACTTTAGTTATAACTTTCTCTGCTGTCTTTATAACGGACTCAAGTAGTTCAAGCTCAGAAACATTGTATGCAATATCAAAAAGAAATTGTCCAAAACTTCGAAGCAGCTGTGGACCGTGCTCAATTAGGGAAGAATTGCTGACCTGTTGGATGACATCTCGATATTCGTTGACAATCTCGCACCCCTGGGTAACAACCTTGGTGTCCTGTGTATAATCCTCAAAGAAAGGTGATATGCCTTCCATTACAGTTCCCAGCACCGCTTTCGAGTGTGATTCAGAGGACATCAGATACTTGAATATATTGTAACCTCTTGTGGCTTCGTCATGTTTCATACATTCACATGCAAACTTAGCCAAGGGTCTGAACAGATATACCCCCTTAGCCCCTGCAGGTATGATTCTATCTCCAATAAGAAACCACTGAATTTTCATGGCACGCTTGTCATCTTTGATAGCGTTTATATCAGCAAGTGAATATTTTTCTGTGCATTGAAAAATGGCTTCAAGCTCAGGATCAGCTCCAATCTCAGAAATATGACAGCGCTGGGAACCTTGCATAATGTATCATATCCATTGTCGTAAATTGTATTCATGCAGTTCGAGAAGCCCAGCATTTCCAAAGAGGTGATCTTATCTGCTTCTGGTATTCCACTTCCACTGCACTGTTGAGATATCAGAAATTCCACCACGGAAGCAAAGCGAGACAGAGCTGCTACATGGACAGGAGACAGTCCTGCTCCGTTTACCCTGAAGGTAGCACCATGCTGCAGAAGTGTCTGCACGATTTTCAATCTGGTCTCCTCGGCAATGTACTCTCGGTCATGTCGGTTCAAGCAGATCACATGTAATGGTGTGTCACCACTCTTGGGAGAGGAGACATTCGGGTTTGCACCACTCTCCAAAAGAAACCTGACAATATCTTCCTGTCCCCTATCACACGCTATCATCAGAGCAGTCTTTCCATCAGAAGTAGTGGCATCTATGCCATCATCATCGGTGTGACTGGCCACATAGTTCTGGATGCTCTCAAGGCCAGCTACTTCACCCTCCTGCATTGCCCTTGCCAAAGAGGGCGTCCTCTCCTCTCTTGTATTATCCGTCGATCCCGCAGCGGATTCCATGACTAGAGATGCATCCGCTGCTGCAGAGTTAACCGTGTCTCTCACAGCTGTAAGATACAATTAACAAAGAAAGAATTTGACAAATATTTACATTTTGCGTGGAAGGTGATGAGTGCCTTTAAATGACTGCGAAGATTTTACGTATTCAATTCAATTCAATTTATTAATTTCCATTCTCCCTTTTTTCAACAAAACATGACACAGAATAAATCATGAGTTACATCATAAACAGATACATTCGACCTTGCAAAGGATAAATGATACAGATAAACATAAGATTGCATACTCGTGGCAAAAATACAAAGTTATGCTTCAGTTGAGAGGAAAAGGGAATTGAGAGGTCTACTAAAAATAAGCTTGTATATTGTGAACCACTCGAAAACAAGGAAAAGTAGAAATTACGTGGTGCGTAATATATGTCCCCGCCGGAAGTAGCATTTTGTAGCAAAATGTACAATATAGGTCAAAAATCAAGGTCAAAGGTCAAAGAAGTCAAAGGTCAAAATTCTGTGTAGAAGTTTTGAAGCGTTCACCTAGTGCCATCACATAAAGCAAACGGAATCGAAATCGGGTTAGAAATGGCGAAGGAGTAGCATTTTGTAGCAAAATGTACAAAAAATGTAGGTCAAAAATTAAGGTCAAAGGTCAAAATTCTGTGTAGAAGTTTTGAAGCCTTCACCTAGTGCCATCACATAAAGCAAACAGAATCAAAATCGGGTAAGAAATGGCGAAGGAGTAGCATTTTGTAGCAAAATGTACAAAACAGGTAAAAAATCAAGGTCAAAGGTCAAAGAAGTCAAAGGTCAAAATTCTGTGTAGAAGTTCTGAAGCCCTCACCTAGTGCCATCACATAAAGCAAACAGAATCGAAATCGGGTTAGAAATGGCGAAGGAGTGGCATTTCGTAGCCAATGTACAATATGGGTCAAAAATCAAGGTCAAAGGTCAAAGAAGTCAAAGGTCAAAATTCTGTGTAGAAGTTTTGAAGCCCTCACCTAGTGCCATCACATAAAGCAAACGGAATCGAAATCGGGTAAGAAGTGGCGAAGGAGTAGCATTTTGTAGCAAAATGTACAATACAGGTCAAAAATCAAGGTCAAAGGTCAAAGAAGTCAAAGGTCAAAATTCTGTGTAGAAGTTTTGAAGCCCTCACCTAGTGCCATCACATAAAGCAAACGGAATCGAAATCGGGTTAGAAATGGCGAAGGAGTACAGTTGTAGCATTTTGTAGCAAAATGTACAATATAGGTCAAAGGTCAAGGTCAAAGGTCGCGACTGAAATTCTGTGTAGAAGTTTCAAAGCTCCCATGTAGTGCTATCATATAAAGCAAACATAATCAAAATTGGCTCATAAATGACAGAGAAGTAGCAAATTGAAGATTTTGATCACACACGGACGCACACACGGACGGACACACGGACACACACACGTACGGAGCCCGTTTCATAGTCCCCTGCTCGAACTCGTTCGGCGGGGACAAAAAAAAAAAAAATCTTCCCAGACATTAGTTCCCCGAAAATATTCCCAGACACTAGGCCTATAGTTGGATGTTGCTCATCAGCGTCCCGTGTACAGTATTCAGCACATTCGTCTCGCATACCATCTTAATAGACATTACAGAGGTGAGTAATACTCCACATGCTATCAAAAGAAAAACAAATCAATCGCATTGAATTTGCTCCTGATAAGGATGACATCATGTTCGGAACACGCACGCAGACACACACACACACACACACACAGTATATATATATATATATATATATATATATATATATATACATATATATATATACATTTAATTTGATCCTCTGTTTTAACATTTTTTCTATCGTGACATTCCTTAATGTATGTAAGAATACGTACAAATATAATTATTTTATCTTTAATTAACACCATTAGTTTTGGTTTACACGGGGATTCAGGTTGTACCTCTCTGTAAGATATTTAGAAACGACTTGTAGTAATATAATCATTAAAAATATGCAATTTTAAGAGGAATATGAAGTTTAATCGATGAAAATCGGTTCTGAATTGACTTATCAAATGAAAAAAGCAAAACAAAAAGGTCTTTATAATTAAAGGTGGAATTTATGTTTTGTTGGATTCTCAGCCATATAAAACTTTTTTTAATAAATAAATATAAACTTCTAAATTCTCTTAGATCCGTATTCTGTGTGACACTTTACATCGGTCGTTCAATGTAATTAGCTCTCTCTCTTTCAAAAAAACAAAACAAAACAAAACAAATAAAACCCGAATTCCCAACTCAACTTAAATACTACACACTCCCCTTTTAAACTCTGGAAACAACTACTTCATCCAATGTATAACATGCAGAGCACACAAGTCATTCTTTTCTTAACACTGACATTTTGTTATCTGTCATAACTGACTGGGTTGCATAATGATGTTTCAATGCATGCAAACCACATTATTAAAACTCTGGTTCATTGTCAGTACGAAAATAACTATACTGTATGAACAAATATCACTATAATATAGAACAATGACGGTGTGTTATGAGTGTAAAGCAAATGAAACCAATATTAAGGATTCTTACTTTCTTGAAGTCTTTGACAACAATTTTCATTCTTTCTATTATAGAAAGAATGAAAATTGTTGTCAAAGACTTCAAGAAAGTAAGAATCCTTAATATTGGTTTCATTTGCTATACACTCATAACACACCGTCATTGTTCTATAATATAGTGATATTAATTTTGTTCATACAGTATAGTTATTTTCGTACTGACAATGAACCAGAGTTTTAATAATGCGGTTTGCATGCATTGAAACATCATTATGCAACCCAGTCAAGACACTAATAAGAATCTACGATACTATTAAGCGACTGATCACTTTTTGGGAGTTGAGACTTTATTTTTTTCATGTCATGCCTCTAATTTGACACAATGCCTCTTATTGTGCATTGAAATGTGTACACTTTGAGGTGCAAAATTTGCAGTTTAATCAAGGAGGTATGAGCTCATACCTCCTTGGTTTAATCATGTCAGTACCTAGGGTGCACCATTGTGAATTGATCAAGTTCTGCATGAACTTTTTTATATTAAACCTCAATGATGGTCACATTTAGTGCACCGGTATCTTAATTGTTAAATCATTTCAGAAGACATTAATTTATATTCATATTTCCTAAACATCTCCAGCTATTGTCGATGAGTCGTTTTCATCCTCTAATGCCTATCTGTTATCTGTGAGTTTCGTATGAATGTTCTTATCATTTAGGCTTATTGCTGGACCTACGATGCCAGTCCCTGTTTTGGGCCTCGTGTCGTGAGGTCTGTTGACTATTCCAGTCTGTTTTATTACACATCTCCCAGTCACATCGGTATTCTCTCGCGCGGACATCATACTGAACCCAACACAGGAGCCAGGCCCACCACGGGGCCTGAAAACAATATTTCCACTTCCAGATCCTGTCTTTCAATAAAGAGGTAATACTTACCACTGTGCTTTAATACGATGTCGACATCAACGAACACAACGTTGTATTTAGCTGAGGCCTATTATTATTATTATTTTTTTTTACAGATTTGTCGACGTGAGATAGACAACTCCGTCATAAAGGTATTAATGGTGGCTGCCCATCACTGTACTTGTGTTCAAAATCACAAAACATGCGCCTTCTGTTGCTGGTTCCAAAAGGGTTGGACGTATACCTCGTCGCATACGAAATCATAAATCAAGATCTTCGGTACTGTATAGCGTGTGTGTTGGCACTACTGGTGGCACTCCCTGGTACGACCAAGAAGGTACATGTAGGTACCTATACTCTCTAGCCTCTGCAATAAAACGAGGCACGCTACAAACCTCAACCCATGTAATGATTGCTGTCCTTACGCAAACCCGTAGCATTGTGGTAGGGATAATATAGCTCTGGAGTCACATCACATCACTAAATGTTGTATAGCTGTAGAGATCAAGGGGGCACATGGCACTGATCGCGGGAAAAAGCGAAAATAATGTTATGTTCAAATTTATGGATAGCCAAAAAGGGTCAGAATTAAAGTTACATCAATTGGACATTCCTATTGTAGGACAATACGATATAATGAATTATGATATTGATACGACACATAGTTTGTTGGCTTAATGGTGTACAATATTTATTATCTAGATGGCAAGGTAAAGAAATATGATTTAGACCTATACAGTTTTGACATCGAAAGAATCATGACAGCATAGCGAATCGTCTATGACTTTAATGGTGTTCATTGAGAATACATGAATGTTTTAATATTTATGTGAAATAACTTTCCCATATTAATTCAGACGACCTGTCGGTTTACGCGACGTCGACTTGCGATATAGAATCTCATGGGTTTTTTTCTGATTGTCAGCAGAAAAAAAAAAAAATGCCCACCCCGGCAACCAGAGCAGTGGGAACTGCACGAAATAATCGTGGAACTCTTGGTCCTTAATACGGGAGAATGATGTCATCGACTCTCTCTTTCTCTCTCTCTCTCTCTCTCTCTGAATTGTTTCTACTCAGTCTAAATGTTTTCAGGTAGCAAACGCATTTCCTATACATATTGACAAGAGATGGAAAATTACATATGAGAGAGTCTCACCATTATTATTAGGCACATAGTTATACTCAGTAGAATACCCGCATGCAGCTATGGCGCTGAATGTATTCTGCTTGCATCAGCTACAATATGCCAGTCATAATGTAAACATCATGTTGGTGTGTGGCAAGCCAAACATAATAAGAACCCTTATTTTGACTGGGAGAGAGAGGGAGAGAGATAGAGAAAGATGAAGGTCAAAGGGGCAAAACATTGTTCTTGTAATTCAGACCTGAATCTAACTCAGTTTGTAATGTTAAGAGAAAAGATCTCGCAATTATAATAATTATCACTACAATGTTCCTCTCTACGCTGGCTACACATCGATATCAATTTTGATCTTTGGTTAATGTCGAAATCACATAGATGTCCGTAGGTTACATAATGGTGATTACATTAGTTTATTTAAGTTGCTTCAATTCCCAACAAAGAAAAAACATTTTTACGATGCAGTCGAGTCAAGCTCATTCAGATCTAGCACAACTCATATCAATATCAAATTAGGGTAATGTTCTCCTTTTCTACGTTTTTTTTTTATTTTTTTTTATTTTTTATAAATATATATATATATATAATTTGACCACTTGATCATTGCAGTCCTACCATAGAGGAGTCAATGCTGCATAATGTTTGTCAGGGCCGGTAGAACCGAGCAGTGGATGTTAGGCCCCCACTTTTTTTTTCTTTTTTTTTTTTGGGGGGGGGGGATGATACATATATGAATACAAAAGATCGTACCACACGGACCAGGGAGTCTAATTCACTTTAATTCCCTTGAGATTTGTGCAGTTCAATGTAGTTGACTGTGAGTGCAGTTGTGTGTAATATAAGAATTAAGGATGAATGTTTACAATTAACCAGTGGTGTGCGAATCCATAATTGCCGAATGGATATGGAAATTGCACGAGAAATGTGAATAATGTGAATTTATGTTCATCATTACCTATATCAAACGAATGATAGTGCTTTGTCTTCTTTTGGAGGTTCATGGCAAAAAAAAAAAATGAACGGGATTATAATGGTTCTATGTTGTAAGAAAAAGAAATATATAAGTTACTTCGGTAACAAATTTACCGTGTCATTTTACTGATGACAGCAATGGTAATTACAAAAATGAAAGTAGTAATAAGGGTACTACTATTAAGTCCTTTACGAATGCACGCTGATTGTACAGGCGATACTTTTGTGTGCAGAAGGCGATTCTTCCCTACTCGGGGATTCTAGATGGAAGGAATGTGATATAGAGCTAGGCCTACAAGCACATCTTGATCTTATCGTTCTTAAGGGAGGAGTCCTCCTTGAAAAAAAAAAAAAAAAAAAAACGAATACCGATCTGCTAGAAAAGGCACATGGTTAAATGAAAATGACAGGTATCAAGCCAACTCAATTCAATTTTGGTATTGAGTATACAGGATCCTATCTTTTTAAGGACATAATTTACCATTAATTTTGCAGATGAAACAAAATGTGAGTTCGGGCTAGAAACAACCACTGTAAAAATTTGAATCCGTACAATCGATGTTAAGTGTTGTTGAATACACAAAATGTGAACAATAGTTATAATAAAAATGTTTCCGGATTAAACCGTCTACAGTTATGGTTTATTGAGAAGAACACTGATATCTCCTAATATTTTAGGCTTTACTGCAAATGTTTATATGGTAGGGTGTTTTGTGATACAACAAACCTACACAAATGCATCAAATGTGATATCTTGAAAATTTTTGAAATCACGACTCCAAAAGGTAAACTGGACCTTTAAAATCAATGTGGAATGTCTATAATAGGTCCTACATAATAATGTAGGCCCAAGCGCTGCAAGAATAGAAGTTACGTCGTTCGCATAAGAACACAGTATTGTTTGAATATAGAGGTCTAATAACTCAAAAGATCATACCAGCAAATGTAACTTCTTCTGCAGTTTGTCAGGTATTTTCGCAATGCAGAAAGTAGGCCGATGTGTGCTGCTGCAATTTTCACCGGGCTATACACGAGTATCAATATGTCTTTAATCATCAATTTAGTCAGCATCACCTGAAAAAATCTCCCCCCCCCCCTCTCTCTCTCTCTCCCTCTCTCTTAATAGCCGGCTTAACAGGCATGTAACTTTTGCGTTGATAAATAAGGTCATCCCAGTTTTGCAATATTATTCTCTTATCGGCTGTTTACAGGTCCTAGACTAGACCAACCATGATTCTTCTGCAGTTTGTCAGGTATTTTCGCAATGCAGAAAGTAGGCCAATGTGTGCTGCTGCAATTTTCACCCGGCTATACACGAGTATCAATATGTCTTTAATCATCAATTCAGTCAGTATTACCTGAAAAAAAATCTCTCTCTCTCTCTCTCTCTCTCTCTTAATAGCCGGCTTAACAGGCATGAAACTTTTGCGTTGATAAATAAGGTCATCCCAGTTTTGCAATATTATTCTCTTATCGGCTGTTATAGGTCCTAAACTAGACCAACCATGATTCATGATGTTTTAACTTATAATGCATTATGTATTGACTAAAATGTATATAGGCAAATTTATTTTCCCGGTCCATAAGTCAGATATACAGGAATATCCGGCGGTAAAGAGGACTCGTAAACCTAAACGCGTATCACTTGCATGAATAATCATCATGATTGTATAAATCAGTAATTAGATTAATTAAAAAAAAATCATTTTGAACCGATGCGCTTTCTGCGATGGTTACAACCCCTGTTGGACGGTGATTCACAGCATTCATGAGGCCACACCTGTTTGAAAAGGACTAAAAGGAGCGGGCATGGTAATTATTTTAGCCATGTAGTTGTATTGTTTGCAGGGCGGATCCAGAAAATCCGCGAAGAGGGGGAGGGGGGAGGGGGACTAACTTTGTCTTTACAAATGAAAGTGAGCGTACCCCTCCACTTTTTTTTTCTTTTTATTTCTTTTAATTTATTTTGCTTTTACAAAAACAAAAACAAAAGTGGTGCGCCCCGCCTGGATCTGCCACTGGTTTGGTAGAATGTGTGTTGAGTTATCAACATCAACTTTATTATATTCAATGATGAATCAGCACATCAAAAGGTTCATATCTCATCTTTATCACATTTTACCTTTTATTTATGGCCTTTCCCTTTATCACTATAAAGATGTAACTATTAATTGACTATTTGGCCTATTATTGGCCTAATGTATAGTCCAACAAGTTTTGTAGATAAATATTTCAATCTGTTTCACCATACACTGTGGATAATTCAAAGACAGTGTACAATTTTCAATGAGCGAAATGTAGACCCTACCTCATAATGCTTCACCTTCACTTTCATAATACATGTACATGTATTTCTACTTTATTATGAGACTGCCCCTTTGTAAGCTTAGGAGCCTATCTCACGTTAAAACTTACAAACAAACAAAAAACAAAACAAAAACATCTCTCTCGATAATGTAATCATGCTGCCATGACGATGATCTGAATCCATGCAGTCGATCTGAGTCTGGATAAAATCGATTAACTGTACTTTTGATTCCTAATAAGGTTTCCTGTATTATAGGTTTTCCCGGCCATTTCGCACTTTTTCAGTCGCATTCCTAATTGCTGAATTCAATTTAGCACAATTTAGCATAAATGGCATGTTCGGTATTTCAATTTTATAATCTTTTCATTCAAATTCATTTTGGAGCATTCACATTATTACATCAGTCGAATCAGCACTTTTTTTCAGTTCAGATTCGTAAGACAAGCACCATTTCGCAAATCGTTCATTCAGTTTAGCACGATATAGTCACGTCATCACGTACACACTGCGCTCGTTCATACGAATTCATTCTTGGGCATCCAATTTCGCATTTACTGCATTCAATTTAGCAGACACGTTTATGCTTTTATTCCTTTTGCTCCATTTCCATTCATCATAGGTATGGTTTGCAAGCATCTTAACATTTCATATTTTCGTATTCATTCTTTATTCTTTCATTCTCTTTGCAACAGTACTTTCAAAACATGTGTATGTGTTTATAATGTTCGATGGCTTTATTTCATTCACAGATACATTAATGTTTAGTTTGTTTTGACACTTATTGGGAGAAGGAGGATTCATTCTACATCGTGATTAATTATTTCTTTCATCTGCATGTTTCATTATTTTCATTTGGTGGGTGCTATATTGCGTTAATCACCATTTGGAATAAAGTTCTTGGATCAGCTCTAGCCATCAATTTGTCAAGGTTATTACCCTGAAAATAATGCTTCTATGATTCTTTCCCTGTCTTCTCGAGAGATACGCCAGTATCTAACTCGTGCTGCCATGACTGGACACTATAAGAAAGTGAAGTGAATCTATGGTAGGCCTACTGGTGCATGCATAGTTCTCTTAAAGAAGAGTGGCGTTACAAAACAACAAACTTGAGTTATTTAGGGTCAAAGATACCTTTACTATACTTAACAGTGTGTGGAATATGAAACAAAAATTCCGAGTATCTAAATACGTATGAATCACGCCGTAAGTTTTCGCCTTTTTAAAATAGAAATAACATTACGCCAGTTTGTATGAACATGTTTGGAATTTGACTGCCCATACGCGAAATTGAATGACTAAAATACCATTTTTCGCCAGTGCTGGCGAATTTGAATGACTGAAGAGCACGTGCCAATTTGAATGCCCGTTTTACGAATTCGAAAGGCACATATGGTTGACATGTGCGAATTTCATTGATCGAAATGCTAAATTGAACGAACAAGTTGCAATTTTGAATGACAGAATGTGCAGTGACGAGGATTTTCACTAAATTGAACGAACCTTTTATCAAACGGACTGACATGAGTGCGAAATTGGCCGGGAAAACCTATATCATCCATTTTTTTTTTTCGAATTTACCTAGGCCTGCTCGTCTTCTACTGTATGTTTGGCACGGAATCGACATACACTTCATTTGGCATATTTAGTGCACCATGTGAGACTGAGAGCCTAGGTAAACAATTATGCCTTCTATATCAATGTGTAATTGTTCTTGACGTTGTGGCATCAACATTTCCCCTTTACTATCCAAATGCCTTTAAAGGGAAGATAAACCCCAAGAGCAATGTGGATTGAGTGAAAGCAGCAACATTAGTAGAACACATCAGTGAAAGTTTGAAGAAAATCGGACAATCGATGCAAAAGTTATGAATTTTTAAAGTTTTGGTGTTGGAACCGCTGGATGAGGAGACTACTAGAGGTTATGACGTATGAGTGGACAACAATACCAAGAAAATATAAAGAAAATTCTACAAAAATCCATTTTTCATGAAAATTACAAATTCCATCAACTTGATATTGACATATGTTAAGGGTAGCAATTATTCCCCCTGCTTTCTGAAAGAGATTGGTCCATTGCTCTTTCATGATTCTAGAAAAGTGATTTTTTTGTTGAATTTCCTTTATATTTTCTTTGTATTGTTGTCCACTCATACGTCATATCCTCTAGTAGTCTCCTCATCCAGCGGTTCCAACACCAAAATTTGAAAATTCATAACTTTTGCATCGATTGTCCGATTTTCCTCAAACTTTCAATGATGTGTTCTACTAATGTTGCTGCTTTCACTCAATCCACATTGCTCTTGGGGTTTATCTTCCCTTTAACTGCAGTCTGTCCTTGAGATCTTTTTCATAAATTTATCACTGCAAAAGGTTGTAATGTCAATCTTTGAGTCACAGAATAAAAAAGGGGAGGGTGTCCTCGCCCTTTCCTACATGTCGTTGACGAATACAACCCACGGCACGGCTAACCGAACTTGAACTCATAAACATTGCATTCCCAGTTTACTTGTCTGTGACCCCATGATAGTCGCACTCTGTGTATCGCTCGCCATGGAGCCTTGCTACACGTACTGAAGTTGACGGGCGATCCTGCGTTGCAGCCTACGTACAATAGTGCCGCTCCTTTCACTCTGCTCGTACACAGTATTAACTATACACAACCCAGTCGCTGTACATGGTACGTCGGCGACGTACCATGTACAGCGACGGGTTGTGTATAGTTAACACAGTATGTGTATAATGCTGTGTTCAATTTGTAGAAAATAGCGCGCCATTCAGTGAGGCTGTGATTTGCTGCAAATGCTACAAATAGTGCATTGACGGCAAAAATCTTGTAACTTACCCTTACGACGGAGTGGTGTCGGAATGTCTCACGTCGAGAAAATCTTAGCAAAATGCAGTGTACGATGATGTAAACAACGTGGTAAGTTTTCGCCGGACCTCTCGTGAGGGCTCTAGATCTATGCCAGGAATGGACATTGACTTTACCGCGACCGTCTGCTAGCTGTATTATGTATTTGTGGGCAATCATTTGCACAGCCAATCAATGTGGGCAATCATTTGCACAGCCAAATGCACAGCTATAAACTTAGGCCCTTATGCTTTACATTAGATTTGGTCTGTATCGCAGTATGTGATGATGATTATGCCTTATTCTATCTACACCACGTGTACGGTAATCCTATAGGTTCAAAGGGAATAAATTATTGGCGATGTGTTATGTTATCAAATTTCGGTGGTGCGAGAGTGAATACGCGCTGTGTATGGTCTATGGCAGGCCAGTGGATCTCAGACGAATTTGTATATATATTTTTTTTGTTTCCTTTTTATAACAGTTGAGGGCTATAGCTGGTGAATGAGTAGGGTCCTAAAATGTATCTTAGTCGTTGTTTGTTTTCTTTTGCTGTTTTTTTTTTCTTCAGATTTTATATATGTGTGTGTGTAGTGCACAGTTCGCTGATCATATTGTTGCATCAGTTAGAAAGTGAAGGTTTAATTTGAGTTGGGTTATGAAGTACATTTTGGATTATATGTATTTTGGGTATTCTCTATTTTCATTTATCTCAAGATTTGTATTATATGTTTACGTTTGTGTTCATTGTATAGGCCCCTAATGTGTACGGGAATGCACTGAATGAGGGCACACATGCCTACAGGTCGACAGTATTTTTTTTTTTTTTTTTTTTTTTTTATGAGCGCTTATCCATGTGTTGCCTCACAGTTCGTACTATTTTGCATCATACATCGGCTGTGCCATTTCCATTGAATTTAGGCTACCGCCCAGCTAACACCAACATGCGGGGCCAACGTGGGTAAAAGGTGGGCAAGCCGCCGGGTTAGAGGTGGGCAAGGGCTACTCGAGGGTCATCCTTCAAGGGGCCCTTTTGGGCCAGCCTACTTGAGCGTCATCCTCCAAGGGGCCCTTGTGGGCCAGCCAAGGGCAGAAATGGGAAAGGTTTAAAAGGCTTGCCACTTGGGTTTCACATGGGCACAGACAGAGCCGGCAGGGAGCATGATGGCCAGGCTTTTGTACGGCTAGCCCTGCCTTTTTTGTGAGTGTGTGTGCATGTGCGGTTGTAAGTGTTCTTGTGTGTTTGTACAAAACAAGTGTGTGTGTGTGTGTGTGTGTGTGTGTGTGGCACCTATTTGTAAACATGCAAATTTGATACCAAATCCCTGTTGGTACTTACAGTGTGGTTTCCCTACCCACACGGGTCCCACAGTGGCCCCACATAGGACATAAAGGGCACATTCGTGAATATTCATGCATTTTTATAAATGTTAGAATGACACACCCATGGGTGAACTAATTTAAGTAACCATGTCTTCACAGACTATAGTGTTTTGCAGGGTATATAAAAAACCGTGACACACAATTATCAGTTAGGGTTAGGAAGTAGGAGGCAGGCCGATAGGGGTAGGACATTAGGATTATAGGTTACATGTAGGATAGGATTAGGGCATAATCCCAGAGTGTGTGCTTGTACACACTCGTATGAGTAGTATGCCCTAATCAACCCATTTTTCCCCTAGAAGAGCTAATATGTAAATCGTGGGCTTGACTGGGTCCCACATGGGTCTCACATGGGCCCCAAGAAGGGCATACTTGGGCAAGCCCATTACAACTTTAAGAAAGTGATTAACTAAATAAGGGTAACCATAATTCTATGGCACCCATACGATGCCCACCAGCGTCCCATCGGCAAGCCCATATATGGGCAATTCCACGGTAACTGACGTTACGCGTAAGGATTTTCATGAAATTGTTTATGTTGTAGTTTTGTGAATGAAAGCATCCGGGGCTTGTAATTAGCATTGATGAATGAGTTCATGAGAATGAAGAAGTAGGTGGAAAGTTTTTCTCTCAAACTGCATTTCGTATCACATAGCAAGTGAAAATGTGTCGGTAACTGACGTTACGGAAAAAGGACATGGGAAATTACGGTGTAGATTTAAATGGAAATATCTCATGTCCCTGACTGCTAAACTTTATGTGTTTAATATGGCAATATACCTAGGTTCTTAGGAACAGGTGTGCAAAATAATGTGCACTTTAGATATTTCATTTTAGCACCATGCCAATTTTAGTGAAGGCATGACGGTAACTGACGTTACGTAACTGAGTTACGCTTATATTTGCCACAGGGTTTACACATGGAAAATCATGATTGGGAATAGTTTTGTGATATTTTATAATTCTGACCTTTCAGAGTGATTTGTTTGATATGGAATCATACCTTAGTTCATCAATTACAAATACCCAAATGAAATGAAACATTAGTCCATTTTCTTTGTGTTTTATGAAAACTTAAAGGTAAAGTCAGTAACTGACGTTACATAAGTGACGTTACACATACTTTTGCTATGGGGTTTGCAGAGAACTAATTTATATAACAGGTTATTATACTGCTGCAGTATACCAGTAACAATCCCAGGTATTTACTTAGCAACAAATTAAAACAAAATCTAAAGACACAAATGGAGTGAGGCCCTTAGAGGGCAAGCTCCCCCCCCCCCCATGCCATAACACAGTTGAGCAAAAATAATATAAATGCACCAGAGGATATTTCTTGACATTTGTTTTAAGATTGAATGCTTATTCAACAGTGATGATTACACAGAGCCATTTAGATTCAGCAGTTCCAAGTTATATTGACGTAACGAAGGGATTTTATTGTTGTTGTTTTTTAATGAACAGGAAAGTTTCTATCTAGAGTGCCCCACCCATAATGCCCTGCAGTACTACACAAAACACATATATTTTTGTGTGTGAAAAAAAAAAAAAAATCTTTCAGGTCATGGGGAAAAAACACATACAAATATAAATATTCATAAATATGTGTGAAATCTAAAACATCTTCTCTTCTTTATTTTACTCCTTCTCCTTCAAGGCATTGTTAGGGCCACAAATAAAGAAATGATCTCCATCATCAATAATGATTTAAATGATTAGTGTTACACTTTTAATATTTTTTTTTTTCTGTGAAGAAGAAACATGCTTTTGGGGTCAAAAGGGCATTATTTGTTTATTCCTTGCTTGAAGTAATATGATTGTTTTTCTTTCCCTTTTCACTGGTATATCAAGGCTTGCAAATACATCCCAGATACCAAGAAATAGGACTTTGCAACGGAAGAATTTTAAGATCAATATTTAAACGAATCTTCCTGTTCATAATTATCATGTATTACAAATATGTCCCTGCATGAATGAAATAAAGTAATCAACAAATATGAACAGATTTTTTTTAGTTTACCCTAGAATCACCTCTCACTTTGAGCAACATCAGTGTTAAACGTTGAGCAACATCAGTGTTAGTTTCAAACAGTAATGACAGTACATGCCTTATGTCAGGCCTGCTTATACCATAATACAAGATGTGCCATATTAACTATAAAACCACACATTTAAGTGCAAGCGAAGAAATATATCTGTTCCTGCATTTGCCTTGAGGTAGAAACTTCACTAAGCTACCAGAAAAAAAGAAAAATGCTAGCAAAAGTGCGTGTAATCTTTACTAAAGATTATAAAACTGTTAGTATACAGTTGTACACAAGCTTTTTAATTGATAGAAAAAGGTGGTTACCATGCAACCACATCATTGATTAGGCCTACAAACTTTAGTAGCTTTATCATCCCGTAGGACTGTGAATGTACTGTATGGCAATTTGAGTGCATATATATTGCATGTGGTAAACCTAAACTTCCAGATGATTTCACCTTAAACTTGTGCTGAACTGAAAATCAAAAGCTCAAGACCCCCCCCCCCAAAAAAAAAAGATAATTATGATAAATAAATGAATAAATACAATAAAATAAAATGAACGAAAAAAATGTATCCATGGACATATCATGGTGATGACATCATTCCCTATCAAAGGGATTGCTGCTCTTTTTTGATAACCTTTGACTTCCCAGATGTATTGAAATGGCCTAAAGTCAAAAAAATTGCCTCAGTTATAATTAATGTCATGGTAACTGACGTTACATACTGGTATATGACGTTTCGGTAACTGACGTTACACATTTTGATGTGTCCATTTTGACTCTCCAGTATGCCAAGTATCCTTATTTCTGGTATTGAAAGGAAGGCATAATGGGCATACATTAGAAATCCTATTAAAGTTACATCAGGAAGTTAAAACTTCCTTGTTTTTGGTAACTGATGTTACATCCATCATTGTCAAACTAATTAAAAGTGTTTATAAAATTCTTTAAAGCAACCAGCTTTTTTTTTTCTATCATGTGGTAAAAGACTTGTCTGGTAACTGCATACATGTAAAAGATTGTTGTTTAGAGTACTAGTAAAGTGGGTATACAGAGAGTAAGTTATGTGACAATACACTCTTTCTTACCATTGAGTTATAGGCTTATTTTGGCAGCCATTTTGAAATTCAAAATGGCCACTTTTATTGAAAAACAATGATTCTTAAAACTTCAACTCAAGTATTGTCTGAAAATGTATGGTGTTTGAAACAAATATCACTTTGAATTTTCGGCATCTGTGTCCTACATACCGTGGAATTGCCCATATAGGGCCATTGTAGGCCCCGCGGCCAAACCATGAAAAGGCCCCAATTGGGGCCAATGAAGTAGCCCGTTTTGCCTGCATTGGCCCCGTTTGGGTCAACCCACTTAACCCGCATCTTTCCCACATGGGCCCCACGTGGGCGTGTTTGCTGGGCGGTATGTGAATGAAGGTGTACGTAACATTATTGCCATTTTCATTTGGCTGCGAAAAAAACAACAACTCTATAATGATGATTATAATGATAATCAAAGGAACAACACTGCCATTTGAGGGGCTTGATTATTCAGCGTTAGTGCTTTACATGTTCAATGTATTTAATAGGCTCTGTCAGGAAAGGGGGGATTCAGTGCGTGTAAAGTTAGATGAGCGGAAATAAAACAATCGGTCGGGAGTTCCAGAGCAGGCCCGTAGCCAGAATTTTTCAAGGGGGGGTGCGGTCACTAAAAAAAACGGACCTTCGGTACCAATACCAATGATGACACACACACACACACACACACACACACACAATTATATATATATATATTCTTTGGACGACCGAACTACAAAAGTTGTATTAGAATTTGCGCGCCAAGCGCGCCGCAAATTGTGAATTTTGACTGTTTTAATGACGTTTTAAAGTCTCGAGGAAATTTGTATTTTTGTCTGTTGCATGCAATCGCGTTACGGTGTTTCATCTAGGAAATAGTAAAAACTCATTTTGCCAGGAAGTTCCAAAGTTTAATTGTGTTCGAGACTCTGCGCGCGTAGCGCGCCGCAAAATTGAGAATAGTGATTTTCCTGGTGTTGTTTTAACTTTTATTTTTTCTATTCCATACCCGCGTTAGCAGGCCTGAAGCCTGGTATGCGAGTTTGTCAAAAACGAAAATAAATAAGACAATTTTTAAAACAAAATAAATTGTAAATGTGAACCATTTATATTTTGCCTCCTTGTGGTAGGATATTTCCAGCATTTCCGAACTTTCAATAATCATTTTAGATTTAATAATATTAAAGGTAGTAGATTCGATTCGCAAACATCTCCAATATCAGTCAAATGTCATATTAACCATCATGCTAAGAAGGTTTTCTTTGTGAAATTTGGAGGTCAGTGAAATTAAAAAAATTAAACATCCGTTAGCCATTGGAAGAAGTTGAGTGCAAATTCAGACCTCAGGCTTAATGCTCAGATGTTTTCCTATTTGATTTGATCTGTCTTACTGTGCACACTAAGATACATACTGGAATGGTTATTTCTTATTTATTAGATTATAGTAGCATATTTGGTTACTAGCTGTCTCTAGGCATTTTCGAATTTGGGCTGCAAAGAGATCCACTACCTTTAAGTTAGAAGAGAGATAAGTAAATAATGATAAAATAAACAAAAAAGAATGAGTTTCTTTTGTAATACTATCTGACAAACTTTTTACTTTACCATTTTACTTCATAGCTCAGCACTTTCCATTCTCTCTCATACCCTCTTACCCATTACATTTAAATGAAATACAACTAAAATGAGTTTGCGTGCCTGCATAATACTCTTTGGAAATTATAAGTGAAAATGTTCTTAGGTTTTGGCTCACTTTAAAATGAGAACCAATAGAACTGTCACAACATGAGAAAATGTATAAGTAATAATCAACACTACATTTCCGAATTTGGCCTGCAAAGAAATCCGCTACCTGTAAGTTAGAAAAGAGATTAGTAAATAATGATAAAATAAACAACAAAAAAGAATGAGTTTCTACCGCCGTATCCAGAACAGAGCCTGAAACGGTGCAGGCTCAAGAAATCGTTTGTACTATAATACGTCTTGAAGTACTGTGTGATACTGTTGACTCAGACTTCTACAAAGCTGTAAGTGAGAATTGTAATCCAATCCGACTCATTACCTGAGATATTTATGAAAATAATCGCATATATCAATAAAGAATGTAAATTAAATACCGATGCGTCACAATGCAGTCTAACGCTCTCACAATGCTATCATACATAGGGTTTTTCACTGACTGTTTTAACTCCGGAGCTCTTGCAATATTCAGGCTTTTGTAATACTATCTGACAAACTTTTTACTTTACCATTTTACATCATAGCTCAGCACTTTCCATTCTCTCTCATACCCTCTTACCCATTACATTTAAATAAAATACAACTAAAATGAGTTTGCGTGCCTGCATAATATTCTTTGGAAATTATGAGTGAGAATGTTCTCAGGTTTTGGCTCACTTTAAAATGAGAACCAATAGAACTGTCACAACATGAGAAAATGTATAAGTAATAATCAACAGTACATTTCCGAATTTGGCCTGCAAAGAAATCCGCTACCTGTAAGTTAGAAAAGAGATTAGTAAATAATGATAAAATAAACAACAAAAAAGAATGAGTTTCTACCGCCGTATCCAGTAGAGCCTGAAACGGTGCAGGCTCAAGAAATCGTTTGTACTAATACGTCTTGAAGTACTGTGTGATACTGTTGACTCAGACTTCTACAAAGCTGTAAGTGAGAATTTTAACCCAATCCGCCTCATTACCTGTGTTTTTATGAAAAATATGAATAAAGAATGTAAATTAAATAACGACGCGTCAGAATGCAGTCTAACGCTCTCACAATGTTATCATACATAGGGGTTTTCACTGACTGTTTTTACTCCGGAGCTCTTGCAATATTCAGGCTTTTGTAATACTATCTGACAAACTTTTTACTTTACCATTTTACTTCATAGCTCAGCATTCTCTCTCATACCCTCTTACCCATTACATTTAAATGAAATACAACTAAATTTAGTTTGCGTGCCTGCATAATACTCTTTGGAAATTATAAGTGAGAATGTTCTTAGGTTTTGGATCACTTCAAAATGAGAACCAATCGAACTGTCACAACATGAGAAAATGTACAACTAATAATTTGTTGGAACCGTAAGCAAATGCCAGCTGAAGGCGAGTAGGCAAGTGTGTTTAAAAGCATTACATTATGCACGGAGATTGCACAGTTACTTGATAGATGATCTTTTCCCGAATATTGGTACTAGCAAAAGGGCTAGAAAAAGCAGCTATTATAATTCGTTAGGCATGCATAATGGCCCAATGAGTGTTACAAGAGAACTGGAGTAAGACAGGTCTTTCATTTTGTTTTGTCTCTCCTGATCCTTCGTAAGAAATGCTAATGGGCAATTCCACGTTACTCACGTTACACTTTTTAGGCGTCTCTGCATATTGTAATTGTCATATTTTTTATACTGGAAGGTTTGACATACTCTCTGTTGTACAATAGATGCACAAGTCCTTAGTCTACCATGCAATATTAATAGAATTTTACTAACCACATCCATACCGGAAATAAAGACAAAATACTTTCGTTACTCACGTTACATTTTTTGGGACGACATAAAAAGCCAACATGCCTTTATTCAAAAAGTGTCCTCATACTGGGCAGTATTTCAAACAACTGTTGTATGATTTATATAACTCATGTTGGGGTACTCAAATATAGGGGGTCAAAATTTTCAGAGCATTGGAAATATTTGACAGCGATATCAAAATTGTCGTTACTCACGTTACACGTTACTCACGTTACATATTAGCTCATAATCACTACCACATAACTGACCACGAGAATTAGCTGGAAACTAAATGCTTTTGATGTATCTAACCTCTACAGATATTTTATCCCTAAAATAAAGCAATATTGGCACTCTTTCATACTTTTCCCACTATCATACGGTCCTATATTCCACATACTTTACTTTTCAGAATCCGAGTAACCACTATAAACCGAATGCAAGAAAATATAAAGTAGTAGATACTAGTTCATGCAGTGAATTAAAATATTATCCTTCTATTCCCTTTCACAGGAACTTAAATGTAAGTCGTTTTAATCATGACTGAAACATTTGATTTCATAAATTGTAAACTACTTTAGAAATGTGTACAGTACATATGTCTACAAATTACATCCAACTACTGTTCCAAGTGTGGACTTTCCACAGGGCTGCCAACTTTTCCAGGGCTGCCAACTCTCGCGCAATTAGCATTAAACTCACGCAATTCATCAAATACATGTATCAACTATCTCTGATAAAAGAATTCTCACACTTAACCCCCAAAACAGCATGTAAAAAGAGAGAAAAAAAAGTAATGTCCCTAAAATCCCTGATTATCTGAACATGCAATTATGCCCAAGCCCAAACTTTTCAGATTTTCCCACAGGCAAATTTTCTCTATGGCATGTGTTGAAATCCTTACTAGAGTATGCACCAAATCCACCAGTTAAAATGCAAAATTGATGAAGTTCACTCCAGTGAAAAGGGGGGAGGGGAGACAACCCCCTTCCACACCATCCCCAACCCCCTCCCCACCATTGTCACTTCTATTAGTCGCTTGCTTACACTTCACCCCAAATTTTCACTCTAGTTTGGCAGCCCTGCTATGTACAGTCTTAACTGATCTACCTCTTAACCCAAAAATATTCTTGTATCTTCTGGTAGTGGTGAATTCTAACTTTGAGTAAGTTATTGTAGTTAAGCAATTGTCATTGTTTGGGGTTGATGATCCCAGAGAATAATGTATAAAAAGCTGTAACACCGAATATTCTTGTAAATGTCTTAAACACACATGTATGTGTATTTACCAGCTGCCAGAAAATGATTATTGTTAACCCCCCCCCCACTAAAAAAAAATAAATAAATAAAAATGGCATTGTAAAAAGAGACAATGCCAACTCTTGCTCAAAGTTACATCAGATATATACAGATTTTGGTTAATCTATTATGCTTACAATTCATTTGTAAATTGCATCGAGATGCAACATTAATTCCCATTTGTCTTATGACTGCTCCACTAAACAATTCCCAAAGTTGTACAAATTACAACCTTAAGCATTAAAAAAGATCAAGCTGGCTCTAAAAGGGATTTAAAGTTTTATATCCATAGCTGATATCTGAAAAGATATAATGTAAGGCTTAGAACTTAACCAAAAAAAAAAAAAAAAATACAATTTCCACGATTATTAGCCACATCTGGTTTGTCTAGTTTGCCAATCAAGATTTTCTTTGAATAGCAATTGTTTAGCCTATTAGATAACAACCAATTCAAGCAAGGTCATGTAAGGTTATTTACAAGACCATACTCTCTTTATGCTCCCTCAGCTTACTCAATTCACACCAAAAAATTTTTGCTGTCATTGGTGTAGAAATATATTTGTATTTCGTAATTTTTTGGTCGTTACTCACGTTACACCCTTGTTACTCACGTTACATTGTTACTCACGTTACAATTTTTGAACCTCTCTCATTATAATACAACTGCATGGACACAACTCTTTCACCATTTTTCATATTAGGTAGAGGCAGCATGAAGAGAATTTCCATTGGCACTTTTTAAATCCAAGGGAATATTAGGATATGAAACTATTTGAGTATTTTCGTTACTCACGTTACATTAGTTTTAGCAGTTTAACAGTATGCATTCTACCAATTCATGGGAATACAGATCATTTTTTCCTCACTGACAACTAGTAACTGATACCCAATACATCATAAAAATCAACAAATCAATTACATACCATTCTTTTATATTCTATGGATTCAACTCAAACATTCAAGTACATTTTCAATGTAATTCTCAATGAAAATGTTATTTGACTTTAAAGTGTAATATCTGCCATTCTGGAGGTATATTAGTGTAAGAAATGGCTGTTCCACATGCCCAGACGTATACTGAACAAAATAAAATAGGTGGCAAGTTTCAACGTAACAATTTATTTTTTTCACCCCATGACACCAATCTCATGGAATTGCCCTAATTCATGACCACCTTTTCACAATTTGATTGGAGCATGCATTCATAATGGAAAATAGTTGACAGAATAATCTATCCCCAGGCATTATCATGCCAACATGTACTTATATATACATGTACTATATCTTTGTGAGACGTAGATATAAAATGTCTCAGGTTTTCGATTATAGTAATTTCGAGGAAATTTCTTTAATTTTTATCATATATGTAAACTTGAGGCTACTAGATTTTCATCCACTTACCTCTGTTTCTGTGAAAAAATGCAAGTGTCAACCTCAATGTCATCCACGAATCGCACGTACTCGGGCGGCCAGTGGAAAAAAAAAACACCGGTCACGCGTGCCAAGGGCCATGGCATGCAGTGCCAATATAATAATAGCTCGCACAAATTGATACATAACATTTGTGTTTGTGTGCATGGGGACGATCCGATGGTTCATACAACAAAAGGGTTTCGTACAATTATTTTTAACATTGTTAAACGTACTCTTCCACATTTACGTAGCATATAATGTGTCTTTATATTTATTTGGATTGTTATCTTGAGAATTGCTAAAAACAGTTATTATGAAAAAGTGGACCTTTCAGAATTTGGGGGGGGGGGGTGCGTACGCACCCGACGCACCCCCCCCCCCCCCCCCCCGGCTGCGGGCCTGCAGAGCCACATGTTTTTGACCAGACACAGATGACACTAATATGTTTAAATTACATAAATGTATTCTGTCATGTTTCAGTTCATCAAAGGTATCATCGCAAACAGAATTTGACAATGAGAAGTATGATTGCCATAAAATGAATATCGTTGAATGCCTACACAAATCGCATAGTAACCAATTTGCTACTCGCTCTTTTCTTGCTTGCTTTAATACGTGAGCGCTCTGATTGGTCAATTAGTTGACATATTCTTTCTGAAACATACTTCAAATAGTTTGCGTTAATGGCAGCCTATAGGAATTCCATAACACGAATACGCGTGCGCCAAGTCGTATGCACATCATCTGCTGAAGTTCAAAGGATGATCCAGTTTCAGTTGTGATGGGGCTCTACTGTTTCGTACTTTTTATGATGATTTTTTTTGGATAATGAGAAACACGTTATGAAATATGAAAGAGCGTAATTCTGCAAGGAAGTCAATGTTTATTTGGTGAAAATTGGTTTTGACATGGCTGATAAATATATCACAAACGAAGCGATCCCAATGGGAGGTCGAACCCAGGTTTTAACTATAGAATTGCTTTCTTTTACATTGTTTTTGGATATCACATTCATTAATTTCAAAACCGATTTTCATCACATAAGCTGAACAAAAAGCTGAATCCTCACCTCAGTCGACATTATATCCCTTTAATAGCGAGCCAGTCTCATCAGGGAGGTCCTGGTCCGATTTAAAGCTGCCATCTTACCAGTCTGGGTGAAGAGATTGAACCTTGTTTTACCGTCCACCAGATGTTTGTCCACCCTTGTTTGTTGTTGCCTTCTATTAATTGTGAAATATATTTTGCATTGTCGTCATGAATATTTTGTATCATTTGTGCATGTTTTCTTATGGATTCTCATCTTTAATATAACTTAAAACCTGTTTTATCATGATCTCGTTTGAACTGTTCTCTATTACAGTCATTGTCTAATGCAAAAGTAGCTGCTATTGGTGATTGGCATAAGAGCAGTGACAATGATGACACGAAGATACACACAAAGGTTGGTATGTCAGTCAAAAGTTTATAACATGGTTATGTACGTCATGAATGTGCACGGGAATTACAAGGATATCGGTTAGTCGTAAAATGACTCCAGGAATTACAATATCCTTTGACACCTCCAAATTTCTTTTGCTATATCGAATTTTTATAATCACCTGAAGAGTAAAGTATTAGAGAGATATGTAGAATATAGTTTTAGGACCAGAATTTTTCACGTCGTTGTAACGTTAGTTTCTTTGCAACTACGTTCGTTATAATGGGAGGTGTATGCCCTGTATGTACAGATAGTTGTATGAGTCTGCCAATGAATCCATCACTGGTACACATATGACTGACGTCAATATTCAGGTGGATAAAGTAAACTAACTGAGAGACTATGGTAATTCTTCTAAAACTCTGGTGTTTATCAAAGGATGGGATGTACAAGATCACTTGATATGAAAATAGCCTTTGCCATCATTTCCACTTATGTCTTTATGATTCTTTCCTTTCTCTCAGTACGTGGAAAATACAAATGTCACTTTGATAATTTGCATTATGTGCACTGAATACGCAAATACAGATGAATCCTGGGTAAATTTGTGGTACCGGTAGCTGTTTTAATGCGTGCGTCAGGCAGCATGGAGTGTTTATCATTACTCCAGTATCATTAATTGAAAGCAAGTTTGTACAGCTATTAGTATAGTTAAATACATTTACAAGCTCACTGCAAAATCCTCGATTGACAATTTATCATGCAGGATTGTCTTCAAAGTCCGGAAGAGATTGGACTGGTACTCTTGGTTCACCTTTACTTGAAGTTTCAGCTGGCGTGGCTGGTGTAATGAATTTGGCAAGTGCATTGTCTAAAGGGGAGGTGAAAGACTTGAACAGTGTTAAAGAGTATGTGGGAGATAAGATTAAGTGGCACATTGGTGCTACAAATACCGATGACCGCACCCCTCTGATGATTGCATGCATGAATGGGCAAATTGCAATTGCTGAGTGGCTTCTGGAAAGCGGTGCCAACGTGAACTTCTGTGCCAGAGACGGCAACACAGCATTACATATGACCTGTAGGGGGAATGACGAGATTATCCGCCAGTGTCGCAAGTCTACCGAATACCCACTGCAGGGCATGGACGACAGGATCAAAATACTCCGCCTGCTTTTCAAGCATTGTGCTGCAGCTGCGAAAAATCTTGATGGCCTTCTTCCTCTACATGTTGGTGCTCTGCACAGTCAAACAGTCATCGTCAAGTTTGTAGTGGAAGAAAACTCTGAAATGCCTGTGGAGGACAAGCTCAGAGCATTAGAGATACTTGGCTTTTCACAGTCAGTCTGTGACAAGTTCCACTATTCAGATGCATATGAAACTTTTCGCAATGTTCATTCCATGCGAGAAGACCTCAAAGCTGACACGTCTGAGACATTGACTGGTTCTGATTTTGAATCAAACACTGATCAATGTGAAAGTCCCTTCTTGAGCCATCCAACATTTAGTGACATAGAGTCGGAGAAAGATGAACACAATATCAGCATCCATGGATTTGTAGTAGGAGATAGAGTGCTTCCCATTGGTCTGAAAGAAAAGTATCTCTTTGAGCCACTCGCTGGCTTCGCCTGTAACGCTTTCTTCTACAATAATCCAGCTGAGGGATACAAAATCTTCCAGTTCTTGTTGTCTATGGAGTCACAATCTAGACTTAAACTTGGAACTGTGGTTAAGCGGCTTGCATCAAATACTGGATTCCTGTCAAAGGCAATGCCCTTGAATAACGTCCTTCTCCAGTCATGTGAATTAGTAGCCTCATATCGAGATGTCGTCTGTAAATTGGATAAGGCTTGTCTTCTGAAGAATGGCCCTGCCCTCTTTAAATATCTGAAGGAGTTTTCCTTCAATGTGGCATACTTTCATGGAGGAGTAGAGTTGTGTGATTCTCTGGTAGAGTCGGTAAGAGGTGTGATTTCTTTTACTCAAGACGTCTTCAAAAGTTCGGAAGCTGGCGATACCCTTACTGTAGGTGTTGTCTCTGTAACTCATGGAATGTTGTATTCTCTTGGGGAAGAATTTGTTGACAATATGTACAGTGGCATGAGTAAGAAACCAGTGAGCTATGTTACATATGTTATCTTAAAACTTCTCCCGTATGACAATGTTTGCTGTGTTGACGAGGACAAGAACACAATGCTCCATTATGTGATGCAGATCGTTCCCTTAGCACATGACAGATTTCGCTGTGGACATGGCACGAGCTCTTGTGCGTCATGGCTGCCCACTTCATGCAGTGAATTCTGAAGGATACACAGCACTTGACATATTGCTGGAAAATTCGGAGTCAGGCGACGCTCAAAGGCAAGAATTAATTGCCCTGCTAGATCAAAGAGTAAATGCCCTGACACTTGAAGAACTAGCAATAAGAGCAGTCCTACAAAACAAGATACCATACTGGGATGTACTTCCGCAGAAGATATGTGAAATACTTGATGGAGTGAACGACCTAAACATGTCTGAAACAGACTCATCATTCGAGACTGGCTCAGAGTCCAATTAAGGGAATAATGTAGAAAAGATATATTAGGTATTAAAGCAAGTATGAGCTGCTTGGTTGTTAGTGGTAGTGGTTTCTTGTAACGCTATGTCAAAGAATGCTTTCGAATTTGTTTTGGTTAAAACTCGAGAAATATGGAAATTCATATCATGTACTTTGATTTCCTACACGCGCACCACACATACATGGTATTGTACAACACAATGTAGCATGGTGACGTTTGTTTATCAGGTAGCTTCATACATACGTCACATACAAACCAAAGTTTTGATAAAGTGGTGTTTGCAGGCATTAGAACGTTGTTATACAACCCAGTCAAAAATGCAGCAGTTGTGTTAGATTGAGATTCCGTAATGTTAAGCATCCCCTGTGTGCATATCATAATCATCAATTTAAATGAAATTCACAACATAAATTCATTGACCCTTAAACATTAAATATTACCCTACTCTAGAATGGTTTAAAACTATAACATGAACAATGAAACAAATGAAGAGTCTGTTTGCAAAAACCGATAAGTCCATATTTGCCAAATGGAGATATTTGCGATTAAAGGTCAAGAAAAATAAAGAGAATAATAAAAACATTTTTGCTTCTTTTGACAATAACTTCAAAACTATACATTTATATGTAGTGACCAATGTATCATTTAAAAGGTATTATTTTGTACTTTTTGACAGAGACCTTACTTCAAAATCTTCAAAAATGGACTTATCGGTTTTTGCAAACAAACTCTTCAAATGCTACTAGCAAGGTTGAAAATATGTGACCCTGCACCTCAAAAAACAAACAAACAAAGAAACAAAAAGGCGCCAGACATGAATTTTTAGTGAAGACCATATTCTGAAAGAGCAGACTTTAAGCTTTAAAACGATGTATAACTCAAATCAAATGGACTCTCGTATCCTATCTAAATATTGGAAAGAAAGCACAAACTCAGGAAAAGTGTGAACTGAGAAAAGAGGCTCTGAAGTACAGTGTCTATTCAAGCGCTTAATCTTTACCAAACCGCGCTGGCTGTACAATGAATGGGACAAAACACAGGAAGTAAACCACCAAAGTAACAACAATGAAGGGATTATCCGATTAAACTGAAATTAGGCATGTCTCATTAACACATTCTGTCCATAATTAACGCCAACTTTCAAAGCAGTAGCACTATTCTTTCAAAAGTTATTAGAGTAGAACGTGAAGAGTGTGGACAAGGTTTTTCAGAAATGAATCACACCATTCTACCAACAATGTTCGAGATAAACTGCTAAAAAGACGCACTTTCCTGCCCGTTTTATGATACTAAATTTTAGCATAATGCAAAAGAAGACCCGCTCTTTCAGTAAATATGAAAAAGTGAAGTTCGGCTAAGTTGACCCATTTCACTTATTTTCAGTCCTCACGCAAAATCAGTATGTGCGAATTTACGTTCGTTTTGAGGTGCACGGTCACATATACACTTAACATATATATATATATATATATATATATATATATATATATATATATATATATATTTGTCGTGCAATGTATGTAAATGAGATACGTGGTGCTTCCGGTTTTACATAGGCCTCCGACAATGGTGATATCTTAGGGTGAAAGTGGAGTAGTGTGTGTCAATGAAATAGGGTCAATCCACGAGATTAACACCCACTATCTAGTTATAGGCCCACGATCACGACATTGGAAAAAGCTCAATCACAATTGGTAATGAAGACCATGGGCTCAACATTTGACTAAAATGCCCCACCAGTTCGACACTAGGCATAAAAAGGATCAATGAGACTATCTTCGAGTACATTCAACCCCTGTGATGTACATGTATAATGTCGGTCCCGTGGGCCTTTATTTTCCTAGTGTCTGAGTTATGGGCTTTATTTGGCTTACTTGATGTCGAGTTCGTGGGCCTTGTGTGACTTGGAGGTTATGACTCGTATGTATGACTCTTTGTATGACTCGTTATGTGACTCATTATGGGTGTGACGTGCACCCAAGGAAGCATGTCAATCTGGTGATATGACTTTGATGCTTCTAAATGCCAGAGACATGTGATTCACATGTCATTTTCATATTTTGTGAAAGTCATGGAATGTTTCGTATCATTATGTCTCATCGCATCGTGCAAATTATTATTCCAAAAATTCTGTTGAACGTCATCTTGACAGCACGAAATTCAATGTAACTTGAAAAAAAACCTGCAGACTTGTGACGGTTAAAAAGTGAGATTTTCATTTTTATTTTGTTGTAACAAGGACAATCTTCGTTCTGTCATTTGTAGTAAAAATACAAGTCGTGTTTCTTAAACATCATACCGTGATGCCCGGGTATCAATTGTCATTTATGTGTGTGAACAGCAAAACAAACACACACACATACGTACAAAACGGATATGCCAGCCCTTATCATCTATGTATTACAGGTTTGACAGCCCTGTGCTATTTTTCAGTTGATATCTATACTAACGAAACAATAAAACAATATATGTCAAATGTCTCTCACTCATTACCAAAAATTCAGTACGCACTCTTAGTCATTTTGTTTGTGTGTAATCCAATCTTTCAGCTTTGACAGACACGGTTAGCTGTGAAGGAGAGCGTGTGGCGCCAGTCATGGAATCCCCTGCAGGTTCGTCGAATGATAGGGGAGAGGAGAGGACGCCCTCTTTGGCACAGGCAATGACAGACAATGAACTGGCAGGCCTTGAGAGCATCCAGAACTATTTGGCCCATCACACCAAGGGGGGTGTCGTAGATGCCACTGCATCTGACGGAAGGACTGCTTTGATAATTGCATGTGAAAAGGGACAGGAAGACATTGTCAGGTTTCTTCTGGAGAGTGGTGCAAACCCAAATGTCTCCTCTCCAAAGAGTGGTGACACACCTTTACATGTTACCTGCAGGAAACACGCGGACTGGAGACAGGACATTGCCGAGGAGACCAGAAATAAAATTGCGCAGACACTTCTGCAGCATGGTGCTACTTTCAGGGAAAACAGAGCAGGACTTACTCCTGTCCTTGTAGCAGCGCTGTCTCGCTTTGCTTCCGTGGTGGAATTTCTGATGTCACAGTGTAGTGGAAGTGGAATGAAAGAACTGGATGAGGTCACCTCTTTGGAATTGCTGGGCTTCTCGCTATACATGGATAAATGGCACAACCATGCGTACGATACATTGTGCAAGGTCATTTCCAAGCGCTGTCATGTTCCTGAGATTGCAGCTGATCCAGAGCTTGAAGCCATTTTTAAATGCACAGAAAAACATTCACTTGCTGATATTCAAGCTATAAAAGATGACAAGCATGCAATGCATGTCCAGTGGTTTCTTATTGGGGATAGAGTCGTACCTGAAGGGACTAAGGGGGAATATCTCTTCAGGCCCATGGCAGACTTTGCAAGTGAGTGTATGCAGCATGATAAACCCTCTGTAGGTTACAATTTATTCAAGTATGTACTCTTGCGTGAATCAAAGTCAAATGCTGCAGTGCTTGGGACTGTTTTGGAAGAAATATCTCCCTTGTTTGGTGCCTCATTAGATAGAATTGACCTCGACATTCTTGCCCAAGGGTGTCATGTTGTCAATGGTTATCAGAATGTCATTCAGCACGTCAGCCAGTCTTGCCTGATTGAGCAGGGTCCACATCTGCTTCAGACCTTTGGCGAATTGCTCTTTGATTTTGCATTCTATTTTTCTGAGCTTGAACTCCTTGACTCCATGATCAAGACAGCAGAAAAAGTTATTACTACAATTCGTACCGCATTTTCTCCGTCAGACCTCGACAAACATAGAGCTGGTTCACTTACATTTCACGTCATGGACAAACTGTCAGGTGCATATGTGGATAACGTGTATTGTGGAATGACTAGGCAATCACTCAATCGTGTTAAGCGCGTACTGTGCAAACTGCTCTGGTACGATGACGTCACATACGTGGACGACAAAAACAATACGATGCTTCATCTGTTGGCATATTCAACATCACTTGCGCGTGATTCGTCTTTCATTGTTGATTTGGCAAGGATCCTTACACGTCATGGTTGTCCTGTGGACAAGATAAACGATGAAGACGACACCCCTATGAGCATTTTGACGGAGGATGAATGCTTTTGTTCCGATGATGAAGACAGCAAAGAGCTTGCTAACATGCTTGGTCCTACGTCTAGTGTTGCAACCTTGGAAGAAATGGCATCGAGAGCTGTCCTCCAGAACAAAATCCCATACCACGAGGTGCTCCCGGAGAAGATTTGTGAGATGATCAATGGGGAGACTATGGATCCGGACCCGAGTGTTCTGAAGACACCCGAGAAAATTGAGTCAGAATCAGATTAATTTTCGTTGATCAAAAGCACAATGACAACTCCTGACTGTAGATATTATACATTATTACCCGTAATAACATAATCAAGCTGTATATTGCATTTGAAACTTTTGACACGTGTCAGTAGTATATCAAAACAAAGCGAAAGATATCTTTTTGCCATCAACATCCATCAAGGTAATGAACAGTGATAAAGTTGACGTCGACTGTTTCATTCTCAAAGCCGACACAGGGCATATCGATTGCGTCAATCAGTTGAACAAATGTCGTGCGTATATGTCTTTTTCAAAGACAAGAATGTAATGATAAGCTTTTTGACTCTTCGACGAGAGAATGCAAAGAAAATCTCGTTGAAGACTCCAAGTATATACTCAGGGAATATAAATTAGCCTACGTATTTTCCGTGTTCTTAGCAGGGTATTATACATTGTAATAGTCTTTTCTTTCGTCGGTAGACGAAAGTTTTGTGCCGCACATTCTCCCTCAGACCTCCAGAAACATACAGCTGGTTCACTTACATTTCACGTCATGGACAAACTGTCAGGGGCATAATGTAGATAATATATATTGTGGAATGACTAGGCAATCACTCGATTCTGTTTGTAGCATGTACTGTGCAAACTGATCTGGTACGATGACGTCATATACGTGGACGACAAAAACAATACATGTACGATGCTTCATCCGTTGGCATACTCAACATCACTTGCGCGTGACTCGTCTTTCATTGGGGGTCATCCCACGAGACCGACACCCACGAGTCATACGAGGTCCACGAGACCGACATCAATAATAGGTCCATGAGTCATACAGCCCACGAGTTATACGGCTCAGGAGTCATACAGCCCATGAGTTCGACACTACGCACAAAAGGCTCATGAGACCGACGCTAAGCAAACACAGCCCACGAGACCGACATTAAGCAATAAATGCTCACGAGACCGACATTAAGCAAAGAAAGCCCACGAGACCGACAGTAGGCAAAGAAGGCCCACGAGACCGACACTAAGCAAAAAAGGCTCACGAGACCAACACTAAGTAAAGAAAGCCCAAGAGACCGACAGTAGGCAAAGAAGGATCACGAGACCGACAGGATAAACAGCGCCATCTACATGTCAATTACCTGCACAGGGTATTCCATTAACGGAAAATAACATACTGGCGGATGCAATTTCGTCATGCTATCAAGTGAAAGATGGTTACCATCTAGATATGAAAGGCATCATGTATTTCTACATACTTCTAGGGGAATGAGAAAAATAGAATTGTATTCTTCCTACCACCCCCCCCCCCCACAAAAAGACAAAAACACAATTGAATTGATAAAAGAGGACAAGAACGATGTATGGATTAATTTTAGAGCTTTGATATTGCAATCGTGCTATTTTTTGATAGGCTTTCCCAGTTTTTAGCTAGAAGATGGATGTACTCATTACCTCTTCTCTTTCTCGATTCACTAGTTACTTAGGCAATATTAGATATCCTACCCTCCTGCTTAGACGTTTTGGAGTAAGATCTATAGTAATTTTCTCTGTAACTATAATGTATGTAATTCAACTGATTAAAACGTTATATATCGCAGGGATTCACCTCGATTTGTGGCTTGTGTTATTTTCCTCCAAACAGTACATTTTCGTGAAATACAATAGCTGTTCTCATGGATGCATTTTGTTTTGTTTTGTTTTTTTTTCCCAATCCCTAACGCCACCTTAAATTTTCTATTTATACTAAATCAACACCCTTGCAGGTGACTACTCCCTATCCAGATCATGTATAGCAGGAGTGCACTGGAACATTGACTATTTTGTGAAATATAATTCCTTGTAAACTTTCTCTGCTGGAATTTTTTTTTTTCTAGTTGATTTATCTGAATGTCGAAAGCATTTCATTTTCCCCCTAGTACGTGTATTTATTTTAGGTTGAAAGGGACAGGCAGTGTTTGTTTGTTTGTGTGTGTGTTTTTTTTTTGTTTTTTTTGTTAAGTATACACATATTTCAGTTTTGCGGAAAGGGACAGGGATGGCATCGGGGGATGAATTCCTCTACCTCCTCAAAAAAATAAAAAAGGGACGGTGAAGGTACAAACTGTCTATTTCATAAAGAACTGTTATAAAGAAGCACATAAAATTATATGTATTTGTACTAAGGCGAACCTTTGATTTGTTGCACACTTTCACTGATTTTTGTTCATTTTTTTTCTTCACAAACACACAACCACGCAAACACGATTAAAGATCCTGATCATTTCTGTGGGTGGGGGCAACTGATGGGGTAACACCCTCCCTGGCAACTCTTCTTTTTCCATCTCTCATATCTTCCTTATGCCATTATCAGGACACCCTATACACTGTACAATTCATTGGTCTGTAGGTGGCGCTGTTCATCCTGTCGGTCTCGTGGGCCTTCTTTGCTTAGTGTCGGTCTCGTGAACCTCTTTTGCGTAATGTCGGTCTCGTGAGCCTTGTATGCATAGCGTCGGTCTCGTGGGCCTTTTAAGTGTAGTGTCGGTCTCGTGGGCTTTGTTTGCTTATTGTCGGTCTCATGAGCCTCTTGTGCGTAGTGTCAGTCTCGTGAGCCGTATAACTCCTGGGTTTATCTTACTTGATGTCGAACTCGTGGGCTTTATTTACTCAGTGTCGAACTCGTGGGCTGTGTAACTGGTGTTCTGTATGACTTGTGAGCTGTATGACTCGTGGGCTGTATGACTTGTGAGCTGTATAACTTGTGGGCTGTATGACTCGTGGGTGTCGGTCTCGTGATGTGCACCCTTTCATTGTTGACTTGGCAAGGATTCTGATACGTCATGGCTGCCCTGTGGACAAATAAACGATGAAGACGACACCCCTATGAACATTTTGACGGAGGATGAATAAAATTTTATCGGTAGAGGCAGTATTTTTCAACCTTTAAGTTATGTCTGCCCTTGTTTCGATTTGATGCAACTACAAACAAATAATTTCAACAGTAGTCGAATTTGATAGTCAGCATGGGTGGCTGCGCGTCTTATCGGTATGTCACCCTCAATATTACGAAGGGGAAGGAATGAATTCATTGTCCATTACACATTCACTATGACCCTACTCTAGATTGGTAATAAAGAGTTGTGCAATAAAATAAATTTAACTCCTAGTAAAATGATATAGAATACAATCATTTTTTTTTTGTCATACAACGTACAATGGAGATCAGAAGTTGTGAGATGGGGGTCGTGCTTTTTTTTCCCCGATTTTAAGTACGGCAAAAGTGATATCTTAAGGTGAAGGTGAAACAATGTGTGTCATTAAAACAGGGTCATCCCATGAAACTGACACCCACAACTCATATGGCCCACCAGCAGGACATTGACCAAAGGTCCATGGATAGTAAAGATCATGATACGACACTTCGCAAAAAAAAACAAAACAAACAAACACCAGTTCGACACTAGGTAGAAAAAAAAAAACCAACAACGAGGGGGAAAAACGAAAACCCAACGAAACTAAACTTTGAGTACATTCAGCCCCGTGATGTAATGTCGGTTTTGTGGGCCTTGCATTTCCATTGTCGGCGTGACGTGCACCCAATGAAGCATGTCACTTTGGCGTTACCATTGTACAGTATGATTTTGATGCTTCTAATTGTCAGTGACATGTGACTTGCATGTCATTTTCATGCCTTGTTTTTTCTGAAATCCATGGAGTGCTTGATATCATTTTGTCTCATTTCAAAATGAAATGCATACAGCCGTGCCTTGTAACAATCATTCTAAAGATACTGTTAAACTCCACATATAGATAGTAGGATATCAATGTAATTCAAGATTGCAAACTTGTAACGGTTAATTAGTGAGATTATATTTCTTAGCTTGTTATAACAACCACTATCTTTGTCCTGTTATTTGTAAGAATAATACAAGTCGTATTTTTTTACAACCAATGACACAGTGAGCAATGTGTTACCATGATACCTGAGTAATAACATTACTGTGTGGTGTAACACACATAAATCTATAAAACGGATATGCCTGTCCTTATCAGCTGAGACTTTGTGTGTGAGTTTTCATTTTACCGTGTTAGTTTGTTTGTTTTTTTCATAAAATCGATATGAACACTATAAAGCAATCTAGGACTGTTCTAAGGGGTAAGAAATCAACGTCAGTCACTCATCCGAAATGCAGGATATAAACGTTTGTCATTTTGTTTGTGTTTAAACTAATTTTTCAGCTTTGACAGACACGGTTAGCTGTAAAGGAGAGCGTGTTGTCACTAGGCATGGAAACTAATGCGGATTCGTCGGGTAACGCAGGAGAGGAGAGGACGTCCTGTTTGGCAAAGGCAATGGTAGAGGGTGAACTGGCAAGCCTTGAAAGCATCCAGAACTATTTTGCCAGTCACACCGATGAGGTTGTCATAGATGTCACTGCTCCTGATGGAAGGACTGCTCTGATGATAGCATGTGAAAAGGGACAGGGAGACATTGTCAGGTTTCTTTTGGAGAAGGGGGCAAACCCAGATCTGTCTCCTCCCAAGAGTGGGGACACGCCTCTACATGTGATCTGCAGAAGACACGCGGACAGGAGACAGGACTTTGCAGAGGAGACCAGAATTAAGATAGGGCAGACACTTCTGGAGCATGGTGCTACCTTCAGGGAAAACGGAGCAGGACTGACACCTGTCCATGTAGCAGCACTGTCTCGCTTTGCTGCCGTGGTGGAATTTCTGATATCTCAACAGTGCAGTGGAAGTGGAATGCCAGAAGTAGATGAGGTCAATGCTGAGGAAATGTTGAGCTTCTCGCTATACATGGATAAATGGCACAACCATGCGTATGATACGTTATGCAAGGTCATTTCCAAGCGCTGCCATATCCCCGAGATTGGAGCTGATCCAGAGCTTGAAGCCATTTTTCAGTGCACAGAAAAATATTCACTTGCTGATGTTCAAGCTATGAAAGGTGACAAGCATTCCATGAAAGTCCAGTGGTTCCTTACTGGGGATAGAATCGTACCTGAAGGTGCAAAGGGAAAGTATCTCTTCAGGCCCATGGCATACTTTGCGTGTAAGTGCATGAAGCATGATAGACCAACCTTAGGTTACAATATATTCAAGTATATACTGTTACGTGAATCGAAGTCAAATGCAGTGCTTGGGACTGTTATGGAAGAAATATCTCCTTTGTTTGGTGTATCATTAGATAAAATTGACCCTAGCATCGTTGCCCGTGGGTGCGAGGTTGTTACTGAGTATCAGAATGTCATTCAACACGTCAGCCAGACTTGCCTGATTGAGCAGGGTCCACATCTGCTGCAAACCTTTGGTGAATTAATCTTTGATTTTGCATTCTATTTTTCTGAGCCTGAACTCCTTGAGTCCATGATCAAGACAGCAGGGAAAGTTATTACTAAAGTTCGAACCGCATTTTCTCCGTTAGACCTTGACAAATATGCAGCTGGGTCACTGACATTTCACGTCATGGACAAACTAGCAGAAGCATATGTGGATAACATGTATAGTGGAATGACTAGGCAATCACTTAATCGTGTTAAGCGTGTACTGTGCAAGCTGCTCTGGAACGATGACGTCACATACGTGGACGACAAAAACAATACAATGCTTCATGTATTGGCATACTCAACATCACTTGCGCGTGACTCGTCTTTCATTGTTGACTTGGCAAGGATTCTGATACGTCATGGCTGCCCTGTGGACAAGATAAACGATGAAGACGGCACTGCTTTGAACATTTTGACGGAAGATGACGGTTTTTGTTCCGATGATGAAGATAGCAAAGAGCTTGCTGACCTGCTGGGTCCTACGTCTAGTATCACAACCTTGGAAGAAATAGCCGCGAGGGCTGTTCTCCAGAACAAAATACCGTACCACGAGGTGCTCCCGGAGAAGATTTGTGAGATGATTGATGGGGAGACTATGGATCCTGATCCAAGTGTTCTGAAAACACCCGAGAAATCTGATTCAGAATCAGATTAATTTTTGTTGATCAATAGCACGATGACAACTCCTGACTGCATTCCATGGAAGATCAAATATATCGTGTTCATGAAAATTTGACCATTATATGTAAATGTCATTAGCCAAACTCCAATAAGAACATGCATATAACGCAGTTATTCCCCATTCTTTCTGACCGTTCTGTAATGCATTGGACAATCCAGTTGTAAAATGGTGCGGTTGAATCTATTCTTCCGGAGTTAGACGTGATTTACCTATAAAGGTTCTATCAGATGAAACTTCATGTTTATGTGGGAATATGCTTTGAATGAAATCTAAATACTTCATTTCGAAACCAGAAATGCTGCAGAATAAGGTTTTCTGTGTCTCCCAGACATAGTGAGAGTCTCTTTCAAAAAAAAAAAAAAAAAAAGAGAGAAGTGATGGACTGATATCCCACATTTGTCATAATGGCAGTTTGTAGCTTCACGTCTGTGAATCAGAGTTGCTGATGCGCGATCATTACGGCCAATATATTCTGAAGTCCAGAGCTGTACAGTTTATGACATATGATTTCTTGCCTTTGTTTTATTGCAATATTTTTGGGTATCTTTCCACACAAAAAAAAAAGAGAGAGAGAATGAGGGACTGGTATCCAAGATTTTCCTGAAGTATGGCAGCCTTTAGCCTCAAGTCTGTGAAAGATGATCAGAATTGCAGCAGCTGGCGCTCAATCTTCACAGGCAATTTACTGTCATAGTCCAGAGCTGTACAGATTATGACATGTGGTTTCTTGCTTTTTGTTTCAATACTTTTTGTGTTTTAAACTCTTAGTTTAGAAATTTGGTTGTAATTAACGTAGGGGTATATGTTGTTTCATGGGTATCAGGGATTGTCTGTAGTGTGTGTGGGTGTATGTGTGTGTGTGCGTGTGTGTTTTAGACTCTCATGCCAAAGTTGAAGATGATACATGTAATTTGTAAACATGCAATGCTGGTACTCTTCTACTCAAACCACTTCTAAGAACTCTCTCTCTCTCTCTCTCTCTCTCTCTGTAAATTATGGTTGTGATTTTACAATTTCCTGCTATGTTCACTGAACTGTCATTCTTTCTGTAAATGCATTCATTTGCGTTGTTGCTTTTCGAACAGTCAATGCATCTAGATAATCTCGGGTATCGGGAATACCTCTGTAATCTAGAAAAGAATTTCCGTAGCAGTTTTCTTGCCGTGAAAAGATTAAATTAATGAACCTCTCGGACACACTTGTACAGAGTATCAAAGCTTAGAAAGCTTGCATGAGTTCCATGAAGTGAGCCAAAGGTACCAGGAAGATTGAAGGGTTTTTCATGAAGGAGGTTCATAACAACAATTGCTGGTATACCATCGCACGAATTTGCATTTTCTGAGGTGCTTTGTATTAAAGAAAGAAAAAGCTGAACGTTATGAATTTTTGAATTACGTCTCAATGCAGTGGACTCCCGTTATAACGAAGTCCTCGGGACCGGCAGTTTTCTTTCCTTATAACGAAATTTCGTTATAACCGAATGAATAAACAATAAAAGTACATAGAGTTGATAATGTTGCGGCCCTAAATTCTATTTCGTTGTAACCGGAATTTCGTTATAACCGTGTTCGTTATAACGGGAGTGCACTGTATCATCAACAAGACATTGAGTCAGTACGGTGATACTGTATTCCCATTGCATTGGCGGTCTACATTGTCGACATCGGCAACTAAGATGAAGAGACCAGTTAAATTGACACTACATGTAGTTAGAGCACTTGCGACGAAAAATAACGAACATAGGTTCATTATGTAAGATATACATTGCGTTTCTCTAGCATAGGTTTGTTATGTAACATTAAGTAATTATATCACCATGTCTTGTTTGTACGCCATGAATTTAAAGATAAATTGGCAAGGTGTCTTGCAATTCACTAAGTCTCATTCATTCTGAATTTTTGTAATCGAGTGTGTTGTTTTTAGAATAGTGTTATTTATTTCGATGTAAATCGAGTCCGAGATATCGTGATACATTGCGTGACCTTGCATCACAGACCCCCCCCCCCCCCGCCAAAAAATAAAAATAAAAATAAAAAATCGCTAAACATGGATTTTAAGTTAAGACAGATTCTGAAAGAGCAGACTCTGAGCTTTATAATGGTGCCTAATTCCATCCAACCTAATCTAAATACATGTACACTGTATTGGATAGAAAGCATGGCATGCACTCTGGAAAAGTGTGTACAATGTACTAAGACAAATAGTCTATTCAAGTGATTTTACCGAGCCATGCAAGCTGTGCAATGAATGGGACAAAAACAGAATCTTAAACACCACGAACAATGAAAGGTGTGTCAGATGAAGCTGAAACACGCCATGTTGTTTTAGCACAATCTGCCAATAGCCAATTATAACTTCAAACTAGTAGCCCCAACTTATTCAACAAAAAAAAAGAAATAATAATAATAATACGGGTTGAAAGTGAAGAGTGTGAAAAGGATTTTTTCATAAATGCAAAAGGGCTTCTAAGACATGTTGGCCTACCTGATTACACTATTCTAAAAAATAATAATAAAAATGTTCTAGGTAAATTGCTAACAACACCATTTCCCAGTCGTTTTATGATCCAAACTCTAGCATAATGTAGATTGTTTTTGTTTTTTCATTCAGAAAATATGAAATACTCAAAATGGGCTATGTTGACGCTTTTCACCTGTATGTGTGTGTGTGTGTGTGTGTGTCGTCATGTGAAATCACATTGCGTGCGACTTCATGTTGGTTTTGTGATGTGTGTATTTGGTATTTCGCGTCAGATATAGCTCGTACATGTACGCTATATACTATTATGATTCATAATGATTTAAAGGGTTTATTGATATTACGGATGTAGCCTACATTTATAATCTTTTATAGCATTATGCTTCTGCTTGCATTTATACATATACAATTTGTACATTAAACGTTTTGACATAATTATGCTGCACATGACATTTGAAACTTTGACGCGTGTCTCGCAGTAGATGAAGACACATCAAAAGATTTTTTTTTTTTCATTAACATGCATTCGGTAGTAAACAGTGATATTAGAAGTCAACATCGACTCTTTTATCAGATTCTCGATGCCGTCACGGGGCATATCAGTATGTTATATCAAAATACATGTAATGTATCATTCAGTTTATCTCATGTCATACTATACCTCCATCTTGAAAGACAATCGTGTTATGATAAGCTTTTCAACTTTTCGACAAGAGAATGAAAAGAAAATCCCGTTGAAGAATCCATGTTTATATTCAGCGGATAGAAATTGTATTTCCATAAAATGTAGCTGAGCATGTACACAACAGTCTTTTCTTTCGTCGAAATTTATCATTAGAGACGCAACCTTGCGTCTACACCTGTTTGGTTTTGATGCAACTTCAAGCAAATTTCAACAGTACATGTAGTCGAATTTAATAGTATGGATGGCTGCTCGTCTTATCGGTATGTCACCTTCAACATTACGAATTGAAGGGTAGAGGATGGGAATTTCATCCGGAAAGGAGATATTTCACCGTCCGACGTATGGACTTCGGCACGGTTGTAATATTGAATGTTATCGAGTGAACTTTCAGTTTTACCCGTAAATGTATTAAATACATTGCAGAAGGCATAGTTTAAATTTGTTGAGGTTGTATTGAAGGTGAATCAACAATCAAAACACAAATAGACGAACGAGAAAACAACGAAACTCTCCTTTCTTTTTGAATCAATTTTTTTTCTTTTCTTTTTTTGTATGACTGCATTTGAACTCAATGCCCGGAACCCGCTACATGCATACGACTGATAAATCGCTATTGCACAGTATAGATATGGCACTGATTTTCAAAAAGTGAACACCTTTTCATCAACAGAAATGAACGATAATTATACAGTATTTGGATGTATGTATTAACATGTATGAATGTAAATATGGATGTGTAATATGGTTAAATGATCTGTTTCATGATCCACGGGGCAAATAAACCGCTTGTTTACTTTCTTGTTTGTAAATACAGATCTCTTTGTTCATTCTTCGTGTGTTTGGTTTCATATACTGAGACATGGCAGCTGTCTTCCTTTCTGTATGACGGACTACTTGTATTTTCGTTACGACAAATTTATTAGACGAGCTATACATGCACGTGTATAGTCTGGGTACCAGAGGCTGAACCTTGTTTCATTGAGAGATTGATTTTGATAATAATAATAATAATAATAATAATAATAATAATAATAATAATAATAATAATAATAATAACAATAATAATAGTGGCTACTTGTATAGCGCACAGGTCCACTTTTCAGTGCTCATGGCGCTTCAAAAATGAAAAAATATCATATATTTACATGCATATACATATTGTATACATATTCAAACGATTATCCAAATCAGTGACGTCCACGTGCCCAACAGACTCCAAGTGATTATATAGGTAAGAATATCTTTCTCATCTACGAGATTATTCAAACCTCCCTTGCGCGAAAATTTCCATTGAATCAGAATTTAAGAAAGTTTTTATCAAAATGGAGATCTATATTGCCTGCTGATAAGCAGTCCACTAATCAAGGCTACAGAGTTGGAAATTCCGGACATACATTGTATGTACATTTAGTGTGTCATAAAAGAATAAAGCACTTACTATAAAAACAGGCCTACGTCAATTGCAAGCTTACAATTTACAAACTATGTAAATTGTACTTACAAATGTGAGGAAAGATTTTTCATTCACCTAAAACCAAGGGTGGGCATGCATTACAACTGTATTTGCTCATTTTTAGATTTGGGTTACTGCGGAAAATATAAAAGTCTCAATTCTGAGAAGAAATGAGTGGGTTAATTAATATTCTGCCTACTGCATTGTTATTTCAGAGATGAAATGATGGTGATAAAAAAGATACATAATCATAATCACTCTTCTTTTTTATAATGCGTAGTGACTGTTGTACCATACAAAGTAAGCCTACACTTTTGGTGCAGAAGGCGAATCTTTGAAATCTTAGCAAGGACAATTTTTCGTAGTTTGGAGGAATATGATCGAATTATTTAAACAAGCAGAGTTTCATTTAATTCTCAATACGATAAAGGGAGTTCCCAGTTAGACCCCGTTTACACTGCCGGGCTCGGCCGCGCTTTTAATTCAAACCTTTCAATATTTTGTCGTAGTGGCGCTCTGCTTGTAAACAAACGCAATTTGGTATAGTCTGGTTTTCAGACCCTTTGCCAACTGGATTCCGTGGCGACGAAGTCGCCGTTCGGGCAAAGTCCTTTGCCGAAGGAAAAATCCTTTGCAGGACAAAGCCACCTTAAACTATACTAGTTTTCGACGTTCAGGTGGTTAATATCGTGAATAGCGAAAAAGTACGGGCAGAGGGTCTGGAAGCCAGACTAAAATTGGCCGCGCATTTGGCCCAGTTTGCGTTTACACCAAAGCCACCTTAAACTATACTAGTTTTCGACGTTCAGGTGGTTAATATCGTGAATAGCGAAAAAGTACGGGCAGAGGGTCTGGAAGCCAGACTAAAATTGGCCGCGCATTTGGCCCAGTTTGCGTTTACACCAAGAATAGGCCGGACTCGGCTGTGGCTCGGCCGCGGCCGAGACCACCTCCAGAGCGTGGCCAAATGCGCGGCCAATTTTGGCCTCGCATTTGGCCTTTTGCGCGTTTACACTGAAATGAAGGAGGGCTCGGCCGCGGCTCGGCCGCGGCACTGTAAACGGGGTCCTATTCAATCAGTCATTCAATCAATAAGTCAACACACACATTATATATATATATATATATATATATATATGTATATGTATATATACATGTATATATATATATATATATATATATATATATGTACTGTATATATTCATATAATAAGGGTAATATCATGAATAAGTTACCAAACAAGATTTTTATTTTCACAATAACATTAGAAAATTGGCATTTTCTTGAACGGAAGTTAAAAAAAAAATCCACATTTAGTAAGTCCCTTCAAATGTGAGTGAAAACGAGTTTTGTAAACTGATAGCGTATTGAATATCAGCGTATGAGGGGAAAAACATGGTTCCGTGAAAAGCGGGACAACGTGGTCCGCGAGGAAGCTTCCATTTTGTCATATCGATACCTTATTTTACGCCAGTAAGATTTATTTTTGTTTCAATATAACTGGTAATTTTAACATTAAAAAAAAAAAATCATTTACAGGCTGTACACTATTCAAAGAACCACACAACCCCACTTTTGGTCCAGGAAAAAGATTCTTAAATTTTCCCGCGTAAGCGGAACACCAAATACATGAATTCATTTTGTACTGCTTCAATTGACATTGACAATTGTGTTTGATACTACAATGCATTGCCAAAAAAAAAAAAACCGTCAATGCACTTTAAAACACGCAGATGAGGTGCAATTATTACTGTATTGTAATAAGACACACACACACACACACACACACACACACACACACACACACACAAATAAGCTATCAATGTGCACATGATATTTAGCGACACACCAAAGCCACCTGTAAAGATTCCAATTGGTCATACTTCTTTGCTGTTTTTTTTTTCTCTCCAATGTTCTGCCAAAATATTAAAAGAGAAATAGAGTGTATGTGAACCCACCAAAATAGCAACAGTTCAACATTGGTGCTTACAAGTAATTTCCAAGACACCAAATCTTTCACAAGGAACTTAATTCTTGAGATTCCCTTGTGCAAACAAAAGGGAAACATTGCATCAGTTGATGAATGACTTTTGTTTGAAATATAGTATTAAAAAATTGCTTGTCTTCTTTCATTTTTGAGCCATTAAAAGGGGTATCTCAATGAGCGGCGAATGTTTGCAAGCGGATCGAATTCTAGGGAATTCCAGGGTTCTTAAACAGTTGCATTCAAATTCATAAACAATTGCAATCCAATTCGAAAACCCATTTTCATTGTCGTTAGCGGTTTTACTTGTTGCAAAGAAATTTTCATCATGTTAAAAATGTTCTTTGCGATAAGAAAAACTATTTACGACAAAGAAAACTGTTTGCGAATTTGATTGCAATTTGCTGACGATTGTTTATTGTTTACGATCACAAACATTCGCCGCTCATTGAGATGCCCCCTTTGAATAAATTTTTATCCACGTATATATAAGCGGTACTTTGTAGTGGAAAATTTTGTTTGCCTTCGAAAAGTAAGATACTTGCCTGAATAACACTAGTTAAGAGCGCTTGTGGTGCTTGCACTTTCTAAGCAATGACGTGATGATATCAATAAAGGGAGAGTGTGTTTCCTTTTCATGATATTATATATATATATTACACAGAAAATACAAAAATATACTCCAGTGATTATGAATGATGAGTATGTTTAGCCAACTCTATGTTTAGCACTGGAGTGTACGGGAATCAAAAACAAAACAAAACAAAACAAAACACAATAGTGCATATCTGTGTACGTACCCTGCACGTATGATTTCTTGATGTTCTTTCTAAGACGCTATAAGAACACCCTTGTTTGCTTATAGAAATTCGTTTATCGCAAATAAGAACTCGAAACAATGATTATATTTAAAAACATATATATATATATATATATATATATATATATATATATATATATATTTATATACATCTTCTTTTGCAGATTGGCTGGCGTTATTCGAATGTATAATATAGACCAAAAAGTCACTTTAATATAAAACGTATTGTTGGACTATTTAATTCAGGGTTATATGTGCAACTGGTTTAAGTCACAACAACTTTTTAAGGTAACTGTGTGTAACAGCTATACATTCGTTCGGTTTTTTTTTTTCCAAAATTCGATTTAGTCATTGATTTTATGGCTACGACACATACAGATTATACGTATAAGGAGAACAATTTTATTTTTTCTGTATTACAAGTCATCGTAATCTGTATCTTTGTATAGAGATCTTGTCATTTGTGTTTACAGGCTAAGTAACAGACGCAGTAAGTTGTGTTCACTTTGATCGTATAATTTTGTACGACTCCTTCTCCACAAGTCTTTTTACCTATAATTGCCGTATTTTCTAATCAAAGCACACTACAGGTATATCTTTTTGTACTATGAGATTAACTTGCGTAAAGAATATTTTATATTTCAATATCAAACAATTTCATGACGCAATTATTCATTATCATTCTGCTAGATATGACGAATATTTGGATATAGTATAGATGGACTCATTGTATCCCCGACCAATTTGAATTTCGATTTTGAATTTTAATTTGATTGCAATTTGAATCTGTGACGCTGAAAATCATATATTGTTATGCAGTGAACACGTTTATTTCCCACGAAAAAGAAAGTATGAAATGTGAAGCAAAGACAAAAAAAAAAAACACACACAAACAAACAGACGATTGAACTGAAAGAATGTAAATACGTAATATAATCCAATCACCAAAGAGATTATAAGTAATAAGACAATTTTTTTTTCAATGTTTTCGTATCGTAGACTTCCCGCGCTTTCTGAACGTTTTATGGGTGCAGTCATTTTCCTTTGCAAATATTGGCATACGCGTTTGAAGTTCCTGTTAGGCCCTACTAGGAATAGGGCAATAACAAATTATTGACAATACTTGAATACTATACTCTTATACATAGCCAAGATAATCACATACTTACTACGTGATAAAACAGAGAAAAAATAGAGAACATTTTACAAGCGAGTTATTTCATAGGCAGACCTAATTCATTTTAGAAACGAGGAAGGGGCTCGATGATGCAGTAAATTTGACATGCTACAGACGATTCAACTTTCTTTCCTCCCAGGTAATTATAATGTGTATAATATGTAAATATCCATGAGCTGCGATAAGCATCAATTACAGAACATGATGAACATGGAAAGTATTCTACTTTTTGTTTAATAGAGTGGTTGAAGCCTCGACAAAAGTGATCATCATTTGACAGCCCGTAAAACAAACATATTTGAATCGATAAACGATACGTTTTCTTCATTTTACTTTTTTGTAAGCTAAATGTTCACATCTGACGAGTTGAAATTTTGAAAGGCACGTTTATGAAGAATCTCTTGTAATTAAGTATCAAAGAACGTAATTATATGACTACTTAAATAAAAGACATGTACAGCAAATTCTTTTGAATAAATAGGCATACACTTATACCATGTTTTGCAGGAGATAGTTGTTTCTCCGCGTAGCTGTTTACATATACAACCCAGTCTGTTGACGCAGCGGTATTTACCTTCATTGCCTATCACAATGAAAGCCCGTTCAAGTCTTATAATTTCCCAAAGATATGAAATGGTAATGTTTTGGGTTAATCGAATTAAGAGTCACCACATTGACTGTACTGCTTGCTTGTTTGGTTTTATTTCTGTTTTTTTTTTCTTAATCACTCAAAAGAAAGGAATACATACATACATTTTGAGCATAACGTGTTAGTCGATGCAAAGGCTTAACATACTATAACTATTAAAAAGTATTTCCAGAAAAAATCGTAAAGACAACAATGATAATCTGGCTACTTAACGACTCATTCAAGATTTTATTATGTCATTACAATAAGCAAGATTTAGACGAAAACAAAGAAAAAGAAAGATATGAGGTAGCAGATTTCGGAATTATGTATTTGCAGTAATTGTAGAAAAGAAAAGCAGGAGACCACGATCATAAAGCAGCTGCTTGACATGATTGAGGCCTTGGGGTAAATTTGAAATTAAGTTAGACTTCTAAATCAATATGAGGGACGAGTTTACGAAATGAAATTGTATAATCAACTTTAAAATATCCTTACAATTGGGTTATAAATACATGAGAAAATAAGTAAAAAAAACAAATTGGTTTCAATTTCATTTGTTTTAAAGGCGCAAGTGTCGGAAATTCGAATGTGAATAAACAAATTATTATCATTAGACTGTGCTGAGGTGAGTGCTGTGCTGTGCTGTGCTGTGCAGGGTGTGTATAACAGTTAATGATTCAGGTCGTGTTTCTGCACAGACAGCATTGTACATTCGAAACTGGACAAGAAATACACCCCGTAAAGATACACCATAACTGTGTAGACCTACAAGCGTCAAAGTGCAAGTTCTATTGAAAAAAAAAAATAGAGTTTTGGAAAATGTGTTTTTGTGTCCTTATATTACGCACTGTGTATTCCCACATCACCAACATATTTTATTGTGATAGGTCTGTATCCGAGTTAACTCTGATACCGACCCAAATATTGAGTATTGTTTTTAGGCAGCATAATTTTAGGTAGTCTACAGGTAGATATGTAAACCCTTCACCGCTATACTATAATATTCAAGCAAAATATCCCAAACACAAGGCCAAGATTATTTAGGATGAATATCTCTTGATCTTTACGTAATTAGTATTCTCCATGTGACATAATCATGGATGAAAGTGAACGGGTGTTCCAAAGATGAATATAAAGACGTGTTCAATGTGAGTACATCAGTTCCGTAAGTCCATTGGGTAGTTCCGTCAGAGATGTAACCTCATCAATTCCGGTGATATGCAAGGCAGCTTCATTTTAGAGTTCACAGTAGTAGGAAATGAGAAAGAGAAGACGTATAAGCTATTGCGAGACTCAGTTGAGACTTATCAAAAATAAACAAAACAAAACAAAAGAAATCACCGAATATTTCTTTCCAGATTTTGAAAATGATTATAATGATTGCAGAATACTTAATAAAATACTGCAAAGTTACAGTTTTCTCTGTCCCTGAAGTTTGATCGTTTCATCATGATTTCATGGGAATTAATATGCTATAAATCATTCATAATCACAATATGATATTACAATACTTCTATTTGAAGCTATATTGAAAAGTCAATATCACTTACCTTTAACCGTTGACCTTTAGAGATTTTGTATCAAACTTATCAGCGCATCTACATCTCATGTATACCATATAAACGAGGCAAATCAGCCCTACCTGGACAAGCTTTTAGCGGTTATACCAGAGTCCTTTAAACGACATGTCGTGATAAAAATGGACCGAAGAACATAACACATTGCAAGACGAGGTGCTCTGTTTTATGCATCTTATGGCTAATATTCCAGACTTAAACACTAAAGGGACATTAATCTTTGAATACTATTATCACTAGTTACGAATATCATATTTATCATCCTTTTCGCAGGGGCATGTATACTATTGTTTATGTCATGGACAAGCACAATCTCTCACTGACCTCTCCTAGCGCTCTAGAGCAGCTCCGAGCAGCTCAAACCGCAAACTGCAGCTACTGTAACAAAATTTTGGAAGAATGCGGACGTAGCGGGCGATTACAGAGGTCGGAAGAAGGTTGGTGACTTCCGTATTGGCGTCAGTGTTTCCTTTGAATAACTGTCAAATATGAGGCGAATTTCATTTCATTATATTAGCATTTTGCTTAATTTCTTTTCGATGTTGATTAGTATGCAGAACGACTATCGTTCACATAACAGTGTCACTGAGATTCCAAAGAGTGATCATGGAAGTACATTGTATCAATCATTGAACCGTGTAGAACCTTGCAGGTATAGTGGAGTGGAAAACATCTAAAATACATTGTAGCTCAAATTTAATGAAGGTTTAACTTTGTCGGCTGGCATTTTATTAATCGCAATTGATTTTTGGCATTGTATCGGATCCTTCTAACCACAACAAATGGACATTACGGGCTAAAGTTGTGGCTCATCACGAATTACAATTTTAACGTTAACGAAACTACGCTGACCCCTGACCTGTCCACTCTTGTGGTCATGCTTCTAACTGATGTCTACACTGTCCACTTACCAATTGGTAAATCTGAAGTAATGGCTTTTTTTTTCCAAAGAGTTACGATATTTTACTTTCACACTTTTCTCTCACCACTTCCCTGTCATGGAAATGCCTGTCTTTTATTTACCCTTTCTAGGAAACTGCAGCACTACTAGCTATCCGTAGATTAATTTATTATGTAAAACATCATCATTAAAGGTTAAGTGGCGTTTGACCTACGAGACTGAGGGGTTCTCGCCCACAATGTAATCAGTGCATATTCATGAAGCATACCTGGGTCAGATGCGAAAAACAGGGAACAATTCTATTCAGCGGGTGTTTCTGCTTCTTTCCCCTTAAAATAACAAAATTGCAATAACGAAATCTGTGACGGACGGACCGACATACGGTCAATCCAAATCAAAATATAGTGTCAGCTGTACCTTTCGGGACGAAGGCATTGTCATTCACATATAAAAATGAAAATATTGCTACAAACCTTGGGTTTACCCTTCATCCCAACAACGTCTTCAAAACTCGATGCGCCGTCTCTCTTGTACTGGATGCGGAATCTCTTCACCCACTCTTCGCCGTCAGGGTATCGACCCTGGGTGATAACTCCCTCGATAAGATAGTCAGTCCCAAGGTCTGCCTGTACCCATGGCGAATTATCACTATACTCTGGGCTCCAAGCACCTCTGCGTCCGTCACCTAATACGAATCGACGGTTGTTGGGGGTCCTTATTAATATCTCAGCCTAGATGTTACTTGAAACACTTGGAGTATGTGATACAATATAAGCAATATTTATTGCCACAATATACCTCAACCGTGCGCTTACATGTACAGGGATACGGGATTAGGGGAATAGAAATGATAAAGTATAAGCTTGTTTTCTCTTATTTTTTTTTCATCCCATGATTCCCAATTTGAATATATTATCCAGAATTATATCTTAAACGCAAGTATGATTGAGTATGTAAAACATATTTGAAATGGTTATTACGTATGTTGCTTTTATATTTTTTTATTCTTTATTAGGAAGAATGTGTGATAGGGAGTATGCCCTATTTCTCCCTTCCCCCCCCCCCTTAATGTAAAACACTGGCTGTATGTAATTGACGTATGAGATGCCCATAAAATAGCTGTAAAGTTATTAGTGCCTTTGAATCGAGTAAAAGTATCCATACTGCGAGAACTGTATGGAATATTTTTTATGTTCTTGATTTATCAAGAACAGGAAAAAAAAATGAAAGCGAACGTATGAGTTGCCCTCTGTTAGACTTCCTTTCCTTTTTTACGAGGCCTGTTTTAAAATAATAATTCCATTCAATTCAATCCAAAATTTATTTAATTTTTCGATAGAAAACATTCATATTTCATTTCATGTAACAGGCCTGTATAATGGTAACAGAGAAAAAGGTAAACAGAACATCGTAGGATGGAAAGACTACACAATAATTGACGAAATTAAATACACATCAGTATTAATCTAAGACAGATGTATCCGCCGACAACGTCACTGTTACTCTAGCGGGCGACGTATTTTTAGCCTAAATCAATCCTTGATTGCCAGTCAATACAAGACGCGACGGTGGGGAGGTCAAGTCGACTAAAGAAACCTCCGAATAGAGGCGGGGAAATGGGCGTGGCAATACAGTTGCCAGTCTCCAATATCGAAGTTTCATTGGCTGAGCACCAATGTCAATCGAAATACATTGCAGAGCCTAAAAGAATTCTAGTCTACTCTCCTAGGTATAATACAGATTGTCTTTCAGTAAAATAGATAAGAAATAGTGAAATTCGGAGGAGTTGACCTTGACCTTTGAACCATGACCCCTACATTCACTACATATTCACTGCCCGTTGATAGTGCGTGTGTAATGTACTAAGTTCCATGAAGATATCTTGAACCATTTGTGAGATATGGAGAAAAAGTGAAATTTTAACATTATCACTTGAACTTTGACCTTTGACCTCGCGACGCAAAACTCTCTCTGGAGAATCTTCCATTTGGTAGTTCATGTACACACAAAGTTTCAAGAAAATACCATCAGGCATTGCGTAGATATGGGGGAAATAGTGAAATTTTGTGCATTTGACCATGACCTTTTGACCTTTGTCCTTGAGCATGTGTGCCTTAAAGTTGATAGGCATAAGTTCATCAACTCATATACATGTGCATGGCAAGTTTCATTATGATACCTCAAACGGTTGTATAGTTACATTGTTCACAAAATTGATTACGGACGGACGGACAGCCCGAAAACAATGCCTTCGGCAACACTTCGTGGCGGAGGCATGAAAAAAAAAAAGAAAAAGAAAATCACCATTACCGAGACACAACCCTTTTTTTGAACCCAATTCCATTACATAGATTGATGACGAAGTCAGTTTCGTCAAGAATATTGACACTTCTGTCAGAATTGCGCCATTCTCAATGTGCGATACACTGTAGTAATAAACTCGATACCATTTTGTTGTCTACCTGACACGAGATCTATATAATTGTTGCGGTTTTGGACATGCGTTTTAAATACAAGGACAAGTTATTAATAAACTATTACGGTTACAAAACCAATTCTACCATAAATACGTTTTGTAAATGAATTGCACTGTAAGTCGTGATATTACGTTTCTCAATGTGCGGTATCTAGAGTTTCTTCAAAGAAAATAATCAATGTAGTTGGGTTAGAATTTTTAATATGAATTTTCCGACGAAATAAGTTTCCCAGAATATGGCGAAGTAAAGTACATAAGTTGTAGTAAATTTTCATAGCTCCAAGGATGTAAGGCTTTGAATAGGCAATAACAAGAGATAATCTCCATTCGATAAATCATTTCTTTAAAGTGTCGAATTGATATTTCCCATTGGGTAGCAGAAGGACAGCTTTAGACGTTCGAGAGCAGGCGGCAGAGATGACGAAGGCAGTAATGTGTTTCGTCCTTGATATTGATACATTAACATTTAGATTTGCACTCTTCCTAATGGGCGATGGTAGCAAAATAATAATGTCCAATTAACATGAAATTTATGTTACGGTTCTGACGTCACCGTTTTCACCTTTTTCTTTTCTTATCTATTTTATTCCTCTAACCCATAAGACATGTCTCTAGGTTGAAACTTCTTGATATCGCACATTTAGAAACGTGCAATAATCAACTCGTATGACAAGTTATAGTACTTGAGCAGATTCTGGACCAAATAAATTTCGTAATGGTTGTCACTTTTTATTCACAACCTTCTCATGTATTTTAGACTTCTAATCCAACGCATATTTCTCCAAGATAAAACCTCTTGATTTTGCACATGAGCAGAGTGGTATAACGAGTTGATACATTACCTAAGCATATTCTTGAGGGAATTGATTTTTTTTTTCACCGTTTCCACCCTTTTTGATACCCTTATTTACAACTTTCTCACGCACTTAAAGCCCTTAGACCGAAGAACATTCTCATGGAGGAAACTGTGTGATATCGCACATTAACAAGCATCCAGTTCTTAGCAAAGTGGCATGAGTTCTTGCATCTCCCAACCATATTTAGGCCGGAATAATTTCTTCACCGCTGTTTCAGTCTTTTTTGTTTTCACGTTTTATTTACAAATGCCTCGTGTATTTGAACCCTCGAATCGAAAGCCCATGTCTCTTAGGGTAAAGAAAACAACTACAACGGTGACGAAATCAATTCATCCCACAGCATGCTTGGGTAATTCATTAAGTCGTAATACCACACCTTTACTTCTCAAGAAGATTAATCAACGCTTATTCGATTTTATCACCGTTGACCTCCATTTTTGTCACCCGTAATTTAAAACAGTGTCATTTGATGGCTATTATCGAAAGCACCTACTGTCCCACGGAAGAGCACATTTGGAAAAATGCAATTCTAAGCAAGGTGGTCTTACAATTTGATGTATCGCCTAGGCATATCCTGCATGGGCGGAATGATTTCGCAGCCTTTTTTCGTCACCCATTATTTACAACTGTCATGACTGTGTCATGTATCTAAATGCACATTCAGGACTTTAACATGAATCTCATATCATTCAGAGGTTGTTTGTTTTTATATACCTCATATATTATTTCTTGTTCTCTGGTTTGCCGAGGACATTGAAAGCGATAAGCCATAATTCCATCATGAAAATCCTAGTCAACCTCTTTCCCTAGGGAAATAATCCAATTACACCACATATTTGTCACAAGCGTGTATTTTACTGTCAACGGTCAACCACCAACTCTACATTGTCGCCTGCTCTCCAGTGCTCTCGGAAGTCTGAAGTTGCAATTTCTTTACCCATCTGCAACGCCTATTCATCAAGTAAATCAAAGCATTTGTCAAATGGAGGTTATCTTTTGGTATTGCGAATAAAGAGTCGTATAACCATGAAGCTACAACAACATTTCAATGCTTCATCTTTGCTTCAGAACAGAAACATAAATCTAATGCCAATTGGAGGTTATTTGTTACCATTGCACATTGCGATTGGTGCAATTCTGACAAAAGTGTATTATAGCAATATTCTGAATGAAACTGATTTCGTCACCCTTATATGAAGGATTTGAGTTCAAACATCAGGGTTATGGGTATATAACACAAAGAGCAGACCCTTTAAATATTCCGAAAATGAAGTAAGGCTCATAATTCCTAAAGTTTGTTGATCTAAAATGAGATATGGGTTGTTATTCCGAAGGTGTGATGGCCTGAAAATGAAATTGCTTTCATTTTCCGAAGGTTAGTTAATCCGAAAATGAAACAAGGTCCGGTTTTCCAGTGATTCATTAATCCGAAAATGTAATAAGGTTTGTTAATCCCAGCATGAATTAAGCCTCGTCAATAACACAATGAAGGTTCGGTCATAAGAACATAATCATATCCATTTGTGGAGAAGTCGGGACTATCGGGGGGGGGGATCATCGTTTCTGTAGATTACTTATATGAGGGTGGGAAGGGGTTGATAATGATCAAGGGTGTACACAGTCTTTCAGAAGGCATCATCAGTACACGCATGCGTGACTTTTTTTTTTTTGGGGGGGGGGAGGGAGCCCTTAGGTGGCATCTTTCTATTTATACGTCATGCATGGCTCATCATAATGATGTCATAGATGACTATGGGAGCACACAGCGCAGAGGGAGAAATTGTTCATGTTTCCATTAACAATGCAATAATATTTGCAAATTGTACGACTGTATTTCAGTTCGCCAGTGAGTGCATGGGGTGTTTGTGTATTTTCCACATCTTTCTCTCTCTCTCTCTCTCTCTCTCTCTTTCTCTCTCTTTCTCTGGTGTATGTGCCTATTTTCGTTCAATTTTTACTGCGTAATATCATACCTTTTGTTATTGATATTCAATTCAATTCAAATTTTATTTAATTTTTCGAAAAGAACAAACATTTCATTTTTTTTTTTGGTAAGAGAGAATAAGGTTGCAAAATCAAAACTAAGTAAATTGAGAAAAATATAATTGTGGAACCTTGGAGTAATAATAACAAAATATTACAGTCTTCGGTTTCTAAAAGAAGTCATTTCATTTTCGGAATTTGAACTTTATTTCGTTTTCGGATTAACGATCTTTCAAATACCTTCGACAAAGAAAGTGAAAGAACACAGTAAAAATAAAATCCTGTCAAGAAAAATGGGAAGAGTTTATTTCTGACAGAACTAAACAAATAAGTATCTACGTAATCAACAATAGCTTTCGTCTAAACGAGATGTTTCCGGTGAAAACGGTGCCAGTAGCTGATGCTTCAGTTGAGCCACACGGATCTTAACTGGCGCTTTGGACTCAGTCATAGATTTTGCGTGTTGCGCCCCACTTTCCTAACATGTCGTTTTTGTGCATCATCCACATACTGGTTGGTGTTATTCAATTTAGCTTCACATTTTTCTGCATTGGCATGCATTCCGAATGGACAGATTGAAGAGATGTTCTCATCTACATAATTATTTGTGTGGAAAATGTTGATCAGCATCGACTTCCCTTTACTAGTATACCTGTACCGCCATCATTAAGTCTTCCGTAAGACTGGCGTCTCGTTATTTCGTGATTGCAAAGAATGCACCATATTCCCCCTGGTCTTTGGCTTTATATGTCAGGAATCATTTAGGGTCGCAGATCCTCTCTTTCCCCTTTCACAGGAAATGTACCACGGACGGGTTTTCCTGTGACAGTGTGATCACCCACGAAATGTCTGTTTAATGCAGATGGTGCTTGGCAATAGAGATTGTTATCTTGACGGCAGATTTTATGAATGTTTAGCAAATATCTTGATACATTTAATATGAAAATATAGAGTATTTCAAAGTGAAAAAAAAAATACGGATGGGAAAACTCATAAATTACACTTTCGAAACCGACTATCACAGTGAATATGTCGTAGACTTTACAACAACAGTGAGAGGTTTGTATTCGGCAGTAATTCTAGGGTAGTTTCCACGTGCTGAACCCTCATGAATGTTTTCAAATGCATGTAGTTGTATGGACTGCTATCATACCTCAAAATGAATGGGAAAGAATAACAAAATACTACAATGATGTGAAAGAGGGGAATTCTGTTTTTACTGAAAGACAATTTGTATTAGACCTAGGAGAGTAGACTAGGATTCCTTTGGGCTCTGCAAAATTATTTGAGTGACATTGGTGCTCAGCCAATGAAACTTCGATATTGGAGACTGGCAACTGTATTGCCACGTCCGGTTCCACGCCTCTATTCTTACTAGACGTATTTTTAGTCGACTAGACTTCCACACCGTCGCGCCCTCTTTTGACTGGCAATCAAGGACTGATTTAGGCTAAAAATACGTCGCCCGCTAGACTACGTCATTGTATGACAAGGTTCGTGTCGACTTTGTGGGATTTGTACAATATTATTCACTTAAGTAAGAAAATTTTTACACTTTATTAAAGTCAACTTGTGACAAAAAATAAATGAACGTTCGACTGTTCTTAACGGGTGGAGAGGGGAGGGGGTTGAGGAGAGTGTGATGTATGCGTTGTTCACTTACTGCCTGGCTGATTCAGTCGGGCACGGGTTGCGCAGTCTTTGTACTGGTAACAGGAACTGGCGGATAAGCGGTCGTCAGGAATGCTTCCGTCTTCCATTCCCAATCTTTTGGGAGTAACCGCGTTGACTGCACCAACATTCATAAAATTGGACACACAGCTATAACGACCTTCACATAAAAAGTAAAGCTAACATCAAGTACATCCTTTTCATATCATTTATATTCAAAATTGCGATATTTAGGTATGTAAAGTAGATCTGTCCGGGTTGGATGGTGTGTTTGTAAGCATTTGGCTTGGGATTCAGCGCATGCGAATGTTATAGTAAATTGGGTTTCCGTGTCGGTCTTCTGTCGGTGCTGGAGGTGCGTAGCCACGGTGGTATTTTGTTTTATTTGTGTATATAGGGCCTATGGGATTGTGTGTGTGTGTGTGTGTGTGTGTGTGTGTGTGTGCGTGTGTGTGTGTGTGTGCGTGTGCATGTGTGTGTGTGTTTGCATGTGAAGCATATAGCGGTGATGGGCATTGATGTGATTCCCTCAGAGTGTGAGCATTGTACTTGAGATTTGGCATATCATCTGGCCACTGTTTGTGTGTCAATGTGTGCCATGAGCTTTGACATTAATTTGTCATTGTTGAACAATGTGCTGCCATGAAGGCAGCATTTTCTCTAATCCGTGCTAATTCTGTTTTTTCCCCTATTTTGCTGAAAACCTTATAAATTACTAGCTGATTTGGTTGACTCCACCAAATTTTTTATCAGTGAATTCGAAGTTTTGTGCTCGGATGGGGGGGGGGGGGGAGGTATATTGACGTGCAAAGCATTATACGTATTTGTGTGTGTGTGTGTGTGTGTGTGTGTGTGTGTGTGTGTGTGTGTGTGTGTGTGTTAATATTTAACTCATTTGTCTTGACAATAATCGTATTGAGACAAAGTAGAACGAAATTATCATTGTCAAGACCCTTGAAAACGTCGTGTACACTAACTATTTGAGTGAAATAAACATTTCTTTTTTGGGCCATAAATGCATTACCAGTATATATTATAGTTAGGCTTCACACTAACTTTCTTGGCAACTGAAATCATTGAATTTGAAGTTTTGGTGGCCCGAAATTAAAGGGGATATAAAATTTCGTTTTGCAGTCGATCTGCCCGATCGGGCCAGCGAAAAATATCTTATTTTACAACTTTGGCGCTCCGAAAATCTCAGTTTTCTTTCGTTGTACCAAATTTTCGATATGACCGAACAAAATAAACAATAAAAAGCATATAGAGCGGATAATATTTGCGGCCTGAATGTTTCACCGTTGTAACCGGAATTTCGTTATAACCGTGTTCGTTTTGACCGGAGTACCCTGTACAAAACAAATCATAATTCATCATGATTTAATTTCTCTCAATTCAATATCATTCTATTCCACTGGCGCAAAGAAATTGCTAGAGCAGTTGTACCAATCGGCGAATACCACAAAACCCTAAATTAGCCGTAATAAAGATAAAAATGAAGCCGATTCTGTAGAATCCAACAAAAAGATTGGTGAAAACTACGCAAGAAATGAAGTCATGGACTACAGAGTTTAGCGTAAAGGCCTACATTATTTGACCAAAACGTAGTAAGTAGTATATAGGTGTCATAATTAGGATTCTGTAAGTTATTAATTTTTGGTCGTCGTTGAAAATTCCTTTTAAGCAGAAATAGATTTTTCAATCGCAATTATTCAGATGATTTTTTTTGGCCTTGTTCGAGCTTTGAAATGAAAAGTGAGATTTGGGTCGCGATCAAAGTTTTATTCTTGCTACGTCGTGTCGGAATGCGTCTAATATTACATTGCAGTAGGCCCCTATAATGTTGTGAACGTTGTTATATACTTCGTCAATCTTCGACCAGTAAAATCCCCTTGTCAATGTTATGGATAATCTGTGATATCTGGAGTTGGGAAACACACACGCGCGCGCACACACACACACACACACATACACACAAGATTTGAGTATTAAAAACTTAAACTTTGGGACAAGGTATAAAAATGCAATAATGAGGGTTAGTAGTGTTGTGTGGGTTTTTTGTCACAAATTGTTCTATACAATGTGAGCACACTGTATCGAAATACTTACGTGAACGAGAAATCAGCAGTTTCAATATTTGGTCTCCAAAGTCGCGCAGGTATTCTTCGTCTGACTCCTCAGCTGGAAACATATGAACTGAAGAAATTTAAATGCATTAATCAAACACCGTCTGAATTTCAATGATTAAATGCTATATTTGTGAATCATTGATTTGATAAGATTCAGATCATCTAGATACAGAATCTATTGAGTGGTATCTATTCATATGATTATGGCATGGATTTCACATAATTTTCTTTCTAAAAATAGAATACAATGTACGTTTAGTCATATTATCTAACACTGCCTTCATTTCTGTTGAATCTATTTCTATTGTGAGAGATGTAAATGATTTGCATTACTCAAATTCCGTCTTTACTTTCAGTTACGCTATCAAGGAAGATAGTTTTAAGAAATATGGTGCATTATTCTAGATATTTCTTATTTTAGTACAGTTGAATTTGCACCAAACTTACATCTGACCTCCCTTTTTAAGTCATCACAACTGGTATTATGTTGCCTTGACAATGTGACAATGAAAAGTTAGAACAAGGTAGCCTATACATCGTGCTATGCCAGACTGCCATAACTGCAAGTACCCTATATGCATGGTTGACCGAGGGGAAAAAAAGAATCGTTTTTCAGATATCAAGATGGCATGAAAAAGACAATAGAAAATGGTTATTATGTGTGTTTGCTCCTTTAAAGGGGGATGTTACGACATGGATTGTCGCCCCTACACGGATTGTCGCCTCCTGCTCGTGGCGACAATCCGTGACGGGCGCCGGCGGCACGGATTGTCGCCCCCTACACGGATTGTCGCCTGGCGACAATCCGTGATTCTTGTGCAGTTCCCAGTTTTTGACCTCGAAGGCGACAATCCGTGTTGGCAAAAAAATTGTTGCGACACGGATTGTCGCCCCGTCACAGATTGTCGCCTCGGTCTCGGGGTGGTTCCTCCGGTGTTAAGCTTTGGTGGGATGGGTATGACTGGTAAGTTACGTGTATGTGTGTGTGTGTGTGTGTGTGTGTGTGTGTGTGTGTGTGCGTGTGTGTGTGTGTGTGTGTGTGTGTGTGTGTATTGTGAGCTGCATGATATGTGATGTGTATGATTTGTTGTGTGTGTGTGTGTCTGTGTGTGTGTGTAAGTGTGTGTGTGTGTGTGTGTGTTTGGAGTATAATAATACAATATGTAGAAACTGTGCATGTGTGGTGGTCATAGTGGTAGTGGTTTGTTTGTCTGTGTGTATACGTGTGTCTGTATGCTTACGTGTGTATGTGGAATATAGCGGCGCTACTGTGGCAATACAAACAAAGAGTGTATGAGCACGTGTTTAAAAAATTCACACCAGCGTTGATCTAAAAATAGTATGGGTGTGTGAACCAATATCAGCGGTGAGGTAGGCTAGGCGAGAGAGAGACCGAGAGAAAATACATACGAGGGAGGTACCCTCCCCAAATGTTATTTGTCTGTGTTCATTTTTCACTGCAGTCATTTTCTTCCATCAGTCTTATAAACCAGAACGTCCATACCACTATTCTTTGTCCCAGAATAGGTTTGGCATGCTTTATGCATGAGCGAATAATTTCCACACGCCGTAAAAAATTTGTCAATCGTTAGTTGATTTTATATAGCACAAACGAACTGCCATTGCACACCGCTAATACATACGTAATACAAACAAACACCAACAAACACTCAAACAAATCCTCATAATGCAAATAAACCAACTCAACACTTTTTTCCTAGATAATCATTGATTTCATTCAAATCATTCATAAATCGACTCATTCTGGGTGTAACATGAAAAAAAAAAGTTACAAATGGCAATTCGAAACAGAAACAAATCCATTTGTCAGTTTATACCACAAATAATCTCACTTCAACATAGATAACTCGATTATAGACCAACCCTACTAACAATTTCTTTACGAGAAAGTTTTGACGTGTAGGTCCCTACCAAACCTATATTCCTTGAATACATTGGTTTGGATCATGTAACACCTTCTTACTTACAAGGGCATATACATAAAAAAAACACAAATACATTACACGAATCTAGAATGAAATCTGTCATAAAAAACCCGACCACCCCTCCCCTCCCCATCCGAAACAAATCTAGGGCCTACATCTATCCTAAATATTAAATCCTACCAACATCTGTTATACCATTTATAACTATCCTTCTTCAAATCCAATCCCCAACCCACCAACCCCTGATTAAACAAAACCTAAATCATCCCACACCCACATTCACCAACCCAAATACATACACACACACACACACACACACACACACACACGAAGGTTCCGTTATTACGAAGTTTCGTTTTTTCCGAGGCTTCATTTTAATATCCGAAACACACAATTCCCTATAATACCTAGAGGTTCGTTGATCCAAAAATGAAATTCGGAATAACGAACCTTCGGAATAATGAGCCTTCGGACGAATGAGCCTTCGGACGAATGAGCCTTCAGAGTAACAAACTTTTGCAATAACGAAATGTAACCCCCTTCCCACATACCGACGCACACCCGAACCGATACCACATTCCTTCCTGATGAAACGATTCCCAATGTTGATAAATAAGACATAATGGACCGTATGCAGAAAAGCAGCATCTGCCCGCACGCAAGCTCCACTCCGAATTCATAATTATACAAATTTGCCAAACAAACTCATCAAATTCAAAGCTGCTGATAAAATCAATATCAACGTTTATGCCAGCAACAGCTTACTAGTCATCCCTCCCCACGCGCAGCTAAAAAACACATACGCAAAAAACTGACATAATAAACACATTCTTCCATCACACACACACACACACACACACACACACACGCACAAACGGACACTAAATTATCATGTGCACGCGCACATACACACTTCCTTGAAACCTCACCATGACTTTTTACATGGCATGTTTGCATGGATGTAGCCATGTAAGTTATGTGTTAGTATTTCAATGATTATGTCCAGAACGATATTACCCAGCAAAATGTGCTTCGAGGGCGGGCGACAATCCCTGTAGGGGGCGACAATCCGTGCCGCCAACGCCCGTCACGGATTGTCGCCCCGAGCAGGAAGCGACAATCCGTGTAGGGGCGACAATCCGTGTCGCAACAGGGGAGTCTTTGTACTTCTAGTCATGATGCTTTTATTGGAATATTTTATGTAAACCTTTTACATGCAAATGCAAACCAACATGTTTTTTTCAATACAATCCATATTTACACATGATTATGAAAAAGACAAAAGAAAATAATTATGTTTGTTTGTCTGCTCCTTGGATGGTAAGTCTCTATTTCTACTTCACCCCACATCGCCCTTGACATCCATTTTGCTATAGACAAGATGACAGAGCGCGATCTTCCCTCCCCATTGTCACCCTTTACATTCCTCATAAAGCAAGTCTTTGTTTTCTTTGTTATTTCTCTAATTACAAATAAGTTTTCCAATAGCACAAAACATAGAAGCATTCACGCATGCTGTTTGCATTTCTAATCACGATGTTTTTATCGGAATTTTTATGTAAACGTTTAACATGCGAATGAATTACAAACAACCATTCATACAATGATAGTTTACATATGCCACGAAAAAGACGATACAAAATAATGATGGATGTGTTTGTCAGCTCCTGAAGGGGAACACTGTATTTGCATTTCCCGCCCACCTCGTCCTTGACATTCATTTTGGTGTAGACAACAATGGCGGATCCAGAAAGGGGCGCACCGGGCGCGCACCCCCTCTTTATGTCTTGTTAAAACAACAGAAATAAAAAGAAAAAAGGGGCGTGTGCACCTCCCCCCCCCCCCATTTAAATCTGCAAAGGCGCCTCCCCTGTACAGAATTCCTGGATCCGCCCCTGGACAAGATGATAGAATACCATCTTTCCTCCTCATCGTAACCCTTTTCAATTCTCATGAAGCGAGACTTGTCTTTTGTTTTCTTTTGTTTTGTTTTCTTTTCTTTTCTTTTCCTTGTTTTTTTTTCCTCTAATTACAAGAAAGTTTAGTCGGAAACATACAAGCATTCACCCTTTACTGTTTACATTTCTAATCAAGGTGCTTTAAATGGATTTTTTTTTTTTTTTATGTAGACCTTTTACATGCACATGAATTACTAACAATGTTTCAACAAAATGCATGTTTACACATGACATGCGAAAGACAGTAGAAAATAATTATGTGTGTTTGTCTACTCATTGCGGGGGAATTCTGTATTTGTACATCAACCCTATACTCGTCCTTGACATCCATTTTAGTACAGACAAGGCAACAGAGCGGTATCCTCCCTCCGCATTGTCACCCTTAACATTTCTCATAAAGAGAGACTTTTCTTTTGTTTTCCCCACTAACAAATAACTTTAGCATGCAGGAAACATAGAAGCATTCTCATAATACACTGCAAATTAGATGTGTAAAAATGTGCCGTGTACTGACAGTTGTGTAGTTTTCATAAAGCACCGTTTTGTATTTTTCGTAAGTTGTGGAGAAAACTGGTTGTGTACGAATTGGTTGTATATCTGGAAATAATTCAGGTTAATTGTTATGGGAAATCGCCACCAAAATTTTTTTACAAAATGAATGTGTATGAAAAGTTGTGTTAAAAAAGAAATTGTGATCACGTGATCTATTATAACCAATCCAGAATTCTCTTTAGAGTCTACGTTCGATCGATCGAACCATTGATGTGGCACTAGTAGGCGAAGCCCGGGGTGATCAGCTTCAAGAGTGGAGATTTGAGCACTTGATTCCACCTTTCTAGGGTAAGTAGCATGATTTTTATGAGATCCATGCAGTCTTTTAAAGTATGCGATCAGAAACAATGTAGCCTGTTGGACCCCACTGACACAGATGATGTGAAAATTTAAATGAATTTTTGAATGATCATAATTGCGACGCAGCCCCACCGCAGTGCCATACAGAGAGCGTCTGTCAGTGTGCAGAACTTCACATGCGGTACACATTACGCGACGAGCGTGTATGGAACTCGGTTCAAGTGGAACCTATAGTCCTACCCCTGGGCCTTTTAACTTTTCCGTGAATGCAGTGCATAGTCTATGGGCCTATTCTTAATTACAGAGCTGTTCGTGAGATGAGATTTAGATGTCTATAGCTGTACTGTTCAATCGGGGATAGCTGACAACTGACACAACCTATAGGCCTATAAACCCGGGCTTGTAAATACCGTCGTTGGTTTTAGGTAATAAGTTAGGCCTATACTTAGACAATAGTGTGCGATAGTCTTTAATCTTGGCTGCAGTTTTATAGGCCTACCTAATTAAAACAGTTAGTCCTATTAAAGACAATGCATCATGTCAATTTGTTGGCACTCCTTTCTCGCCGCGGGTAGTGCACTAAATTCATTCCCTGGCCTAGACCGTAGTATATATTATATACGTCATATATAGATTCCTCTCATCTGATTGGTTAAAAGTGGAGTCATGAAAATAGCTGTGCCCCATTTTTGATAAAAATGACGTCATGATTTCTGTGCCCGGGGCATAGAATCAACTGTGCCCTGTAAATAGGTTTGGAGACAGTCGCAACCGCGTACACATAGATCGCTCATATGTACGCACAAATAAAATCAAAGCTGATGCTATAATTTTAAATAGCTTTTAGTCCTTGTTTAATTAAGGTAACCTTTTAACCAATCAGATATTTAAAGAAGAATCTACATTTTCGATATATAAAACAAATAATGACACAGTTAAATTATGTAGGTCCTCGGTGATGTGAAAACCATAACTATGCCCTCAGCTTCGCTTCGGGCATAGTTATGGTTTTGACATCACCTTGAGCCGATAATTTTAACTGTGCCCCTCATAGCAGTCATTATTTGTATACTAGTACAGTGCACTCCCGTTACAACGAAACGCTCGGGACCGGCAGTTTTCTTTCGTTATAACGAAATTTCGTTATAACCGGACAAATACAACAATATAACGAAAACAAGGAAGCCACGCAAATATGTATCATATTCTGTTGGCTAAATACTGATCATACACTGAAAAGCTATGTGAAGTGGGACTGGATTATTGAATTACAATATTAAACGCAAGTTCCCCTCAGAAACTGCGCTGGACGCAAGGAGCGAACACACAGTGATATGAAGCGTTCGCCCGTGCGGAGACGCTATAAATGCTTGTTCCGCTACGTATTTTCGAAAGCAGTTCGCATTTCGTTATAACGGAGCACATTTCTTTTGTTTTTCTTTGTCAGTGGCGCTCGGAAAAGACTTCGTTGTAACGAAAATTTCGCTATAACCGTGTTCGTTATAAGCGAATTTTGTACCATAGACTTTAATGGTGTTAATTTTGGGACCAGATGATTTACTTTGTTATAACAAAATTTCGTTATAACCGTGTTCGTTGTAACGGGAGTGCACTGTATACAGCTATACGAGTGTGTCTTTATCATCCAGCTACATAGGTGTATGTGGTTGCATAAGAATTGCCCTAGTGGTTGGATATAGCTGCGGCACAATTATCATTCAAAAAATTGTTTAAGATTTTGCCTCAGATATCTATGTCAGTGGAGTCCAACAAGCTACATTGTTTCTGCATACTACTTTAAAAGAATGGACCTCGAAAAAGTTATCCTACGTGGGCTGGAAATGTGGAATCAATTGCTCAAATCTCTACTCTTAGAGCTTCGAATGTACAAAACCAGTAATTTTTACACACCAGTTGTTTAAAACATTATACACAACTTGTTGCGTGAGCAGATATTTCACAACTGTTGTGTAAAAATCGATACACAACACTGTGTAAAATTTACACAACTTGAGTTGTGTACAACTTTACACAACAGTTGTGTGGTTCATATAGTACACAGGGGTTGCGTTAAGTTGTGCAAGAATATTTTACACAACTTTACACAACTAATTTGCAGTGTACTGTTTACATTTTTCATAACGCTGCTTTTAATGTCGGAATTGTTATGTACACCCTTCACATGCGAATGAATTACCATTAACATTTTAACACAATCTATGTTTACACATGGCTGAAAAAAGACAATGGAAGATAATTATGTATGATTGTCAGCTCCTGAAGGGGAACACTGTATTTGTACTTCCCGCCCACTTTGTCCTTGACATCCATTTTGGCATAGACATGATGATAGAGCGTGATCTTCCCTCCCCAATATCACCTTTAACACTTCTCATGAACGGGGACTTTTCTCTCTTTTTTTTTTCTATTATATTCTCATAATACAAATACGTTTAGCAAGAAACATAGAAGCATTTACGCACACCGTTTGCATTTGTAATTACGATATTTTTATTGGACTTTTTATGTAAACCTTTAACATGCAAATGAACCACCAACAATCCAACACAATTCATGTTTACAAATGGCATGAAAAAGACAATAGGAAAATGATTATGTGGGTTTGTCAGCTCCTTGGAGGGAAAGTCTGTGTTTCTATTACCTTACCCAACCAACCATAAAAGAGCGGGATCTTTCCTCCCCATTTTCATCCTTAACATTTCCATGAAGCGAAACTTTTTTTTGTTTTCTATGTTTTTTATATATAACTACAAATACGTTTAGCAAGGAGCATAAAAGCATAGAAGCATATTGTTTGTATATCTAATCACGATACTTTTATGGGAATTATTCATGTAAGCCTTTTGCATGATAAACACAATGGAAAATAAGTATGTGTGTTTTTCTGCTCCTTGGAGGGGAAGTCTGCATTTCACCCCACCTCGTCCTTGACATCCATTTTCAACAGGATCTGCCCTCCCCATTGTCACCCTTAACATTTATCATGAAGCGAGACTTCTTTTGTTTTGTTTTCTTTTCTTTTCTTTTCTTTTCTTTCTTTTCTTTTTTTTTCTTTTCTTATCATTTCTTTTTGTTCTTTTCTTTCTTTCCTTTCTTTTCTTTTTTCTTTTCTTTTCTTTTAATCATAAATAAGCTTAGCAGGAAGCAATGAATTACAAACAACCTATTTACACAACCCATCTTTTGTCTGCTCTTTGGAGGTGGACGCTGTATTTGCACTTCCCGCCCACCTCGTGCTTGACATCCGTTGTGGTGTAGAGCGCGACCTTTCCTCCTTGTTGTCACTCTAAACATTTCTCATGAAGCGAGACTCTTCTTTTCTTTTCCCTACTAACAAATAAATTAGCAGGAAACACAGAAGTATTTTCATAATACTGTTCACATTTCTCATCACGATGCATTAAAATATCGGAAATTAAATTACACAATTTACCTGTGAATGAATTATCAAAAACTTTTCAACACAATACATATTTCTATTCATAAGAAAGCACATGGTTCTAATATATATGTGACCGTGCATCACAAAACGAACAAAAAGTCGCACCCCTTGATTTTACATGAGGACTCAAAAAGGTAAAATTGGTCAACAGAGTCAATCTTGAGTTGTTCATATTTTCTGAAAGAGCTATCCTTCTTCTACGTTATTCTTAAGTTTGGGATCATAACATGAATGGCAAAGTGTGTTTCAAGTTTTTCTACTACCCTTCTTGGGGGGAGAGTAGAATGATCAGCTATGACTTAAGGCCCCCTCTTTTATTTCTTGAAATCCTTTGCATACTCTTCACTTTCAAGTCTAATACCTTTTAAAAAGATAATGCTACTGCTTTTAAAGTTGGCACTAATTATGGACCGAATGCGCTAATAAAGCATACCTAATTTCAGCTTAATCTGATAATGCCTTCATTGTTGCTGCTCCGGTTGTTTACATCCTGTGTTTTGTCCTTTTCATCACACAGCTAGCTCGGCTTGGTAAAGATTAAGCGCTTGAATAGACCCTGTACTTCAGAGCCTCTTTTCTCAGTTCTTACTTTCCCAGAGTGTGTGCTTTCTTTTCAGTATTTAGATAGGTTAGGAAAGTCCATTTGAATCGAGATATATATTTTAAAGCTTTACGAGTCTGCTCTTTCAGAATCTGCCCTTTGACTAAAAATCCATGTTTGGCGACTTTTTGTGGTTTTGTGGTGCATGGTCACATATATACACTCAGCAAAAAAAAAAAAAAAAAGTGAACGCTTTTTCAAGTGTAGATTTCTCGTAGAACATTTGGCTGAAATCTAATGTATATACCATATTAAGGGTAATTTAATTGGCTATCAACCTGGTAGGTCAACAAAAAGGGAAACTAAACGCATGAGTGAACACCATTGTTTTTCTCTTCCAGGAGACTAAAGTAAAAGTTGCAAAACTGAACAAGTTGTCATTCATGCGTATTATGCTCTTCCATAGAACAATAAGAATAAACACCAAATTTCACACAAAAAGAAACATGAATTAAGTTGCAAAAACAAACCTTTGATCTCTATGATATCTTTAAAGCCCAAAATACCAATGATGGCTAAATATAATGGAGGAAAATAAAGCATTTTACGTCAAATCTAAATTCAAATGAAATAAGAGAAGAAGTCATAATTAACAAAAATGGTACAAATTCGAGGGGGGGTTTCAAATTAGGAAATTGTGAATAATGTTTGGTTCTTGAAGTTGTCACATAGATTTTAAATCACTAGTTTAAAAGAAATAAAGAAATTCCGCTCATTTAATCATCTTTATGCTTGTTATTCCCTATGTCATTTGAAGTTTGACTTGACAGAAAATTCTTATTTTTTTCCCCTTTAGTTTCCCACTTTGCTTTTCTTACATGTAATAAAGAGATAAAGAACCCAAAAACTCATTTTTCTAATTTCATTCATGTCTCTCTTTGTGTTAAACTGGTCTTTTGTTGTTAATGTTATCGAGAAGGGCATTTGCAAATGAAAGAGAACATGTCAATTTTTGCAATTTTTGATTTTGTGCCTTGGAGGACAAAAACGAATGTGCTCTCTCATGCGCAAAGTTTTCTTTTTAATTAACCTATGAGCTTAATAGCCAATAAAAGTACCTTTAATATGGTATATAATACATTGATTCTCATAAAAATCCTCTATGAAGAATATGACCTAGAAAAAGTGTTTACTTTCTTTTCTTTTTCTTTTTTTTTACTGAGTGTATATATATATATATATATATATATATATATATACGTTTCTCTTTCCACTTCCTTGAGCAGTTTTCGATAAAAATACTGTTATGTTTTACAAGACTGCAAACAGTAGAATGATAGAATGACCACTATCTCTTCAATGTCTTCAACCCTAAGATACAGTCATTCTCGATATATGATTACTTCGTGACAAATTTATAAATGTCATATTCTAATAATCACTCAGGATCCATTGAGACATGAATACTGTGTATACTCTGTATTATCATCATATTGCATGCCCTTATCATATAGAATGTATAGTGACTTAACGAATTGTACACACGTACTGCCCTACTTTAAAGCGGGGGAGGGGTGGGGTTGGTGATGATCGCTCAAATCCACCTTGTGTTTGTTTTTACTGGGGAAAATAGCGCAGATATTAATCCTATCGAAATATCTTCAAGTTAAGATGATACTGGAGTACTGCATGGATGTTATGGGAATCGACATTTCATAATCTCTTCATTCACATGAAGTATATCACATTTGCCATTTGCTGCCTTTTTTCCAGGTTGGGGCAGGAAGAGGTGGGACCAATTTTCTACTACATTAATGTGTATGTAATGAATATTTTCTTCCCCTTATACATGGTGACGTGCACTTAAGATTGTCTAGGTTCAATTTTCTCGAAGAGTGCACTTTAACAGCAGGGCCTGTTGAAGTTTTGTTTCTTTCTTTCTTTTTAAGTGCGATGTTGATACTAGTATACGTTTGCCCTTTACTTTTATTATATGGTCATTAATATGAGTTCACTGGGGTTTGATTGCATCACATGACCTGAAAAAACAGAATGAATGAAATGTAGCCTACATATTTATGCGAGCGTGTATTTAAATATATGAGTGACTGACTGAATGAATGAAAATGATTTTGGATTTGTTTACTCTAAATTTCGTTTTCAGTTGTGACTTTTATCTGAACATTCCCTAATCAAAAACTTGCATTTTTTAATGTTGATATCACTATTGGGATTGTTTTGTTTTTTAATCATGAACAAGAATATGCACCTCTACTTCATTTGCTTTTGGGAAATAACTTACAACCCTCCTTTAGGAAAATGTTCTAATCTTTCCGCTGTATATACACAGTTGCATCCAAGAAATATTATTGACAATATACTTAATATCCATATCATTGCCAAATATCACAATCATGTCATGCGCCGTGTTTAATTCTCAAGCCTAATCAAAACATTCGTCTTTAACTGCAGTACTGAAGATTGCAAAATTAATCCAATCACAATACATGTATAGATACTTAAACTTGAGCTTCTTGTTATTCACGTCACTAGGAATACATATCATCCTTCCGTAACACTGAACTGGAAAAATACACTCTAAACTGTGTCACAATCTTGGAGCAGTATTTCTGTCATAGAGCCACTTCAGTCACATTTAAGTAGAATTAACGGAAAGTCCTCAAAAATTTTTCACCCTTCCGATACCCAAATAATAACTTATCACAGCAGTATATTCGGAAGAAATTTTGGGTGACTCAAAAAGAAAGAGATACATTATGATCGCATGGTCACTTTCGTATAACTTAGTAATAACTCAGGCAGATAAATTTAAAACCTATGCAGGTCACAAGATTTGACTGCATAATTCAGCGTTTCGAGAGGTGAAGATTTCCCGTCTTTTTACAGTTCAATTTGATCACTGTCTGTCATTTACAAATCGTGTGCACGGATTAGCTTCATTTTTTTCATTCATTTATTTTCCATTTCCAACAGAAACATATAAATATATTACAGAAATTGAATACATAGATTTCATCAAAATACAAAATAAAGGATAAGTTTACAGAAAAATTGTAAGTATACGAAAATGTTGGAAATGGGGAGGAATGCTAAAAAGCTGAGCTTGTAGGGTGCATTTCCCCCACACGTAATACAAGAAATTAAATGATCGATTGACTGATAAACAATGAAAATGGATGAGACAAAGAAGCTAAGACAAAAAGACTTATAACTAACCTAACTAATCCGAAACAAAAACCCAGAACAAATCCCTATACACTAAGTCGCTGCCATACCGGAAGAGAGAGGAAAGAAAGAGAGAGAGAGAGTGTGTGTGTGTGTGTGTGTGTGTGTGTGTGTGTGTGTGAAGGAGAGAGAGAAACGTATTACGTGGAGCGAAGACAAAAAAAAAAATAGAAGACTATAACCAATAACCGGACGAGAGGTATTATAGTGGATGGAAGGAGCCGCTTAGCTGTGATTTCAACAGAATATAATGTTAGATTTTACACTACTTTGCAACCAATAAAGGATCAACACAATTTTTCAATTTCATGAAATTAATAAACAAACTATCAATTTTGATAATGGTGTTTGGATAGATTCTTGTAACTGTTCAAAATGTTCTTTTTTCTCCAGATTACTCTTAAAAGAACTTAAACATTATAAACTTGGGGAAGCCCTTAAACTGTTTAGAGAAAGGTTATTCCAATTTTTATGTCCAGCAAATGTAAATATAGATTGTGTAAACATAGTTCTAGTTAAAGGCTGATGGAATTCATTACAGTGACGAATGGGATATTTATGGAAAGAGTGGTTTCTCGCAAACATACTGGTGACATACAGTCGGTAACAAATTATTAGAGAGTTTATACATAAATTGGCCAATACAATAATAATAAATATCGGTATCTTTAAAATATCTTTAAAATTGTGTTTTAGAAAACAAAACATTGGTGTGAGCTCTCCAAGATACATGACAAATTATTCGAAGAGCTTTTTTCTGGAGATGGGACAGTCTGTCGAGATAGGTTGGATGTGTGTTCCCCTAAGCTATGGTACCATAATTAAAACAAGGTAAAATTAAAGCTGAATATAACATTAAAAGGGTGGGAGTGGGGAAATAATATTCGACTCTATTAATAACACCAATATTTATGTGACAAATACTATCAATATGTGACTTCCAAGAAAGTTTATTATCAATAACCAAACCTAAAATCTTCATTGATGAAACTTCATCTATAACTATATCATCTATATTTATACTGTTGGGGAGACTATTCAAAATATTACTAAATGATATACATTTAGTTTTAAGAAGATTTAAAGACAACTTATTCGACCTTATCCAACATAACATTTTTTTTTTTAATTAAGAATTTAACAAATCCAACAAAATATAAGGATCTGAATGAGAAAGAAAAACATTAGAGTCATCAGCAAACAGTACAAAAGATAAAATATTAGAAGCATTTGTTATATCATTTATATACAAAATGAACAAAAGAGGTCCCAGTAAACTACCCTGAGGAACACCACATTTGACAGATTGTTTGCAGGAAATTTGGCCAGATAAAGAAACGTATTGTTTACGATCTGAAAAGTAACTCCTGAACCACTCCAAGGCCCTACCACGTATACCATAGTGACATAATCGATAAAGTAATATTTCATGATCAATGGTATCGAAAGCCTGGAGAGGTCCAGGAAGACACCCACTGTGTGATGAGCCCTATCTACTGCTTTGGCTACTTTTTCAATAAAGGAGAGAATTGCTTGAGAAGTGATATGTCCTTTGCGGAAACCGAATTGTGAATCAGATAAAATAATCATAAAAATCGAGAAATTTAAGGAGTCTAGAATAAACAACTTTTTCTACAATTTTGAAAACGATGACAGCAATGAAATTGGTCTATAATTACTAAAATCTTCCTTGTTACCTTTCTTGAATATTGGAATTACTTTGGCAATTTTCATTCGTAAAGGAACAACAGCATTACTCAACGACAAATTAAAAATACAAGTTAAGGGTTCAACAATATTGTTATTGATATATTTTTCAAAATAACATTATCAACAGGGCCGGCGCAGCCGTGGGGGCCGTGGGGGCTCGGGCCCCCACACTTTTTGTGCACCATACAAAGGAATGGTGTCATCACTTTGTTAGCTCATGAAACCCGGAAGTGGGCCCCCACACTTTTGAAAACACTGCGCCGTTCCTGATCAATACAATCAGGTCCCGAACTTCTTTTACTTTCCAAACTCATAATGATATCTTTTACCTCATAACTAATAATCGGATCAAAAAAGAATGAATTTCAATTGAGTGATTGAAGAAATTCACAAAATTTCTTTTGACATGTAGGAATTTTATCGGCAAGATCATGTCCAATCTGATAGAAATAAAGTTAAATGCATCTGCAATCGACACAGGGTCTGTTAATTCCTTATCATCAGAAACAACTCTTGTTATACAGGATGTATTATTTTCGTTATTTATAGCACTGTTTATTATTTTCCAAGTCTTACTCACGTCATGCTTAAAAAAAGATATCTGATCCGCGTAATACTTCTTTTTTTTTTATAACGCAATATTCTTGTAAGAGTATTTTTACACGCAGTATACTTACAATGACATTGTTGATTGCGTTTAATTTTACCTGCTTAGTACAAATTGTTTTTCCGATTTATAAGATAATTAAAAGAGATTTTGTTATCCATAGTGATCTAGGATACTTTGTGTAATCACTTTAACTTCAACCAAAGGAACCTATTTTTCTAAAAGAGAATTCAAAATATTCATACAAACATCAAAAAATAGATCCGTATCATCAGTGCTATATACTTCTTCCTAAGTGTCTTCATTCAAATTCTGTAAATTATCCGGTGTAACTTTTCTGAATGCTTCTCTAATGGGACTGATTGGTTTCGTGGTGACTGGGATGGATGTGAAAATTAGGGAAATGGTCTGATATATCGGATAAAATGATATTCTATTTAGGGGTGGGCGAACATTACAAATTATATTATCAATAAGAGAAGCTGTATTATTTGTTACTCGGGTGGGTTTAGTAATAAGTGGTAAACAGGAAGATGAAAACATACTATCAAGTAAATTCTGAAGCATTTGCAGTGTGACATTTAAAAATATCTATATTGAAGTCGCGCATAATAAAACATTCTTTATTAACAAAGATTGGGTTATGGATGAGATCCTGTAAAGCTTGTAATAATAATATTTTCAGGTCTGTATATCAATGTAATCAAAATATTCCTAAACTTTGGGATATTTATTTCAACAACCAAAGATTCTATAGTTTCATTCATAGAATGAAGTTCGGTGTGTACAAAATAATCCAAATGTTGTTTCATATAAAATGCAACCCTTCCTACTACCTTGTTAGTTCTATTATTTGTAATAAAATCATAACCAGAAAGTGCAAAAGAATTAGGGGAATTTTTAGTAAGCCACGTCTCAGTGAGCCCAATAACAGAAAAATCTGGGTAGAATTATGTAGCAAAGATTGTAAATGTTCGAAGTTACTATCTAAACTTCTAACATTCAGGTGCATCAATGAGGAATTATCATTCAATATTTCTAAAGACTGAAAATGATTAATCGTTAGATAATGAAAAGCAAAACTATCTTATATCTGCACCATATCAACAATCAAAATTAAGTATTAAATTTGGAGCGTAGGCCATAGTAACCGCAGAAACTGTGATTAAACCAGCTAATAGTCGAAAATCAATTTTGATCTCAATTTTTAAGTACACTGTACAATAGGAGACAATATTACATACAAAAACTAAAAGAAAAAAGGTAAACATATGAGCAAAACCCAAACTAATAGAGCCTTGAAGTAGGCCGGGCCCAGCTCCCTCGTCTATAAACACTGCGGAGGACTCCAACGATCTCACCTGGGAATTATACAGGAAACCCCAGCCATTGCCACCCTGCCCCCATCCCACCTAGCACACCCTTTAGAATTTACACACAGCCCCAGCAGAGTCACCCACCAAGGTCACGTGAAGTTATGATGTCTACACACATTTAATAATCTTGTACCTTTCCTTGTCCCTTTTCCCATATGCTCTTGATACATAACAAAAATGTATTGAATATCACAATTTGTTCGAAAAAAAAAAATGATGCTCCAAAAAACTTCATGCCAGCATACGGAAACAGTATTTCCATATTATGTGGGACCTTCGCCGCGTTTTATCAAAAGATATAATCGATTATGGATTTCCTTACCACACAGGCTGCCTCAGACTTACCATAGAAATCGACTATATAATCAATTATAACTCTTCATAAAACAGGGCCTTGGGTAGCATAAACGCAGCAAAACCAGAACATCTTTAAAGGGAACGCAAACCCATAGAGCAATGTGGATTGAGTAAAAGCATTAACATTAGTAGAACACATCAGTGAATGTTTGAGGAAAATCGGACAATCGATGCAAAAGTTATGAATTCTTAAAGTTTTGGTGTTGGAACCGCTGGATGAGGAGACCACTAGAGGTTATGACGTATGAGTGGACAACAATATAAAGAAAAGATAAAAGGAATTCCACAGAAATTCACTTTTCTAGCAAAATGAAAGAGTACTTGACTAACCGCTTTCAGAAAGCAGTGGGAATAAGTTCTACCCATAACATATGTCAGTGTCAAGTTGATGGAATGTGTAATTTTCATGAAAAATGAATTTTTATTGAACTCCCTTTATATTTTCTTTATATTGTAGTCCACTCATACGTCATAATCTCCAGTAGTCTCCTTATCCAGCAGTTCCAATACCAAAACTTTAAAAATTCATAACTTTTGCATCGAATGCCCGATTTTCCTCAAACTTTCACTGATGTGTTCTACTAATGCTACTGCTTTCACTCAATCCACATTGCTCTTTGGGTTTGCGTCCCCTTTAAATATGTTTCAGTGTCAAAAGGGTACCATTGGCATACATCATCTTCAATGACTACATGAGATGACAGTGTGTGCTCTAATTATTCATTCAGCATGTCATCTACGATCGCTATAATTCCACAATATGACTTTTTTTCCCCTATCCCACTCTACATTACATTTTCAAGAAGTAATTTTACAAGTACCAAAGTTATACAGGCGACACAAAAATATAATTTCTCACAGTACCATTCAGTTATGCACACATAATTATGCCCTATCATAAGAAAAGTCAATACTTTATCACTTGCATTCATGAATGCAACCAAGCAGCATTCAAACTTCTTCGTCACAGCACAAATTGCAAATTCACTCAAAAAATTTTATAATGTACAGTGTATATGTATGTTCTATGAATTTGACCTCTTATCTTGTATACATGCCACAAGATAATGTATCACATAACTGCCAACAACAACAACAACAACAACAACAAAAACAACAACAACAATAACAATGGTAGTGTAGCTTACCAAATTTTGCAATATTACGGTAAACTTCGCATTGCGCAGCCGACTTACTCTACCGGATGCATGTATCGTACATTTATTTACCCACGGGAAATTGCAATTAACAATTCACTTCAATTCATTGATTTCATTAAAGCAAAAAAGCCAATATTTTACGTGCAATAATCACATGTCGAAGAAACCACTGAAAACCCAGTGGCTTGAAGATTAATCAGAATAAGTTTGCCGAGATTGCTGTGTACAGTGTTATCACATTACAGTGGGGCAACTCCCATTATACACAACCGTGCGTATACACGTATGAGTGTATTTGCTGCTTTGGTAGAAAATAAACTATCCTCGACATTGGGATGTCTCAATTCCAGCTGTTAATCATGCAATTACTGAATTACTTTGGTCTGATGGATTCATAGAATGTGGGTTTTTTTTAAGTATTTGATTTATCTTGGAATTGTTTGCTTGCTTTAAATCCTGATAAAATCATGTCTGCCCGAGTCATGAAACTACAAGCCATGGCCAGAATTTATATTTCTAGCAATTAGATATTACCATTGCCGACACTGGAGATGAATGGGTACTCATTGGTTTACTCCACTGGTTGTAATGACTCAGTTGACACTACAGGATAAGCACGATGTTTACTATATTTACACGGTACTCTAATGAAAGTAGGAACAATTAGTATTAGTAGACAAATGTCTATTGTTTGTATCTATCAAGAACTGTAGAACAAGTTTAGCTAGATCAATATCTATTCTACTCACGAGTAGACCTACTTTACAACACTTTAGGACATTAAAGCTATTTTCATATGGAATTGCATTTTATACAAGCTCAGGTCTTTTTTTTGTGTACATGTTCAACCTACAGTTATTTCATGAAGATCAAAATATTGGTATATTACATGTATGCAGGAGTGTATTATACTTCTGTTATACTACTGCTTCATGCCATATCAACCTCTTTTACAAATCGTCAAAGTTACTTCACAAAACTTTTGTTATGTTTAGATACGGAAATGATTAAAATGAGATGAAAAATGAAAATTAATTATGAAAGTAGAATACAAAGTGAAATTGTAAATAACTACAAATGCATCATGTGTACGTAAAATCACTATTAAAATCTGATGTTAAGCAGCGCTTTGCGGTAGTGGCAGTTCGAATTTGCAGAGCAGCTGCTCAACCAACACACTAAGAAATCAGGGTTCAATTTGGGGTTGAGTTTGACCCAATGCACCCTTGCGTGGACTAGGGTTGAATATTTAACTTCTATGGGTGCTATTTACTCCGAAAGGGGTTCACTTTTGAGAAAGATTAATTTTTGAACCTCCAAATAGAAGAGTTAGTCTGCTACAAAAATCTAGATCATACTGTTGCGTTCAAACATGTTAGGATTTGTAATGCAGTATCAGTAGTGATTTGAATTGTGGATGATGTTCATCTTTAAGATTGCAAATCAATCAATATAATGATGTTTGTTGGTGTTTGATAAAACGATATAGCATTTTTTGTTCGTGCCAGTTTCATAAACAGTACGTGAGCAAAAACTAACACGCCAATCCCGGAAATTAACCAATCACATCAGAGAAGACGATCGAGGCTCCGTTTTTTTTTTTTTTTTTTTTTTTTTTTTTTTTTTTTTTTTTTTGTAAGCTCGCATCGCCACCGCATACAGCGAGCTAGCTATGTCTATACGTGTCACAAAGCAAAGCGTCGCGACAGTTCCCTTCCATTCGTTCTAGAACTCCCATGCAATTGCATTGAAGCGGGGCTTTCTCGTTGTAAGACTTGCTGATTTATACAAGATTAAGGTGAGTAAATGATCACAAATCATGACTTATTTGGGTTGCGCTTCTGTGCGGCTAGATCTTTCATTTCTTCGGTAATAATTTCAATCGTTTGTCGTGCCGTTCTTTGTTACCACGTTCACGCGTGTATTAATACACTGTATGTAAAATCACATGACCTAATGCAGTAATGGGGAGCAATACGGGCCTTTTTACGGTTACTATACTACCGTACTGCCATTTAGGGATCGACAAGAAATAAGGCAAACCAGTTTGCATTGTTTAATCTAATGGTAGTTTAATGTATAGTGATTTGTGATACTGTTTTGTCTTCTATTGCATGTGCTTATGAGACAGTCGAGACTGACTTACTGTACAGTCTACAGAGTCAGTAAGCCAACTGTTGCGACCTGCCCGAACTCGAAGCGTACGGGCTCCCACAATTTACAACTGTGTATGGGACTAAGACTCGATCGCGCACTGTCACTAGTCATATATCTGCATGCCCCTGTACCCTGATACAGTCTGCATGATAAGCTGTGTGAGAGTCGCGGTCCGCGGTGACATGATACGGAGGGATACCGGTGATTGAAACACTGAATGAGAGAATGTGCATCAAACTGTACTAAGGCAGAGGAGGTACAGCTAGTAATCATCAGTGTGAAAGAAATTCCTTCTTACTTGGGTTTGGTTGTACAGTGCCGCAGTCAGTACCAATTACAGTACACAGTGCAGACTGAGTACAATAATTTCCTGTACGGTATGTAGTGGCCGACTAGCTAGACTAAAAAGGTTTAGCTGTGTCAGTGTGGCAAGGGTGTGAAGCTGATGATACCGGTACTGATGATTATCAAAAAAAAACAACAACAACAAAGAAGAGATATTTCAAGTAGATCTACATTACATACGCTCTGTATCTATGGACATGGTGAACAACAGTCAAATTATACTGATTTCGAGGTGAAAATACAAGTTGCCAGCAGCGTTGTAAGTCATGTAGCAGACTAGTATTAAGTGTGGGCAATCTATATAATAGCCTATTGACGATCGCCATGCGCTGTGCAGACATCATTGATCTACATATTAAACAGGTGGGTGGTGGTAAATTTGAGGTTACAATTGGTACAACAAATGTACGTTACTCAGACCCTTGTGCTTTGCATTGCATTGACGGCACTGTTACCTGCAGATTTGTTATAGGGCCTACTGCACATGAACAGTTCCATAGGCGTACCCAGGATTTTTTAGAGGGGGGTGTTCAGTGGCGTACCGTGGGTCAAGACCACCGAACTAAAACATAGTGGAATGCGTGTTCACCCAGGAAATACGCAGCCACCAAAACTTGCTACCACCGCCATTTTGTTCGGGCAATTTTTCCTTATATGGAGTGCGGGCTGTGTCTCCGAAGCGCAATTGACCATTGTACAAACGTGCATTGTTACGTCATAATCACTAGCCACTGGACGGCGTACTCTTGCTTGCGCGCGTACCAGTGGCCCAGTCTGACCGCGCCAAAGCGTGCACTCCATATAAGGAAAAATTGCCCGAACAAGATGGCGACGCAACGCAGTAATTTGGCTGCACGGTCTCGTGTATGTTGGGAATAGGGACACGCATTCCACTATGTTTTAGTTCGGTGGTCAAGACATGCTATTAGGGAGCTTTAGATTTTGACGCGCGGACGTTTGGGAAGACGCCTGCGCTGACGTTCTCCTCTCCCTGCGTCGTGTGGAAAAGTAGCTTTAGATTACGCTGGGACGCAACGTATGAAAAATTAAATCGCGCCCCCATGATCAGTGCATGAAGAAGCTCTCTACGTCACAAACTGTGCGGACGTGAAAATAGCCCAGTACGCGTAATGAAAAACTCAGGCAACGCAAGCTAAAAATAGATCGACTTTACGCGCGCTACTGCGCACGTTCAGAACATGTTTTTTTCCTTGGAACGTCCGCGCGTCTAAAATCTAAAGCTCCCTATTATGGGGGGGGGGGGCGCACCTCATGGAAGCACGCAACATCAAAATTGCATAACTGTACAATTAAATGCGAGCGAGCTTGAAAACTTTGACATTTTACAGTCAACAAACTGCCGTTTTTATATGTATGTATATGTATTTGCTTTGGAAATTAAGGGGGTTGCACCGGGTGCAACTGCTGGCAGTTGCTGGCAGTAACATCAGGAGAATGGCATAACGATTAAATGCGAGCGAGCGAAGCGAGCGAGCTTGTAAATTTTGACATTTTAAGTCCCCAAACTGCCGTTGGCAGCTATATTTTTTTGCTTTAGAAATTAAGGGGAGGGGGTGCACCGGGCGCAACTGCTGGCAATTACTGACAGCAACATCAGGAGAATTGCATAACGATTAAATGCGAGCGAGCGAAGCGAGCGAGCTTGAAAATTTTGACATTTTACAGTCCCCAAACTGCCGTTTGTAGCTATATTTTTTCGCCTTAGAAATTAAGGGGAGGGGGCGCACCGGGCGCAACTGCTGGCAATTACTGACAGCAACATCAGGAGAATTGCATAACGATAAAATGCGAGCGAGCGAAGCGAGCGAGCTTGAAAATTTTGACATTACCCCAAACTGCCGTTTGTAGCTATATTTTTTCGCTTTAGAAATTAAGGGGAGGGGGTTGCACCGGGTGCAACTGCTGGCAGTTGCTGGCAGTAACATCAGGAGAATGGCATAACGATTAAATGCGAGCGAGCGAAGCGAGCGAGCGTGAAAATTTTGACATTTTACAGTCCCCAAACTGCCGTTTGTAGCTATATTTTTTCGCCTTAGAAATTAAGGGGAGGGGGTGCACCGGGCGCAACTGCTGGCAATTACTGACAACAACATCAGGAGAATTGCATAACGATTAAATGCGAGCGAGCGAAGCGAGCAAGCTTGAAAATTTTGACATTTTACAGTCCCCAAAACTGCCGTTTGTAGCTATATTTTTTCGCCTTAGAAATTAAGGGGAGGGGGCGCACCGGGCGCAACTGCTGGCAATTACTGACAGCAACATCAGGAGAATTGCATAACGATAAAATGCGAGCGAGCGAAGCGAGCGAGCTTGAAAATTTTGACATTACCCCAAACTGCCGTTTGTGGCTATGTTTTTTCACTTTAGAAATTAAGGGGAGGGGGTGCACCGGGCGCAACTGCTGGCAATTACTGACAGCAACATCAGGAGAATTGCATAACGATAAAATGCGAGCGAGCTTGAAAATTTTGACATTACCCCAAACTGCCGTTTGCAGCTATATATAATAATATATGTATATATGTATATATATATATATATATATATATATATATATATATATATATATATATATATATGTATTTGCTTTGGAAATTAAGGGGGTTGCACCGGGTTTAACTGCTGGCAGTTGCTGACAGTAACATCAGGAGAATGGCATAACGATTAAATGCGAGCGAGCGAAACGGGCGAGCTTGAAAATTTTGACATTTTAAGTCCCCAAACTGCCGTTGGCAGCTATATTTTTTCGCTTTAGAAATTAAGGGGAGGGGGTGCACCGGGCGCAACTGCTGGCAATTACTGACAACAACATCAGGAGAATTGCATAACGATTAAATGCGAGCGAGCGAAGCGAGCGAGCTTGAAAATTTTGACATTTTACAGTCCCAAAACTGCCGTTTGTAGCTATATTTTTTCGCCTTAGAAATTAAGGGGAGGGGGCGCACCGGGCGCAACTGCTGGCAATTACTGACAGCAACATCAGGAGAATTGCATAACGATAAAATGCGAGCGAGCGAAGCGAGCGAGCTTGAAAATTTTGACATTACCCCAAACTGCCGTTTGTAGCTATATTTTTTCGCTTTAGAAATTAAGGGGAGGGGGTTGCACCGGGTGCAACTGCTGGCAGTTGCTGGCAGTAACATCAGGAGAATGGCATAACGATTAAATGCGAGCGAGCGAAGCGAGCGAGCGTGAAAATTTTGACATTTTACAGTCCCCAAACTGCCGTTTGTAGCTATATTTTTTCGCCTTAGAAATTAAGGGGAGGGGGTGCACCGGGCGCAACTGCTGGCAATTACTGACAACAACATCAGGAGAATTGCATAACGATTAAATGCGAGCGAGCGAAGCGAGCAAGCTTGAAAATTTTGACATTTTACAGTCCCCAAAACTGCCGTTTGTAGCTATATTTTTTCGCCTTAGAAATTAAGGGGAGGGGGCGCACCGGGCGCAACTGCTGGCAATTACTGACAGCAACATCAGGAGAATTGCATAACGATAAAATGCGAGCGAGCGAAGCGAGCGAGCTTGAAAATTTTGACATTACCCCAAACTGCCGTTTGTGGCTATGTTTTTTCACTTTAGAAATTAAGGGGAGGGGGTGCACCGGGCGCAACTGCTGGCAATTACTGACAGCAACATCAGGAGAATTGCATAACGATAAAATGCGAGCGAGCTTGAAAATTTTGACATTACCCCAAACTGCCGTTTGCAGCTATATATAATAATATATGTATATATGTATATATATATATTATATATATATATATATATATATATATATATATATGTATTTGCTTTGGAAATTAAGGGGGTTGCACCGGGTTTAACTGCTGGCAGTTGCTGACAGTAACATCAGGAGAATGGCATAACGATTAAATGCGAGCGAGCGAAACGGGCGAGCTTGAAAATTTTGACATTTTAAGTCCCCAAACTGCCGTTGGCAGCTATATTTTTTCGCTTTAGAAATTAAGGGGAGGGGGTGCACCGGGCGCAACTGCTGGCAATTACTGACAACAACATCAGGAGAATTGCATAACGATTAAATGCGAGCGAGCGAAGCGAGCGAGCTTGAAAATTTTGACATTTTACAGTCCCAAAACTGCCGTTTGTAGCTATATTTTTTCGCCTTAGAAATTAAGGGGAGGGGGCGCACCGGGCGCAACTGCTGGCAATTACTGACAGCAACATCAGGAGAATTGCATAACGATAAAATGCGAGCGAGCGAAGCGAGCGAGCTTGAAAATTTTGACATTACCCCAAACTGCCGTTTGTTGCTATGTTTTTTCACTTTAGAAATTAAGGGGAGGGGGTGCACCGGGCGCAACTGCTGGCAATTACTGACAGCAACATCAGGAGAATTGCATAACGATTAAATGCGAGCGAGCGAAGCGAGCGAGCTTGAAAATTTTGACATTTTACAGTCCCAAAACTGCCGTTTGTAGCTATATTTTTTCGCCTTAGAAATTAAGGGGAAGGGGCGCACCGGGCGCAACTGCTGGCAATTACTGACAGCAACATCAGGAGAATTGCATAACGATAAAATGCGAGCGAGCTTGAAAATTTTGACATTACCCCAAACTGCCGTTTGTAGCTATATTTATTCGCTTTAGAAATTAAGGGGAGGGGCGCACCGGGCGCAACTGCTGGCAATTACTGACAGTAACATCAGGAGAATTGCATAACGATTAAATGCGAGCGAGCTTGAAAATTTGACATTTTAAGTCCCCAAACTGCCGTTGGCAGCTATATTTTTTCGCTGTAGAAATTAAGGGGAGGGGGTGCACCGGGCGCAACTCCTGGCAATTACTGACAGCAACATCAGGAGAATTGCATAACGATAAAATGCGAGCGAGCTTGAAAATTTTGACATTACCCCAAACTGCCGTTTGTAGCTATATTTTTTCGCTTTAGAAATTAATGGGAGGGGGCGCCCCGGGCGCAACTGCTGGCAATTACTGACAGCAACATCAGGAGAATTGCATAACGATTAAATGCGAGCGAGCGAAGCGAGCGAGCTTGAAAATTTTGACATTTTACAGTCTCCAAAACTGCCGTTTGTAGCTATATTTTTTCGCTTGGGAAATTCGGGGGGGGGGGGGGGCTGCACCGGGCGCAACTGCTGGCAATTACTGGCAGTAACATCAGGAGAATGGCATAACGGTTAAAATGCGAGCGAGCGAAGCGAGCGAGCTTGAAAATTTTGACATTTTACCGTCCAAAAACTGTCGTTTGTAGCTACATGTATATTTTTTTTCGCATTGGAGGGAGGGGACGCCCGGTGCGCCCCCTGGATCCGCCACTGGTAGTCAAGGGTGTCGGTTTATGTTCATGATTGGGGGAGGTATGACCAGCGAGGGGGCGTCGAAGTGACCAAGCGGGAGAAGGATGTCCAAAATCTGCACTTTATGTAGAGCATCCCCTAATTTGTTTGTGTTTGTGAGTGTGTGTGTTTCATATAGATGGAAAAGTTAGGAAATAGCCAAGGTCAAGTCTTATTATTGGCAATGCAAGGCATTTTGATATAGACTAGTATGTAAAGCAACACTGCAAAATCAATGATCAAGCTTTGATAGCATATTGTGTACAACCTATCAAACATTGCGCAACATTGCAGCGACTCTATTTGCCATTCCGATATTCTGAGTACACTGCGCACATCCTGCATGTATTCAAAATGCCAACCAGGAATCACGCTGAATCACAATCTTTTGTCGTTTCCGGGCTTTTTGAACAATGTTATACCTCTTTAATTATATGGTTAAAAGAAATCTTAGAAAAATATCTTTTTTTTTTCTTGATCATCCTTTCATATCGATTTCAAAAGCAGTTTACTAACCCTTGAATTACCATTTTCGTAGGTTTCTTTCTTTCTTTCTTTTTCTTTTTTTCTTAATCAGCGGATGGGGGGGGGGGGGCACGTGCCCCCCCCCCCCATGCCCCCGTAGTTACGCCACTGTTCCTAGACCTAGATATCTAATGAATTTTAAGCGCAATAAAGTCATCCAACCACAATTTGTAGACTCACACTCAGTTATCTTTCAGTTTTAACTTTCAGTCATTGAAAAGATTCATATCTACTATTACTAAAGGTTAACCAAGCCCATGTGCTATTACTAATTACACTGAGTAGCAAGTAACTTGCTACTCCCAGAGCTTCCAGAGCTTGCTGCTTCCAGTAGGCTACTATAATTTGACTGTACTTGGTAGTCAGTGGCGTATCTAGGGAAAACGGCGCCCGTGGCAAGCGCGAAAATTGCGCCCCTAATTTCTGAAAAAGTATTCAACCCCAACCCCATCCCGGTAGGGACTTTAAAAAAGTCCTCATGATAAATGCTTTTTGAAGCACTTAAGAGGGGTCTTTTGAGGGTGATTTAAATGTATAGGCTACCCTAAATTTTGATATATTTTGGCGAGCGAGCGCAGCAAGCGAGCCGAAAATTTCTATATTTCAGCTTTATACATAACATGGAATTCTTGTCATTTTTGGTTATTAAATCTTCGAATTACAATTCTAATCATAGTGACGGCCTTATAGATAACGATTTGTACCAACAGTGTCCAACCCCATCCCGGTAGGGACTTAAAAAAAGTCCACTTGATATGCTTTTTCGAGCACTTAAAAGGTTTTTTTTTTTAGGGTGATTTAAAATCTGATAAATTTTGATAAATTTTGGCGAGCGAGCGCAGCGAGCGAGCCGACAATTTTTGTATTTCACCTTACAAAACATGGAATTCTTGTCATTTTTTGGTTATTAAATCTTACAATATTGTAATCAAGATGTAGTGACGGCTTCATAGATAACCATTTATGCCAATAAACTAAGGACTTGGAAAAAAGTCCACATGATGTGCTTTTTCAAGCACTTATATAGAAGGGGTCTTTTGAGGGTGTTTTAAATGTTATAGATATTGAAGAATTTTGGCGAGCGAGTGCAGCGAGCGAGCCGAAAATTTTTGTATTTCAGCTTACAAAACATGGAATTCTTGTCATTTTTGGTTATTAAATCTTCGAATGACAATTCTAATCAAGATATAGTGACGGTCTTATAGATAACGATTTATACCAACAGTGTTCAACCCCAATCCCATCCCGGTAGGGACTTAAAACAAGTCCACTTGATATGCTTTTTCGAGCTCTTAAAAGGGTTTTTTTTTTTTTTTAGGGTGATATAAAATCTGATAAATTTTTATAAATTTTGGCGAGCGAGCGCAGCGAGCGAGCCGACAATTTTTGTATTTTACCTTACAAAACATGGAATTCTTGTCATTTTTTGGTTATTAAATCTTACAATATTCTAATCAAGATGTAGTGACGGCTTCATAGATAACCATTTATGCCAATAAACTAAGGACTTGGAAAAATACTCTGAATTACTACGAGTGAGTGAGCCGAAATCTTTATATTTCCACGTCATCATTACGTTTTGTTCTTCATGTTTTGTTTGTTTTTTTGATAAATTTTGGCGAGCGGGCGCAGCGAGCGAGCCGAAAATTTTTATATTTCAGCGTTACAAAACATGGAATTCATGGAATTCATGTTTTGTTTTTATCTTGTTTGATTTGGTTTTCTGCCCCCCCCCCCCCCCCCCCATTCTCCTTCCCCCCGTCCGGGCGAGATTTTTTATTTTCTTCTTCTTTTTTTTTCTCGTTTTTTTTTTTCTCACGTGCCCCCTTGCCCCCCCCCCCCCCAGATACGCCACTGTTGGTAGTTGATACTACTGACTTAGCATGCAATGTGCATATAATAGGCTGCAGCGCAGCATGCATTGTACACACATAATATTACGCATCATACTAGTACACAATAATTTACGGTACCGCGTACGGTATAATACCGGTAAACGGTGAACATTATGCGCAATGTATCTTCGCGATTCGGTCAGAAAGCAAAGCAGCGATCGGGAATGTCTACTGTTTGCGCGTCAGCTTCGCGCGCGGTGCAGTAACGTAGTATTAACACGTACTGTACACGAGTTCTTTAGTGCGTATGATAGTAACTAGAGAGAGAGAGAGGGAGAGAGAGAGAGGGAGAGAGAAAATGAACGCAAAAGAAAGGAAAGGCGGAATTCAAAACGGAAATAATGTAAGCGGTAAAGACAGCTTTTGTTTCATTTGTCAACATCTAAGCATTGCTGAAGAGGGGTGTTGAATAGCTCAAACACCTCCCTTTTGCCCAAGGGGGGTGTTTGAACACCTTAAACACCCCCCTTTTGGCAAAGGGGGGTGTTTGAACACCCAAAACACCCCCCCTCGGTACGCCCTTGAACAGTTCAATATAAATTCAAATTTCTGTGTTGTCATTGCAAGTTTCTTTCTTTTTCCCCTTTCTTTCTTTCTTCAGGTCAAAGGTGTTTGAAGCATCCTTGTCCTTACAGCAAATGAAGGATGTTGTTTGTTTCATTATGGACTATGCTGCGCTGAATTGCATCCTACTCCCTGGGAGTATTCTCGGTATGAAACCTGATGTCAAAGCTTCTTCTCTACTTGTGACACCAAGGCAAAGGTGAGTTTTCTCTGCAGGCCAGGACAATGCACATTTGCTCCCTTTGATATAAAAACTGTTTTCTTATGAATGTTGCAAATGCAGCATTAATTATCTGTAAGAGTTGCAAAGATGGAATGGTTAATCTTGTAAGATTAATTGCAGTATGCCATGCAGAGTCTTTGTATCACTGTTGGCGGAAGGTTTTCAAAAGGGGGGGGGGACTTCCTAGTTTCATGAGCTAACATGCAAAAAAAAAAGGCCGCGAATGCAACTTCTGGTGCCACTTCCAGGTTTCAGCTTACAAGCAAAAAAAAAAAAAAAAAAAACACCAACAAAACAAAACAAAAAAGTATTCAGCGCAAAAACAGATCCTTATGGTGCTCACACTTCGAGGTTTTTATCTACATGTATTTCTTTCTAGTGCCACTTACACACTTTCGGGTAAAGAAAGTTGGGGGGGGGGGATTGGGACCCGAAGTGGGGACACCTTATAATGTTTTCCTTTGTATGGTGCCGAAAAAGTAGGGGCCCGAGTCCCCCTGGTTCCTGTGGCCATATGTATAGCATCCAATTCTTTCTTGCACAGCTCTACATTACTGTTGTTTTTTAGTTGGATTATCAAAGATGACATACCATGTATTTGGTTTACTTTTGTACTTATTAGATTTAACGCAGGAATCGCAACACTACAACGCCAAGGAAGAAATAAACCTTGCCAACATTTCGCAAAGTCCGGAAAGGTCTGCTGCCATATGTCGCTGCCACCTAACCTGCAACTGACCTGTAATGGATCTGCCAAAGAACAATACTGTGAGTTGATCACGAAACTGCTGTGCCTCATTTTTTTTTTTTGCATTGTATGTTCAGATGTATTATTTATGGAACTCTTTAATGCATCAATCTTTATACATACACACAGTGCACTCATGTTCTAATAAATAACGTTACAACAAAATTGAAATTGAGGCCATGATGTTATTGGCTCTACATTTGTTGCTCTATTGTTTACTTGTTTGGTTGTAAAAAAAAACTTTGATAAAACGAAAGAAAACTGTAGGCCCTGAGGACCTCATTATAACAGGAGTCCAGTGTATACTGGGCCAAATACGCTGTACCGAATTGCTGATGCAGTCACTGCATCAACATAAAAGGAGGATGATCCTGGACAAGACATTTGTCCCAGTATACGACTGGACTGGTCATCTCTCTTCTCTCAATCAACAGTTGTTCCCAGTTCAAGGTTAATCTGCATTTTTGCATTGAATGTGAAAACTCTGTACATGATCAGTATGGCCTTTTTCATGGAGAGGGTTGATGGCCCCCACAAGTAATTTTGACTTCACCTGTTCTTCATTGGCATATATTTCATCCAGATGGCAGAACATTTTCAAATTTTCAGTGTAGAGTGTATGGTCTATTAAAGTTCTAGAATTACATTGTACATGTAGTATAGCATTGTTTTGAGATTGTTACCCTACAATCAAATTTAAGCTTAAGAGGGTGTGTAGAGTGTGTTGTGCTTGTGATTTGTCAGGAAAGTGCAACCCATAGAAATGTTCAATTTGGTGTTTTCCTTCTTCCCAGAAATTAATCTTCTCAATAAATGTATGATATATTGTACATTTTTGTATCACTATACAGAGGAGAGTGTAACACTTTTGTTGTTGTTGTTGTTTTCCCCCAGGTATTCTGCATGACTGAGGCACCTTCTTCAGCTGTCTTCGTGGAATGAATCGCTACCACTTCACTCAGTTCTACAGATGCATCCATGATGAAACCTTTGTCCAGGGCAATCAACTACAGTCTGAAACAGTCTTCATAAAATCAATGTAGAATACTGGCAGGTAATATTGTGAAGAACACTTCATGGAATGATTTTAAAGAAATCACTGTAGATTTACAACCCTGTGGCTACTTGTATGATTATGAGTTAATACTTGTATCTGCTTTGCATTGTGTATCATCCTCTGCCTAAATGACTAAAACAGTAAAAAAAAAATGTATTGTTTTGTATGCTGACACTTTGTATAGTACTATCATCCTCGAGGTTGTTATAGAAATTCTTGCAGCTATAATAGAGTAGTTTGGTTTTCTTGTCATTCTCGCTTATGAATATAAGCTGCATTTTGATGTTTTGGGTGGAAGATGAATTTTAGCCTTGAGCCAGCACTGAGAATTACACTGTAGTACAGTGGTATCATTCAAGCTTTCTGTATAAAGCTGGACAATTCCTGTACCTTCCTGTTTTATACCTCTCCTATCCTGTCTATGCTATCGTACTATTATCTCTGAGTGTTCCTCTGTCTTCTATCATATCTCGTACTATATACAATGTGATTCTAGTTACAAATGCCATCCCTATATCGATGGAATAGACATATCCCCACACTTTTGGTTAATTGGATGCTGTTAGAGGAAGGAGGGGGGGGGTCCTTTTTCCTTTTTTGCTTGTCACAATTTGCATGTGTGTGTGTATTAGTGGTGTTGATTATATATTTTATTGCAGTTTCAGCAAACTTGGTATCCTTCTTTTCCATCTGTTATGTAACAGGTGAGGATACTAACCTTTACAATTATTGTATGTAAACATTAGCCATGTAAAGATGTGTTCACGGAAATCCTACTAATATTTGTGTACTGTGCTTTGATTACTTGTTAATGATCTTTATCTTTTTTTGAAGGGTTCTAGATAATCTTTAATTTATGAAATATTTTCATTCATTTGCATAGACATGTAGCTGGAAAGTATTGTGGCCATTTTGTTTCCTTCTATGCATGTGGAAACTAACCATGAAGGTTTTGTAATGTACATGTATACTTTTTATTCGACTGTTTTATTTGTTTTACCTGAATTCACTGTGTTGTAACTGCTTGCACATGCAACATCTAGAATTAACAGCTCTGCTTTCTTTAGATGATAAAAGTGTACTTTTTGCACAACGCACATGGATTGCAAATGTTTCATTTTTTTCTTCTGCTTGGGGGAGATTTTTATGTTTATTTTTTGTCATAAAGAAATTCTCATAGGGAAATAAAATGATGTAATGATAATATAATGACAGACCTTTGATACATTTCTTTTTTCATCAGGGAATATTGTTTTCCCTTATTTACAAAATTTGAATATACATTGTATTTCATTACTGTATGAGTATATGTTATGTACATGTATTGTATTTAACTTTTTCTATTGTACATGTATTACATTATAATGCAAAAACTTGATTTGACTTAATCTTTGTTTTGAATGATAAAAACCTAGCCTTTAAAATCAATACATGTGCATTTTTGTGTGAATGCAGAAATGCATCCATCTTGACAAATGAAAGTGACAAGTTTGTATGTACCAAATGATGAACTGTACTTAGATAATGTACGAAAATGGGGATTTTCTCTTTATTTAATTTTCCCCGTTTTTTATCATCCCAAGACTTTATTAAACAAACATGAAATGTAATCATCTGTGATGCAGAGATGTTTTAATTTCTCTGTACAAAGTGTGTGCCAAACATGAAGTATGAGCAGCATGTACAATGAATTGGTGGTGGCATTGTTAAGGAGTATGTGTTGACATTGCTAAGGAGTATGTGTTTGATTGAACAACTGTGAACACTGTGCTGTACTTTAAGCTTGAACATCTCCATTATTTCAGCAGGATATATAATATATATAATATTGTATGTAATATTGTATATTATATATATGTCTATTTAATACATGTATTATATATATATATATATATATATATATATATATATATATAATATATGTAACCCATTAAGGAGGACAAATAAAAACCAGGGAGCGTACATGCACGCAAAGGGTTCAATTTTGATATCTGAAAAGTTCAAGAATTAACCCTTTTGGGTGGAAGAATGAACCTTTTTACAACCTTGAGGTTAAACAATGTATCCTTCATAGGTTCAATTTTTAACCTGCCTGGGTGCAAAAAATAAACCTTGAGGTTCAGTTTTGAACTCAGAGGGTTCATTTTTATGGAATTCAAAATTGAACCCTAGACAGGGGTTCAAATTTTGAGGGAAAAGGGTTCATTTTTATGGGGTTCAAAAATGAACCCTAGACGGGGGTTCAAATTTTGAGGGAAAAGGGGTGCTGCTATTGCATCACGCCTAGAGGTTCAATTTTGAACCCTGATTTCTTAGTGTGAACGCACCAGCCAGCTCATGATCTTCTGCTGGTCCGCGTATTCTGGACGGCTTGTGATGGAGAGGTGGTTAGTTTATAGGTGGTGCTAGCGACTGAGATTGTATATAGAATCAATGGTAATATTCGTATTGCCGCAATATTATGCCGTAAACTCAATACCAATTATGCCAGTGCCGATATACAGGACAATTTGGCATGGTGAAGCATGCAGTTTTCTTTTTATTGAGGTATATAGTCATCGCAATATTGTCGGTGCACTGCAACGAACCCTATAGACTGGTAAATTGGTAGAGCAGTACATTGTACTTCCAATGGAGATCAGGGGATTGTTCATCGCAATCGTATGTATGTTTTACCTCACAATGTGATTAGTCAATGCACGTCATCCTCGTTTGATGTTAGATTCATTTGAACATAAAGTTTCATGAGATATTTTGCCAATTTCCCACTAGAAATAAGTACAAACTGTACAAATTATATCAAGACAATGTTATTCAAAAGTAGTTCGCTGATTCTAAAACTCTGCGTGAACTTGTCCGCTGTTGGTTCGTGTCCAAAATCATCACTGTTTCCGCACAAATGCTTTTCCGTGTTTCTGTAATTATAGGCCCGAAATTTAGCTCACAATTTTTAGAAAAAAACTTCGAATTCACATATGTTAGCATGTTAAGGGTTGTTGGAAATCCCCAATTTACCTCTTTAAAAGTGAATCCGACCTCTATACGTATAACGGGAGTATCAGATCCCCTACCTGGCTACGGGTAGAAACAAGAACATAAGATGCGAAGAGCGTGCATACCTGATGTCAGAGATAAGAGCAGAAGAACAGCGACGATGATTCTTGTAGCCATGATGATGAGCACAGCTTGGGCAGCGAGGCGATGAGGATAGAGAACTCGAAGACTGGAAGACACGAAATGACCTTCTCGTCCTGTCGGTCCTGAAGACTGCAAACTCTCTGATTCTCCTTGGCGCCGCGGTAGAATTTATATTAACGCAGCCTCTTTCCCAGGTATATCACATGTGTCTTATTCTTCTACTAGTAGGTCAAACATACGCATGCGCATACAGTCACACACACACACACACACACACACACACACATACATGCAAATTGTCACAATCACATGCACATTTACAATGTGTCATCAGGTGTAGATGAGATAATGTCCGCCTGTTGAGGCACAAACTGTCGCCCCAGCACAAATTGTCGCCCCCTGCACAGGCGATAGGGCGATAATTGATTAAGTGCAAGGGATGGCGGCACAAATTATATTGTGCTGCTCGTGCAGTTCCCAATTTTTTTACCTCAATGGCGACAATTTGTGCAGGTAAAATGAAATCGTAGCTGCAAAAATTGTAAAAATTTGTAAACATGGGCTCGCAAATAGTGCGGCATGCACACGCGCGATCTTGCGCTAGTGAACTGCATCAACATTGTGACTGTGTCTCGGAATGCTGCCCAGCTACAATGGCGCTTTATAGTCGCTTAGTCAACCTTATGAAGAGACCTTGATGCACAAACATTATCTGACAGACCGAAGGAACAAACATGAGGAGGGTGCATGACCATGACTGGAATGAAGCCAAACTTTGGCACGACATCCAAGCAGATAAGCTCACAAAAGCTTACGGGAATGGTATATATAAATTCAGTTGAGATGGGGCTTCCGGTTTCCAACGTTTTTTGATGATGATTCTTTGAGATAATGATAAACCTATATCGCAAAACATGAAAGAACATAATTCTAGGAGGAATTCAAAGTTTGTTGAAAAAAAAAAACATGGCTCTGTAATGGTTGAGATATGCAAAGCAAAGCGATTTTCATAAAAGGTGAGACCAACGGATTATTCAGATCGCCTTGATTTTGGATACTTCAGCCCTTTCAAAGCTAGTTTTTATCAAATCAAACCATTGTACCCCTTACCAATCGTAATCATTAACACATTCTGGTCAACAATGCCTCTGTCGTGAAGACGTTCTTAAAGGCAGTGTCACACCTTTCCGGGCAAACCTTGCGTGCGACTTGCGAAGAACAATTTTTACTACCCGGAGGTCCCCGTAGATGACCCGCACATGACAGTACCTAGCACGTATCTCACCCGTAGTCGCCCAGAAGTGCGCACGCAAATCTTTTTACCCGCAGCCGTGTTTAGGCCCTGCCACACCTTTCCGGGCAAGCTACGCGGGCTTGTTGCGTGTAGGGATTTTCCAGCATACCGGACAATTTCTGAGGGCAGGCAAGGATTTGGGCGAGTCAGTGCATGTGTCTTACTTGCTGGACGCGTTTTACTTAAATTCTACTTGCGGGTATACTGTGTGACCTGTGTACCAGTCGCGTGGTGGCTGACAGCTCAGTGAAGGATTTCAAGGAATGGCAAAAGTCCCACGGACTGTCATTATCTTGGCTGCAAAAGGGGACTGCGAAATACCTGCATGGGAGTTGCCTGGGAAGAGACTCCTACTGGCGTTCTGCGTGGACCTCTCCGGGCATCCCCGCGACTCACCCGGAAAAAGTTTTGGCCATGCTCAAAACTTGGCTGCGGTTAAATCGGACTTGCTTGCGCACCTCCGGGCAACTACAGGCGAAATACTCGCTCTTATAGGTACTGTCAGTTGCGGACCAACTGCGGAGAGCTCCGGGGAGCAAATTTGTTTCCCCGTAAGTCAAGCCGCAAAACTTCCCCAGATACGGTATGACAAGGCCTTGAGCACGTTCAAAACTTGTTCCGAGTGAGTAGTGGGGGTTTGCTCGCAGAGGTTTACGCAGAACACCAGTAGGAGACCCTTACCGGCAGCATCTCGCAGGCAATTCCAACGCAGGTACTTCTCAGTACTCATTAGTCGCTCGTAACAGAAAACGGATCGGTTTCAAAGCTCTCACACAGGTCACACGGAATGCACGCAAGTAGAAGCGAAGTAGCACGCGTCTAGTAGGTAAGAAACAAGTGCGAAACTCGCAAACATTCTTGTCCGCCAGCGGAAAATCTCCTGGGTTCTGGAAAATCCCATCTCGCAACAAGCCCGCGTAGCCTTCCCGGAAAGATGTGACACGGCCATAAGCATTCAAAAGCAATCGTGACTGGGTTGTTTTTAACACTTCCAAGTGTGGTCACCGACACGTTTGATAGTTACCCCCACCCTTCTTTTTTTTTTTTTTAGGGGGAGAGGGCATTTCGGGGCAGCCCCACAGATGTCAACTGAACCATTCGATGTTCATTGGGGTCACAAATAGCACTGTTATTGAGAATTCATGGATGTCTGAAAGATAATGCAAGGCTTGGTTTCACTACGATTATATGAAATATGATTTAAAGGAGATCTTTGAGCTATACAAATTTTTGGATCTTCTGCGACAAATTTGAGGGCCTGGAAAAAATTATATGAACAGCCAAGAATTCCTTGCTCTAAGTATTTACTCTGCTTTGCTCAGAATCGAACTGTGTGTTTTTTTTTTTTTATTGTCATTGTTATTAATGGGATATCAGAAAGGAGGCTGAAATGCAGGTACTTACAGAACACAAGGCATGACACATTAATGGTTAGATAGAATAGGTATTTTGTTATATACCCGAGCAAATTGATATGTGTGGTCTTTGGTTTATTTGAATCATATCACAGAGGTCATTTAACAGAAAAAAAAAATAGTTTTTCGTCTTTCTTCCAGCTGACATCATCCACTCTTTCACAGACACAGTCGCCAGTGACATTTCTTCTTCTTCTTCTTCTTCTTCTTCTTCTTCTTCTTCTGGTTACGTCTGCCTCCTTCAAAAAGCTGAAGATTCTTGCAGACTGTGTCATTAATTTACATTATAATACAGTTTATTTCCAGATATTTACAAGCACTTGATACAATAATAATAATGAAGAACAAAGACTAGCCACTGTGATCAACCGTTCAAGATTCAAATTTATTTTCACTTCCATCGAATAAACAAAGAAATACTATACAATGTATATGCACAAGATATTTGTAATGATTACAGAATGTGATTTAACAGAGTACATATGAAAATGAGTAGCTGATGAAAAAAAAAAGAAGCACAATTATATCTTTGTTAATATATACATAAAGCATATGATACAAGTTAACTAAGGGTGGGGATGGAAGTGGAGGGTCCCACTAAGAAGCAAAGCTTGTATGATATGGGACCCTCAGAAAATACACAAGACAGCAATATAAATCAAAATACGTTGTAAAACGAACCAATGTCAACGGACATGAAATCAAAGTAATTGGGAAGGGGAAAAAAGAAAGGAAGAAAAACAGAAAAAAAAAGGAAAAAAGGGAAAAATACAGCACGGGTCATCGTGGACGCAAGCAAACTGGATTCCATGATGAGAAATAGTGATAAAGTACAACCTGGATTGAACGTAATGCAAAAAAAAAAAAAAAAAAAAAAAAAAAAAAGTTATATGTAATTATACCGGTAAGAATGCAGAAGCATTCCGTTACCGACCGTTGGTCGGTAACGGAATGCTTCCAGAGATGGCGCTGCAACAATTTCCGAGGACAGGGAATTCCAGCTACTTAACTGTTCTCGGGAAAAAAAAAAAAAAAAACACGAACGGCGATGTGATTCAGTTCTCTAGTATCGATGAGTATGGCATCTGATAGGAAGTGGTTGGGTTGCTCTCGTCAACTGAGTAACCTGTTTGATATTATAGTCTTGTGTCAAAAGATTTGCAAAATTTATTATTGTGTATCTTGTACATCATGATTAGCCTGTCATTTTCTTTGCGCTGGTCCAGAGTGGTCCAATCAAGTTCTTGCGGCATTTTGGTGACACTTCTCTGAACTCAGCTCTTCTCTGAACCATTTCCACTTTGTGGATAAGGTTCTTGGAAGCTGGGTCCCAAACTGAGAAAGCATATTCCACAAGTGGTCGAACCAACGTTTTGCAAGCTGTGGCTTTGACATCAGATGATTTTATGCGACGATTGCGTCTTAGAAGTGCAAGGACATTATTGGCTTTATTATCAAGGAGTAAAAAGGAATGCCACTATTTTATTCCTTCAAATGTGCAGAGTAAGGGCATTCTTACGCCCGCCGCACAGTATACGATCCGACCGGACGTACGACCATAATACCGGAACTGTGACGTCCCCAGCCTTGCCAGCTTCCAGTCTTGCGACTGGGTCTTCGTACCAGTCGCAGATATTTGACATGTTGAATTTGCACAACCAGTCGTGGGCTTTCAGCCAATCACAGTACAGTGTTTATATATGCAAAGAGTATACTAGTTTAAGCGCACGCAGTGCGCATTGCGCATTGCGGGCGCTTTATCATATCTTTCGGTACAACGTGGTACAATGTACTATTCTCTCTAATATATTCAAAGTCTTGTGAGAAAATTGGGAAAACAGGCAATGAAGAATAAGTAATTTTCCAAACGTTGCTAAATTCACTTTTGTTCCTTTCTAAAAAGGTGCTAAATCAGGCTGAATTCAATCAGAAACCCTTGGGCAGGCGTGACCGCAATTTGACCACTGATGCTGAATTTGAGGTCAGGTTGGGTTGGTTCCTATGGCTTTCTAGAATTCCAGATGACCCATATACTTTGAAATATTGCATTCTATGCACAGAAACTCGTCAGAGAGATGGAAAAATAGGAACGAAATATGCAGAGATTTCAAAACCTTTAAATACTTTTCAATACACAAAGTCACGAAAACTATTCACGTTAAGCAGCATTTACGTGTTTTGCATTATTGTGCTAAAAAGAATTGGAACAAAAAGTGCTAAATCCACACACACACACACACACACACACACACACGCACACACACACACGCGCGCACACACACACACACACACACATACACACATACACACACACAATCATTCTTTGAAAACCAATGTGGGCATATTTTTTTTTCGTTGTCCCGAAGTTGGGGATTCGTATGGAATATAAAGTCATGGCATGAAAGCAGTTGCCTACTTAGGAGCATGTGAAATAGAACTCAAGGTTTTTCTCCTTCCCATCAAGAGTAGATAAATCAAATTTTGGAAAGGAACTCTTCATATTTGGGGGAAATATTTCATATCACGCAAGTTCACTGTTATGACAAATCATACCCCCCCCCCCTCAAAAAAAAAAAGGTGATGAGAGTAAAACAGATAAAGAAATAGATGAATGAGAAGTAAATTAATACAATGCCTCTGAAATTGTTTGTTTGGAAAAAGCTAGTTCAAGCACAATTTTTTTTTTTCCAAAACTTCCTTTGAAAAGCACAGACACGGAAATAATTGTAATCAAAGTAAATATAAGACTAAATCAACTTTTTCCCAAAAGATGAACAACTATAAAAGTATCACTTTATATCAAATTTGTTGCAATTTCATCAAAACTTGGTAAGCTGTTCAAGGATCTTAAAGGTGATAAATGCTGATATTGACAAACCATTCTTTTACGTAACTTAAGAAAAATATTGCCCGTTTTACATGTTTTAGGTTATATACAGTATGTCCCCAAAAAAAAATTACAACGGGGCCCTCCGCAATGATATCTTTAAATATATTGCATCAATCTAAATATAAAGTCAGAGTATGAAACTATAACTCATTGCCCACATCTTACAGAAAACCCCGCTCGATTTGCTTCAGTGGTCAAAGAGAAATACGGAAGTTTGTAAAGGATGTCGGGAATCTCTTCCGTCCAAGTTCTGCCTATTATTCACACACAAGATCATCGAAGTGCCAAACTCGGAAGAATCCGATTAATGACATGTTTTAAAACAATCCACATTTCTCTGTGACCGCTTAACCAAATCGAATGGGGATTTCTTCAAAATAGAGGTAAAATGTTATATTTTTAGACCCTTAAGTATCATTTAAAAAATTTAATCATATTGGATGTTATAATGCGAAAATCTGATTGTAATTTTTGGGGGACATACTGCAGTAAGTCGGCCCAAATATTACAATCAGATTTTCGAATTGATAACACCCAATACGAGCAACCAATCTAAGTGTTACTTCAGGGTCTTAAGATATAACATGTTAGCTCTATTTTGCAGAAAACCCCATTCAATTTGGTTAAGCGGTCACAGAGAAATGTGGATTGTTGTAAAGCATGTCATGAGTTTGATTCTTCCGATTTTAGCACTTCGATAATATTGTGTGTGAATAATAGGCAGAACTTGGACGGAAGAGATTCCCGACATCCTCTACAAAATTCCTAATTTCTCTTTGACCACTGAAGCAAATCGAGTGGGGTTTTTTTGTAAGATGTGGGCAATGAGTTATAGTTTCATACCCTGAATTTGTAATTAGATTGATTCACAATTTTAAAAGATATCATTGCGGAGGACCCCGTTGTAATTTTTTTGGGGACATACTGTAGAGAGCAAATTCTATGAGCTAGGTTTGTGTTAAAGGCTGTTTGGTTTTCTTCTTGCTATTAATCGTTGTTTGCAAATCCTTGTTTATACTGCCATATTGATAAGAGGCACTAATTGTCATTTCCCATCAAATATACGACATTCAAAAATTGTTGAACTAGAAATAGATTACGTTATGGAAGTCCCCCCCCCCCCCCACACACACACACACACTAGAACCAGTATTAGCTCATCCTTGACGTCGTGATATGTTCTACAGATGCTTCGATATAATATTTTTGTTTTATTTATGTGTTTCTGAGTATCAACTAACTTACTGCTTTCAGAGCCGTTGAGATAATGATACCAAGCCAACAACTTTCCCGCGTGAATGCGAGTTAATAGTCAAGTTTTAAAGTCAAAGCCTGGTAATGCAGCAATAAAGCAGCGTAAGAATTATCGACACTCTGACCTTCCCTTCTCCTTCATTTGTCCACCATGGCCGACGCCACCTTTTCAAAAGAGGGGTGCCCACTTCCGGGTTTCATGAGCTAACAAGCATAAAAAAAAACCGAAAAGGTCTTCAGCTCAACTTCTAGTGCCACTTCCGGGTTTCTGCATCTTAAAAGCCAAAAAAAAAAAGTCTTCAGCGCAAAAACAGAGCCCTTATCCACCACACTCAAGGGTTTCATTGTATTTGCATTCTTATTTTATTTTCACACTGTTCACAGCTTACTTCAAGAATCTTCTTCGCACTCTCCCCTGGATTGAGCTGCAGCCAAGTTCCACACTCAGATGATAAACAAGGTGCCATAATTATGTAAAGAATTTCTGTGGATTATCAAACGGATTTCCACTCAGCTGCTTCCACAAATGCTTCCAGAAATGTTGGCGTTATAAATGATACAAAATATATATTTCCAAAGAATAAATTGCGTATACTATACTCAACCCTTGTACTACCCTATCTCAGTTATGGCGTTCTTGCCTGGGGAAACTCAGCAAAGTTATACTTGGATAAATTATTACTACTTCAAAAACGGGCAGTGAGAATTATTTTTGGTGCAACATCACGTTCTCACACTAATGAACTCTTCTATGAAAATTAATTTCTAAAAGTACAGGATATTTATTCTATGAATCCTGGATCCATTATGTACAGCTCGAAGGATTGTGAATTTCCACAGGTTATTTCGTCACTTTTTGTTATGAATGAACAAGTGCACAATTACTACACTCGGCAGTCTTCTTCTTACCACCTGTCATCCATTAGAACCAACTTTAAACACAATACACTTGCTTTTGCTGGACCAAAATATTGAAATTCTTTAGCCTATTCTCTTCAACAAACCGCAATCCTCAAAACATTTAATTACAAATTAAAACTAAGTCTTCTGAGTAAATATGTTACGATGTAACTAGCCTTTATAATTCTATACCAGATATCTGGACACTTTTACCCTATAAGGTAATCTTATATCAACTTTTACATGGTATATTATCATGTGGAATTCCTATTCATTTTAATTCCACTATTTATTTTTTCTCTTTCTTTCTTTCTTTCTTTCTTTCTTTCTTTCTTTCCTTTTCTTCCCTCTCTCTCCCCTTTCGGTTCTCACTTTATTTCCTCTATTTCTCATTCATGTTTACTACATTTAAGATTTAAATATGTACAAGTTATGTAAATATGTTTCAGGAGTGTGTATATATGTTATATTCTCAATTACTCTGTACATAATTATAATATTACTCGTCATGGTGACCTACAAATTTTACAAGCTATGCTTTTAGGTGGGTCACCCCATTTCCGTTTGTATAAGTACCCTATATTCTGTCAATTTATGCTGATATATTACTGTAATATTACGTGTCAGTATGTAAACAACAATGCAATGTAAAATGGAAATGAAAGTTCAATAAGTTCAAATTAAAATAGCATATGCCCTAAGGTAGACCCCTAGGGTACACATTATTTCACTGTCATGCAGTCACCTATCTTGCTGTCTATTGAAACACACTTATTTTCTATCATGTGACCCTGCATCACAAAACTAAGAAGTAGCCAGATATGGATTTTTTATCTAATTGAGAGCAATACGTTTCTGACTAGTAACCGCTCACTTTGATACTTTATTTTGAATAGTTTTACCAAATTATCTCCTTCCCGATTCAATCATGTGAAACGTGGTTGGCGATATTGCTCTTTCCGAATGTATGATACCAACATCTGTTCACGAAGTCCAATAACGGAATAAACGCGCGATACTTCGTCGTTACATCCTGTACTATTAGCCGCTCATCCCTGACTAGTAGCCGCTCACTATAACATGGCGCGCGCGCCGCACAATAGTGAGGTTCACACCTAGATCCCTTTACCTTACTCTCTAAAAAAAAAAAGAAAAAAAAATCGAGTGAAAATATTCACTCCTAAAAGAGTGACTACAAAAAAAGAGTGAATTTAGAGTGAAATTGGAGTGAATTTTGAGTGAAAATTTTCATTTTCACTCGTTTTAGAGTGACCTCAGGGATCACTCCAAAATCTTCGAGTGATCCTTGAGGTCACTCCAAAATGAGTAAAAATGAAAATTTTCACTCAAAATTCACTCCAATTTCACTCAAAATTCACTCTTTTTTGTATTCACTCTTTAAAGAGTGAATATTTTCACTCGATTTTGTTTAGAGAGTAAGTTACAAGTTTTTGGATAGGTGTAGACATGGCTTTTAGCCATGACTACACCTATCCAAAAACTTGAAGTTATACTAACTACGAGCGTAAAAATTCATTCCCCTAACCACGACAAAGCTTCGATGCCGTTCACACCTATACTATACATGCAGTTAGCAAAACCTCAAGGTAATGCTAACTACAATAGAAAATAAAGGGCGCCTAGTTCGCACATACGGTTGCGCGCTATTGTGGGAAAATTGAGCGTCGTGGTTAACAAAACTCCGTTCACACTTGTCGCAGTTTTAACGCTCTGTGGGGGGGGGGGGGAAGGGGGCATTCCCAAAACCACGATGAAACTACGACAAAACCCTAAGAAATCTTATGGTGTTGTCGTGGTGTCTTCGCCTTAAGGTTTTGTCGTTGTGCGTCTACATCTACACTAACTTGGAGTTTAGTGCCTCGTAGTTTACAAAACTTCAAGTTTTGAAAACCTTAAGGTAAAGGGATCTAGGTGTGAACCTCACTATTGTAAGCCTCTGAAGGATGCTAAGTCCCTTTCTGAATGATGAACTAGCAAAGGGCATGTCTGCCAACACGTGTGCCGAGGCTGAGATAAACAAAAATTTTCGGCAGCATACGGTGTGGTGGATATTCTAATTGTATTCAATTTCCATATCTCAATTCGAACAATCTAATATCACATTAATGTTCAGTTTGTTGTTCTTCATTTTCTTTATTTTGTAAGTATGCTGCATTGGACATTATTGTGTCGTATTTATCATTATGTGGAAGACGGGTCTGCTTATTTATAGTTACGAAAATAGAATTTTATAGATACATGGGAACCCCGTTATAACGAGATCGTCGGTTCCGGGTGATTTTGCTCGTTATATCCGGATTCTCTTTGTATCCGAACGCTTATGGAATGTACACTTTATATATAAATTCTCTAGTAAAATTGGGTTACCTGCATTTTATTATGACGACGTCACATTGATGAACAGAACAACAAGAAATGCGACAGGAAAATGAGAGAGCATTCTCGCGATAATTACAACTTTTTTTGTTCAAGACACATGTTATCAAATAATATTTCAGATTTGACAAATCATATAATCATATTGTAGATTGGGCCTGCCTTTTGTTAGCCCCATGCTTGATCGATTTGCACATCTGAGAAGAGAGAGAGAGATGAAGCAAAATTTATGCAACTAAAGGTAAAGTAATCGCGCTATACGCTGCGTTTAGCGTATAGGAACTCGCGTGGATGAAAGCTGTGAGTAAAATCCGAATTTATCTTTCATTCTATGACAAATTACTGATATAAACCACGTGTACTGTGGTGACAGTTTACACCACAATTTATACTCTCGTTTTTCATTTCTTCCAGGGAAACAGCTTCCCGGTTGTGATGCATCAGGTTGAATGCGTGTTTGCGTGGATGTTTTACCAGACGAGATTGACGGGTCAATGCCGTTTTATAAGAAAACGAAAACCACGTACCGGCTAACTGTGGATTGCAAAATCGAGTGAAATAGTACTTGTATTTCGATAGGCTAGAGTTGGCTTAATTAAAATTTTAGCATACGACCCCATCGTATTTTAATTTTGACGTTACTAATTCAATTTATCTTATCAAAATTACGTAAATGGGTATCTAACTGACAGACTGAGCGGCTAATGTTTGCGAAAGTAGCGAATAATGGCAGATTCTAACTTTCGTCAGGGCTCTGAAACGGCTGCGAACAAACTCAAGAACAGTTTCAATTTTAACAAGTAGTTCTTTCTTATCGCAAAGGATTTTTGAACATGTTCAAAATTTCTCCCAAAACGTACAATTCGCTGTGTTCGCCGCTCACAGATACTCTCGTTACGTATCTTTGGAAACATTTCGGACACGTAAACACATGTACACCATATTTTCTTGTTTAATTAATCCATTAGATAACGTTAATTCGAATTGTAGCGTTTGTGATAACATTTCGGCATAAATAGCGAAGGCTATAGCTTCTAAATATTCTGATGCTGTTCCATCACGGCCCTCGGAAAGAGACTTGATGAACTTGTGGCGCCGTTATCCTTGATTACTTCTGTTTGGCACTGGCATAATAATGTTAGTCTGAAACGATAGTTCAGATAATTTACGGAGAATTAACCATTTCTGGTTTTGAACTAAAGCGTGATTTTGCCCATTGTTAAGTTCGGCTTAAAAAAAAAAAAAAAATAAGTTGTCTTTATATCCGCACAAATTCATCTTTGCTTTTAGGCCCGAAAATTATCTCGCAATAGCCGGAACTCCAAATCTCCATTTAGGCTAACATGCACATTTATTTGGGACCGGACGATTTATCTCGTTATAAGCGGATTTTCGTTGTATCCGATCTCGCTAGAACAGGATTCCCCTGTATACAAGTTATGAAAGAGCCATTATTCATAATGTACTGAACTGAATGATTCATGAGGTCTTTGATGTAACGATCAATAAAAACATTTAAAACGCAGAATAGATCCACTGCAAATAAATTCATGTGTATATGTCCTCCGCTGTTTTATTCTAATATTCCTTTTCTTTTTTCTTTTTCTTTTTTTCCTTTCTGTTTCTTCCATTTTTTTTTCTTAGATCATTTCAAGTTGTACAAACGTGGCAAACAAGGAACTTTACAAAGAAATCCGGTCACTTATAATATAATGTCAATGTCTCACAACTTTTCGAACAAAGCTTTCGTTATAAACATCGTTATATCACCCATCCATTTAAAGCGTAAACGGCATGCTCTGTTGGCCTAGAGTAGATTTCGAAACTGGCATAAAATGTTTTAGGCTCAAAACTTTCCATAAAACAAAAGGCTTATCTGTACATCATTGTACAAAATACAGAAACATAGATTGAAAACAATAAATTTAACCTTTTACCAAAGTGTGGACTTTGATACCATCCGTTTCAAGGTCACATAACTTATATACTGGCAAAATCAGGGTGTTAAAATTCTTACACCAACATGGCGTAAACATAATTATCTTAACACCGTTGATAACGCAAGGATTCACTCAAATCGGTCACCAAAGATGAAACGTGATGTTTAAATTTAACCTCTTTACAAAGTGTGATTTGAAAGCCTGAATGTCATGGATGCAAATCACGCCCGTAACCAGGTTTTGTTTTGTTTTTTTTTTTTTTTTCTATGGAGGCGGGGGGGGGGGGGGATGCGTAATTGAGAAAAGAAAACTGACTTTTCATGCATGCAAAAATTATAGTTTCGTTAGCGCCGACAATCTCGCTCAGCGGGAGGAGGAGGAGGAGGTGGGGTGCCTCGTACCTTTATGATCACACATTGATATAATCTCTTATTGATCATCGCATCCCAATTTCCATGGAATTGATTATAAGTATAATTATGAAAAAGGACTAAAAGTATACAGAGCTTCATACAGTTCCCCACACAAGCTTTTAATTCTTTATATTGAATGGAAAGTCCCCCAGACATTCTGGTGAATTTAGGGAATGCTGAAAAAGAATGAAAATATACCAGCTATGAGCACTTCGAAAAATGTTATTATAAAAAAAAAGTGTATCTGCAAACATTTCATAAGCAGGCAAATTTACAGCAAAGCTGGCGATCTTTTCAAACATGTATACCTCCAAACATGTAATATGATGATAAATCTTACGAATACAAGAGTATACTTGTGCTTAAAATTTCGGTCATATTAGTAATTTTCATTGAATACGTCTGAAATTAAGATGCAAACAAACTTCAGTGGTATAACTATATATATATTTTTCTTTTGGTATATATACAGCAAAAATATTATATGGGATATAGTCATAACACCAATATCACTTTTGAGTCCAGTAAATGTATTTCTCAGTCGCTCGCTCATACGTATTATTTGTTTTATAATGTCGACGCACATATTATTACAATTATGTGCAGTTTTCTTAATTGTAAAATAGCTGGAAAAGATGCAGTTAACGTGTAACAGAAATATTACTTCTGAGAAAAGAAAAAGTCTATATAATCTACACACAACTCAACACTATTTTGAATATACAGTTTTTTTTTTCAAAATATTATTTTGAAAATTCCATTTAAATACACATACGTGTATTAACAAGATCATTTATTTCACTTGTACGTAAGGTTATCCAAAAGGAAGAGGTGAAAAGAGAGAGACTGCGATTATGTTCCCCTTTCAGTTCAGCAGAAAGGACACCGGTACATGTATTTTGATATGTCTTCTTCAACCTTATTTTTTAGTTCACTGCATTCCAAGTGCAACCATGTGTCAAAAAAAATCACAAGAAACCCATTGATCTTCTACGGCTTCTTCTTTCCTGCATGTTGGACATACATATCAAACATCATCTGATTCAATTCCTTCTATTTTGTTCCTCTTCCTTCTTGTTTTTGTTTTTTCTTTTCTTCTACGCTATTCTCCTTCGTACAGTTATCTTCTTTGTTTTCTTCTCTCTCCTTGTACATTTCTTCTTCAAAACTCACTTCTCTTTTTTTTTTGCACTCAGTTTCTTCCAACTTCATTTCTTCCTTCTGTTTTATTTCTTCTTTATGGTTCATTTCTTCTATCCTCATCACAATCCCATCTCTGTGATCTTTCTTTCTATTTCCTGTACCCAATTTCATCTCTTCTATCTTCTCCTTTAGATCTTCCCTCTTCTTTCTTCTTTCTCAATGTCTTTGTGCCTTCTTCTTTCTTTCCTTTGTTTCTCTCTCTCTCTCTCTCTTCCTTTCTTTTCTTCAACTCTCTTTTCTGTTTGGATTTCATGTGAGTTATGAAATCATCTCCTGATATTGCTTCAGGAGCTGCAATTTCCTTTTTTGACTTCCTGGAACGTGTACTTCGGGAAACTTGATATAATGTTCGAGAGACGGGGACATTTTTATTTGAAACCTTATTTCATTTTTGGATTAACGAACCTTATGAATAACGATTTGTAACCGTATACATGTATATATGTATGTATATAATTATGTATTTATTTATAGCAATGTCACAATAGAGGAATGCATTAAATGTCAATTGCTTTGATTGTAAATCAAAATCTGAATTTTCGGGGGCCTACAACTTCGTCGGGGATCCAAGAGGATAATTAGCGGGGAGGAATGGGGAGGTAATACAGTAAATCAATGTGGTCTGAAAGCGCACGCGTGACATACACACGTAATTAGTGGGGGGGGGGGAGGGTGAGCGGTTACTAGTCAAGTGCCATCTCTGTACGAGCTTCGAACTTTTTTGTTCGCGTACGCAATTCCACGTAAATACGTACACCGTATCGTTCAGTTATTTGCCGACAGTCGTCAGGTCGACGACTAGCGCCTATTCGTACGACTTATCTCAACTTTGAGGGATTTTAACTAAAAAATCACGGCCTACTCACTAATTTCAGTAGACTAGACCTTTCCGGCCATCAGGAATCTCCAGATGTGGCTAATTGCATTTAAACATCATGAAATAGTCGTGAATATTTTGAATATTGCAATTTGTTTGAGCATCGAATTCTTGGCATTGCGCACACGCGTACTCCAGTGCGTGCAGTGCGTAGAATGTATACAGGGCAGATATTCGCGGTCATCATCAACGACACTCGTGCGCTAAGAGCTGAGCGGTTACTAGTCGGGCTACTGTACGTTTTTACCCTAACGACGGAGTGGTGTCGGAATGGGAAATTTCTTACGTCGAGAAAATCTTAGTGAAATGCAGTGTTCGATGATGTAAACAACGTGGTAAGTTTTTGCAGGACCTCTCGTGAAGTCTCTAACGGAATGGACATTTTGAGTTCATAGGCATTTTTGCATTGCTGCTGCGTGACATGCCTGCTTGGTGTTTACTACCGTATGTATGGGGCACGGAATTGTGGGCAATCATTTGCACAGCCAAATGTCCTTATTCTATCTACACCACGTAAATTATACAGTAGTCCTACCTAGTAAACTAGGTTCAAAGGGAATAGATAAGATTATTATGTTGTTGTCAAATTTCGGTGTTGCCAGAGAATACGTTGTGTATGGTCTATGGCAGGCCAGTGGATCATCAGACAAATTTGTATTCCTTCTTCGTTTTTTTCATTTAAATTTAACAGTTAAGGGCCATATTACATATAGCTGGTGAATGAGTAGGGCCATAAAATGTATCTTAGTTGTTGTTTATTTTCTTTTGCTATATCTATTTGTTTGTGGTTTTTTTTTTTCTTTTTTTTTTTGGGGGGGGGGAGGGTATTATTTCAATGGTAGGCCTTCATGATACAGAATTTATTGTTTGGATTAATGTTGAGTTTGATAAATTTCAGGAGTTATGTGTGTGTGTGTGGGTGTGTAGCGCACAGTTCCCTAATCATATCCTCGCATACCTTTGTAAGTATCCTTTTCAGTTAGAGTGAAGGTATACTAAGTAATTTGCATTGGGTTATGAAGTACATTTTGGATTATTTTGGGTATTCTTAATTTTCATCTATCTCAAGATTTTTATTACATTGTACTGGTTAATTTTCATATTGAGTGTATTTGTTTGTGTTCATTGTATGATGTGTACGGGAATGCATTGTACGAGGGCTCATATGTGTACAGGTCGACAGTAAAATACTTTTTTTGAGCCCTTGTCCATGTGTTGTTTTACTGTTCGTACTATTTTTGCGTCATACCTCAACTGTGCCATTCCCATTGAATGTAGGCTACTGGTATGGATGTGAATGAAGGTTATGTAACTTAATTATTGTCATTTTCATTTGGCTGAAAAAAAAAGACATGATAATAATGACATGGTATTCATAATCAAAGGAACAACACTGCCATTTGAGGGGGTTGATGCTTTACATGTTCAATGTATGAGGCTCTGTCAGGAAATAAAACAATCGATCGGACGTTCCAGAGCCACATGCTTTTGACCAGATACAGATGACTATAATATGTTTAAATTACAGAAATGTATTCTGTCATGTTTCAGTTTATGAAAGATGTCTTTGCAAACAGAATGTGACAATGAGAAATAGTATTGCAATTAAAAAAATATCGTTGACTGCCTACACAAGTCGCATAGTTACCAATTTGCTACTCGTGCTATACTCGCTTGCTTTAATACATGAGCGCTCTGATTGGTCAATTAGTTGATGTATTCTTTCTGGAGCATCAAGTTTGCTTTAATGGCAGCCTATAGGAATTCCATAACATGAATACGCGGATGCCAGGTCGTATGCACATCATCTACTGAAGTTCAAAAGATGACCCAGTTTCAGTTGTGATACGGCTTCAGTGCTTCGAACTTTTTTTTGGATGATTTTTTTTTTTTTAATAATGAGATACAGTGTACACATGAAATATGAAAGAGCATAATTAGTTCTGCGAGGAAGTCAACGTTTATTTGGTGAAAATTGGTTTTGACATGGCTGAGATATGTATCACAAATGAAGCGATCCCAATGGAAGGTCGGACCCAGGTTTTGACTAGAATTGCTTTCTTTCACATTGCTTTTCGATATCATTCATTTCAAAACCGATTTTCATCACATATGCTTTGAATTCCTCTCAGAATGCTTTGCTTCGTAACATTTCTTGAAGTGGTGTTTCAGTATCGCGCAAAAAGCTGAATCGTCATCTCAGTCGATATTATGTCCCTGTCAGTGGCGTATCTAGGGGGGGGGGGGGTAAGGGGAGCACGTGCCCCGGGCGCCACTCCTTGGGGGCGCAGAAAAAAAAAACGAAGAAGAAGAAAAAAAAAAACGAAAAAAAAAAAAACGAAGAAGAAGAAGAAGGAAAAAAAAAACTCGCCCGGAAGGGGGGGAGGGAGAATGGTGGGGTGTGTGTGTGTGTGTGTGGGGGGGGGGCAGAAAACCAAATCAATCAAGATATTAACTAAACATGATGATTATTATAATGTTTATTGTGTTCACACGAAAATTCCATGTTCTGTGAGCTGAAATACAAACATTTTCGGCTCGCTCGCTGCGCTTGCTCGCCAAAATTTATATAAAAAAGAAGGTAAGAACAAAACATGATGATGACAAAATCACAGTGTCTATTGTGTTCACACATGTAATTTTATATGTAGCATGCAAAATGTTTCACGGAGCAGCGGCTGCAATTTCTTTCGTTCTGAAGCGATCGCCAATTGGATCAGAAGAAGGCGCCAACTTTTTCGAACATACGGGGGGGGGGGGGCGCAAAAACCCGAATCAAACAAGATAATAACAAGACGTAATGATGACGCGGAAATATACAAATTTCTGCTCACTCGCTCGTACTAATTTAGAGTACATGTATTTTTTCAAGTCCTCGGTTTGCTGGTATAAATCGTTATCTATAAGGCCGTCACTATATCTTGATTAGAATTGTAAGACTTAAAAAGCAAAAAATGACAAGAGTTTCATGATTTGTAAGCTGAAATACAAAAATTTTCGGCTCGCTCGCTGCGCTCACTCGCCAAAATTTGTATAAAAAAAGAGAAGAAGATAAGAACAAAACGTGACGATGACGCGGACAAAATGATAATGTCTATTGTGTTCACTCATGTCATTTTATATTTAGCAGGAAAAATGTTACACGGAGCAGCGACTGCAATTTCATTCGTTCTGAAGCGATCGCCGATTTTATCAAAAGAGGACGCCAACAATTTCGAACATAAGGAGGAGGGGGGCGCAAAAAAAAAATCAAAAAAAATAAGAAAAAACCGTAATGATGACGCAGAAATATACAAATTCCGGCTCACTCGTTCGTACTAATTTAGAGTATTTTTTCAAGTCCTTACTTTGTTGGTATAAATCGTTATCAAAAAGGTCGTCACTATAATTGTGAGATTTAATAAGCAAAATATGACAAGAATTTCATGTTTTGTACGCTGAAATACAAAAATTTTCGGCTCGCTCGCTGCGATCGCTCGCCAAAATCTATCAAAATTCATTACATTTAAATCACCCTCAAAAGATCCCTTTTAAGTGCTTGAAAAAGCATCATGTGGACTTTGTTTAAAGTCCCTACCGGGATGGGGTTGGGGTTGAACACTTTTTCAGAAATTAGGGGCGTAATTTTCGTGCTTGCCCCGGGCACCGTTTTCCCTAGATACGCCACTGGTCCTGTAATAACGAGCTAGTCTGATCAGGGAGGTCCTGGTCCGATTCAAAGGTGTCATCTTACCAGTCTTGGTGCAGAGGTTGAACCTTGTTTACCATTCACCCGATGTTTGTCCACCCTAGTTTGTTGTTGCCTTCTATTAATAAATAATTGTTAAATATATTTTGCATTGTCGTCGTGAGTATTTTGAATCATGTTTGCATGTATTCATATGGGTTCCCATCTTTAATATAAATTTAAAACTTGTTTTATTAATATGATCTCGTTTGAACTGTTCTCTATTACAGTCATTGTCTAATGCAGAACTAGCTGCTACTGGTGATTGGCGTAAGAGCAGTGACATTGATGACACGAAGATACACATCAAGGTTGGTATGTCAGTCAAACGTTTATAACATGGTTATGTACGTCAGGACTATGCACTGGAATTACAGTAGTGTCCCAAAGACACTTTTTTTCTGTTGATAGCAGCATGGCATAGGGATAAATTGGGGGGGGGGGGTGGGTGGGGAGAGGAGGGGAGGGGTAAAGGGACTTGTTGATCACTGCTGATTGCAGTGCTGTTGATATTTAAAAAAAAAGGGGGGCGGGGTGGGTAATTTACGGTAGCGGCTGCACACCCTGATCGTTTTTGTTCACTTAACAAGAATCTTTATTAATCTGGCATAAAAAAGAACATTATTCAAATCGCACGCTAAAAACAGATGTGTCAAATATTGAATAGGAAAGTGTATGGTTGGTAGACTTTTAGTTTTGACAGTATATAGCCAGCTTTTTTATTTGTTTTCTTTCTCTCTTATATTTATGGGACACAGGTGATGTTTGTGAAGGATAGCGTTTGTCGTAAAATGACTCCAAGAATTACAATATCCTTTGACACCTCCAACTTTCTTTTGCTATATACATCGAATTATATAATCAGCTGAAGAGTAAAGTATTAGAGAGATATGTAGAAAATAATTTTCGGATCAGAATTTGTCACGTCGTTGTAACGTAAGTTTCTTTAGAACTGCGTTCGTTATAATGGGAGGTGTATGCCCTGTATATACAGATAGTTGTATGAGTCTGCCAATGAATCAATCACTGATACACATATGACTAACTTCAATATCAGGTGGATAAACTAACTGAAAGACTATGGTAATTCTTCTAAAACTCTAGTGTTTATCAGAGGATGGAATGTACAAGACATCTTGATATGAAAATAGCCTTTGCCATCATTTCCCATTATATCTTTATGATTCCTTTCCTTTCTTTCAGTACGTGGAAAATACAAATGTCACTTTGATAATTTGCATTATGTGCATTGAATACGCAAATACAGCTGTATATAGATCCTGGGTAAAATTTTGGTAACTGTTTTAATGCGTGCGTCATGCAGCATTGAGTGTTTATCATTACTCCAGTAGCATTTATTGATGCAAGTTTGTACAGCTATAAGTTAAATACATTTTACAAGCACGTACTGCAAAATCCTCGATTGACAATTTGTCACGCAGGATTGTTATCAGAGTCCGGGAGTGATTGGACTAATACTCTTGGCTCACCTTTACTTGAAGTTTCAGCTGGCGTGGCTGGTGTAATGAATTTGGCAAGTGCATTGTCTAAAGGAAAGGTGAAAGACTTGAACAGTGTTAAAGAGTATGTGGGAGATAAGATTGAGTGGCACATTGGTGCTACAAATACCGATGACCGCACCCCTTTGATGATCGCATGCATGAATGGGCAACTTGCAATTATTGCTGAGTGGCTTCTGGAAAGCGATGCCAACGTGAACTTCTGTGCCAGAGACGGCAACACAGCATTACATATGACCTGTAGGGGGAATGACGAGATTATCTGCCAGTGTCGCGAGTTTACCGATTACCCATTGCAGAGCATGGACGACAGGGTCAAAATGCTCGGCCTGCTTTTCAAGCATGGTGCTACAGCTGGACAAAATCTTGATGGCCTTCTCCCTCTCCACGTTGCTGCTCTGTACAGTCAAACAGTCATCGTCAAGTTCTTAATGGAAGAAACACCTGAAATGCCTGCAGACGACGAGCTCAGAGCATTAGAGATCCTTGGCTTTTCACAGTCAGTCTGTAACAAATTTCACTGTTCCGATGCATATGAAACTTTTCGCAATGTTCATTCCATGCGAGAAGACCTCAAACCTGACACGTCTGAGACATTAACTGGTTCTGATTTTGAATCAAACACTGATCAATGTGAAAGCCCCTTCTTGACCCATACAACATTTAGAGACATAGAGTCGGAGAAAGATGAACACAATATCAGCATCCATGGATTTGTAGTAGGAGATAGAGTGCTTCCCATTGGTCTGAAAGAAAAGTATCTCTTTGAGCCACTCGCTGGCTTCGCCTGTAACACTTTCTTCTACAATAATCCAGCTGAGGGATACAGAATCTTCCAGTTTTTGTTGTCTATGGAGTCACAATCTAGACTTAAACTTGGAACTGTGGTTAAGCGGCTTGCATCAAATATTGGATTCCTGTCAAAGGCAATGCCCTTGAATAACGTCCGTCTCCTGTCATGTGAATTAGTAGCCTCATATCAAGATGTCGTCTGTAAATTGGATAAGGCTTGTCTCCTGAAGAATGGCCCTGGCCTCTTTAAATATCTGAAGGACTTTTCATTCAATGTGGCATTCTTTCATGGGGGAGTAGATTTCTGTGATTCTCTGCTAGACTCGGTAAGAGGTGTGATTTCTTTTACTCAAGACGTCTTCAAAAGTACGGAAGCTGACGTGACCCTTACTGCATGTAGGCGTTGTCTCTGTAACTCATGGAATGTTGTATTCTCTTGGGGAAGAATTTGTTGACAATATGTACAGTGGCATGAGTAAGAAACCAGTGAGCTATGTTACATATGTTATCTTAAAACTTCTCCCGTATAACAATGTTTGCTGTGTTGACGAGGACAAGAACACAATGCTCCATTATGTGATGCAGATGGTTCCCTTAGCACATGACATAGATTTTGCTTGGGACATGGCACGAGCTCTTGTGCGCCATAGCTGCCCACTTCATGCAGTGAATTCTGAAGGATACACAGCACTTCACATATTGCTGGAAAGTTCTGAGTCAGAGGACGCTCAAAGGCAAGAATCAATTGCCCTGCTGGATCAAAGAGCAAATGCCCTGACACTTGAAGAACTGGCCATAAGAACAGTCCTACAAAACAAGATACCATACTGGGGTGTACTTCCACCGAAGATATGTGAAATACTTGATGGAGTGAACGACCTAAACATGTCTGAAACAGGCTCATCCTTCGAAACTGGCTCAGAGTCCAACTAAAGGAATAAAGTAGAAAAGATATATTAGGTATTAAAGCAAGTATGAGCTGCTTGGTTGTGGTACTGGTTTCTTGTAAAGCTTTGTAAAAGAATGCTTTCGATTTTTTTTTTTTGTTGGTTAAAACTCGAGAAATATGAAAATCCATATCATTTATTTTGATTTCCTACACTCGTACCACACACACATGGTACAGCACAATGTAGCATGGTGACGTTTGTTCATAGGTAGCTTCATGCGTAGGCCTACGAGACAAACAAACCAAAGTTTTGATAAAGTGGTGTCTGCAGGCATTAGAACATTATTATACAACCCAGTCAAAAACGCAGCAGTTGTGTTAGATTGAGACATCGTAATGTTACGCATCCCCTGTTTACATAACATAATCAATTTAAACGAAATTCATAATATAAATTCATTGCCCCTTACACATTCAATATTACCCTACTCTAGATTGGTTATAAACTATTACATGGACAATGAAACAAATGCTACTAGCAAGGTTAAAAAAATGTATGGATATAAATATATATATATAATTTGTCGTGAAAGGTGCAATGTATGTAAATGAGATATTGACAAATTGTAAAATGTGATTGTGTTTTTCCGGTTTAAATACGACTGTAGGCCTCCGACAATGTTATGATGTCACAGGTGCTCTCACTATTACTGATTACAAGTGCTCGCATACGCGTGCGTTAATTTGTATCGAGTAGCAGACGACGCTTAGGCCTAATTTAGCTAGCAGGCGGCGCTTGTGTACTGTTCTATCCATGTAGATATCTCAAATTTCACTAAACCAAATCGCACCAAAATTACAGGATATACTTCATAGCATATTTCAAAGTATTCTCTAATATTTGAACGAAATCAGTAATCGAGAAGTATCAATATTGACGTCAACTTTCAAGTCGTCACTCAAAAAAAACTCACTCTTCGCGAGAGATCTTGGCGAACGCAAGATGCACAATCTAGAACTGAAGTTAGCCGACTGGTACTGTGCGAACAGGGAATTTACGCGAGAACTAAATTTAAAAGTGCAATGATTTTTGCGACTTGTGTGATATAGGAACTACATTTTTCATTCAACTTACCACAAATAATTTGTTAATTTATTTATTGCTCCAGATTACTTGAAAGATTTGTCTCATGATATTAAATGGCTAACTTCAGTCTGTGCGTGCGCAGCAGGTAGGTAGGGCCTGGCCGCAATGTTAGTCGTAGAGCAGATTATTTTTAGCGACGCCGACAGGAAAGTCGACATCTACACTTACGCTTCCCGACATGTGATTTGTTTCCAATTAACGTGAGCTGTTGGATATGAATCATAAAGTATTCCCTGTGAATTTGGTGCCATTGGCAAGGTGAATTTTGAGATATCTACATGGATACGGAAGTACGCTAGCACTATATCTACACCAGCGCTGGGATCGCGAAGCGGCGACACTGTGTTAGAATCTACGTGGTCAGGCCACTCTTCCGAGATATGGGTCCTAGTAGGCCTACTGAAACAAACTGTTAGATCTAACATTAGTCCTTGGTGTAAATAACACCACTATGAGATTTATCTCGACTACAAAACATCGGAAATCCATAAAGCAGATACCTTACCTGAAAAATCCAGCACAGGAACAACAGTGCCTGCAGGACAAGGGTCCAGATCTAGATCTGGGGTCTGGACTTTCGTCTGGACTTTCTTCAAGTTCTGGCAGCAGGGGTATGTAACGTTTGACGCTGTGCCTTATTAGTGCTGTGCACATAGGGCCTACAGCTGCAATGTCGACGGTGAGTGAGTGTAGGTCCTACTCATCAAAACTTGGACTGCCACGTAGAACCTACTCCTTGACTGCTCAGTAGTCCTAGTCCTAGTTCTAGTATTTCAGAGTCTATGTGTACTGGGTACCGTTTTCATCTCACTAAGCGTAAATCGTGCGTGCCGTTGAAGAGAGTCTACATTTGGATTTAGATTCACTCAGCCCTCATCTACGTTAGATAGTTTGAACTGGCGAACCATCGCTCGATCGATCATGATCATCAATGCGTAACGTTGCTTACACACAGTCTTCTATGGGCAGCACGTTCGGATAACGATGCCAATTTCATTTTGCATATCTGGAATTTCCTCACAAGTTTTATCTAAATAAAAAGATGTCGAAGAGATTGCTTTTAAAGATTAATAGATATTGTTTAACATATTTATTATAGCTCCATATTGCAATTATACTAAATAACAGCTTTTGCAGTACTTCGTGTGAGATTTCATCAGTAAATTGGCATTATGTAGTTCGTCTTGCCAATGTCGGAGTTGTGCACAAAGAGCACCTGTGACGTAGGCCAAATTGTGTGGATCGTTCCATGGCTTGCTCGTTTTCATTTTTTCAAAAAATCATTACAGGCTTATCCTGGGTTTTACAATCCTCTCTTTCCAGTAGTAGGCATCAAAAAATGTAGATTAGAATTATTATCAGACAATTGAGTATATGAATATAAGAACGACCCAAGTCCAATTTTTGGCCAAATTCAGTTTAACATGGGAAATTATAGCTTATGCATGGACTCATCTTGCGTATAAATGATAAATCCTAATTACCCCCGAAAGTGCCTGAAATTAATGAGTTAAATCTTATATTAATGTAAGAATGAAGGACTTGGGTCATTCTTACATTCATATGTGACCGTGCACCTCAAAACGAACATAAAGTCGCACACACTGATTTTGCGTGAGGACTGAAAACAAGTGAAATGGGTCAACCTAGCCGAACTTGACTTTTTCATATTTTCTGAAAGAGCAGGTGTTCTTTTACATTATGCTAAAATTTGGTATCATAAAACGGGCAGGAAAGTGTGTTTTTTTTAGCAGTTTATCTCGAACATTTTTGATAGAATAGTGTGATTAGGTGTGTCTTCAGAATCCCTTTTTCATTTCTGAAAAACTTTGTCCACACTCTTCACTTTCAACTCTAATAACTTTTGCAAGGATAGTGCTACTGCTTTGAAAGTTGGCATTAATTATGGACAGAATGTGTTAATGAGACATGCTTAATTTCAGTTTAATCTGATAATCCCTTCATTGTTGTTACTCCAGTGGTTTACTTCCTGTTTTTTGTCCCATTCATCGCACAGCCAGCACGGTTTGGTAAAGATTAAGCGCTTGAATAGACACTGTACTTCAGAGCCTCTTTTCTCAGTTCACACTTTTTCTGAGGTTGTGCTTTCTTTCCAATATTTAGATAGGTTAGGAGAGTCCATTTGATTTGAGTTATACATCATTTTAAAGCTTAAAGTCTGCTCTTTCAGAATATGGTCTTAACTAAAAATTCATGTCTGGCGACTTTTTGTTTGTTTTGAGGTGCACTGTCACATATAATAGCGCCCTCTCTCATCCTTCTCCCATCTCTATAGCAGAGTATCATGTATATGAATCAAAGAACGACCCAAGTCCATATGAATCAAAGAACGACCCAAGTCCACCACACAAAATGGCCTCTCCACAATTAATGTAAATGTTAATTGTCATAATAACATATGCTCTAATTTGTATATACAATGTTGCCTTCCCATCACAGTTAAATAGAATATTATTGGACAAATAAAAAAGATATGAAGGTTTTTTTTTAGTTTACTCGAAATGATCTTCCATGGACTTGGGTCGTTCTTATATTCATATACTCAATTAGAAAATGTCAGTACAGTTTTCTTTTAAGCGTGTACTGTGCAAACTGCTCTGGTACGATGACGTCACATACGTGGACGACAAAAACAATACAATGCTTCATCTGCTGGCATACTCAACATCACTTGCGCGTGACTCATCTTTCATTGTTGACTTGGCAAGGATTCTGATACGTCATGGCTGCCCTGTGGACAAGATAAACTATGAACACGGCACTCCTGTGAACATTTTGATGGAAGATGATGGTTTTTGTTCCGATGATGAAGACAGCAAAGAGCTTGCTAACATGCTTAGTCCTACATCTGGTATTGTAACCCTGGAAGAAATGGCATCGAGAGCTGTCCTCCAGAACAAAATCCCATACCGCGGAATGCTCCCGGAGAAGATTTGTGAGATGATTGATGGTGAGCCTATGGATCCGGACCCGAGTGTTCTGAAAACACCCGAGAAATCTGAGTCAGAATCAGATTAATTTTCGTTGATCAAGAGCACGATGACAAGTCCTGACTGAATCCCATGGGAGATCAAATATATCATGTTCATGAGAACGAGACCATTATGAGTGTTATCAGCCAAACTCCAATAAAACGTGCGTATAACGCAGTAATTCCCCATTCTTTCTTGGACATTGCAGTTATAAAATGATGCGGTTGAATCTATTCTTACCAGAGTTAGACGTAATTTACCGGTACCTTTAAAGGTTTTATTGTATCTGGTGAAACTTTATGTTCATATGGGAATATGCTTTGAATAAAATCTGAATACATAATTTCGAAACCAGGAATGCTGCAGACTTAGGTTTTCTGTGTCTTCCTGACATAATGAGAGCCTCTCTCTTTCAAAAAGAGGAGTGAGGGACTGATATCCCAGATTTTTCATAATGGCAGCCTGTAGCTTCAAGTCTGTGAATCAGAGTTGCTGATGCTCGATCATTACGGCCAATTTATTCTCAAGTCCAGAGCCGTACAGTTTATGACATGTGATTTCTTGCTTTTTGTGTTATTGCAATGCTTTTTTGTCTCTTTCAAAACAAAACAAGAAAAGGAGTGGGGGACTGATATCCCAGATTTTTCATAAAGTATGGCAGCCTATAGCTTCAAGTCTGTGAAAGATGATGAGAGTTGCTGCAGTTGACGCTCAATCATCAATTTACTCTCATAGTCCAGAGCTGTACAGATAATGACATGCGATTTCTTGCTTTTTGTTTTATTTCAATACTTTTTTAGTTTAGAAATTTGGTTGTAATTACCGTAGGGGTGTATGCTGTTTCACGGGTATCAGAGATTATCTGTGTGTGTGTGTGTGTGTGTGTGTTTCTGTGCGTGCGTGTGTGCGTGTGTGTTTAGAATCTCTGATGCCGAAGTTGAAGATGAAGATACAAGTAATTTGTAAACATGCGATGCTGGTACTCTTCTACCTCAAACCACTTCTTAAAACGCTCTCTCTCTCTCTCTCTCTGTAAATTATGTTTGTGATTTTACAATTTCCTGCCATGTTCACTGCTCTGTCATTCTCCCTGTAAATGCTTTCATTTGCGTTATTGCTTTTCGAACAGTCAGTGCGTCTAGATATTCTTGGATAGCTGTTATTTTCTTAAATGGCTAATGCAGAAAGAATTTCCGTAGCAGTTTTCTTTCCGCAGAAAGATTCAATTAATGAATCTCTCAGACACACTTGTAAAGAGTATCAAATCTTTGAAAGCTTGCATGAGTCCCATGAAGTGAGCCAAAGGTACACTGTAAAAACATCGGTGTTAGATTTAACACCTCGGGTGTTAAATCTAACACCGATCAATCTTCAATAGAGGACCACACCCACAGGTGTATAAAATGTATTGTGACGGTGTTAAAAAGTGTACACCTGGCACTTCCTGGTGTTAATTTGACACTGTGGCTGGTGATATTGTTGACATTGCGCTAGAGTTAATTGAGTATATGAATATAAGAACTACCCAAGTCCATGGAAGACCGTTTCGAGTAAACTAAACTAAAAAAAAAAAAAACTTCATATCTTCCTTATTTGTCCAATAATATTCTATTTAACTGTGATGGGAAGGCAACATTGTATATACAAATTAGAACATATATTATTATGACAATTAACATTTACATTAATTGTGGAGAATCCATTTTGTGTGGTGGAGTTGGGTCGTTCTTTGATTCATGGACTTGGTGTCGTTCTTTGATTCATATACATGATATTCTGCTATAGAGATGAGAGAAGGATGAGAGATGGCGCTATTATATGAATGTAAGAATGATCCAAGTCCTTCATTATTACATTAATATAAGATTTAACCCATTCATTTCAGGCACTTCCGGGGGTAATTAGGATTTATCATTTGTACACAAGATGAGTCCATGCATAAGCTACAATTTCCCATGTCAAACTGAATTTGGCCAAAAATTGGACTTGGGTCGTTCTTATATTCAGGTCTTCAATTCATTAATGACACCGCATGGTGTTGATTTGATATGGTGGTGTTAATTTCAATGGTATAACACCCGTCCAGCTTCAATAGGAGACCACACCAACTGGTGTTACTGTGGTGTAAATGTATTTACACATTTTTTTTTTTCAAAAATCAAGTACTTTATCGGAAAATTCTTCATTGCCTTGTTGAAGTTCAGAATTAACAAGAAATTCAGTAACTAAGAAACAATTAAAAAAGCAATTTTTATATTTTGAAATGACACCCGGAGGTGTTAAATCTAACACCATGAATGAGCACCGGAAATTTAACACCAGCTCGGTGTTTCATATTTAACACCGGACTTTGTGAAGTGTACTTGTACCAGAAAGATTGAAGGGTTTTTCGTGAAGGAGGTTCATAACAACAATTGTTGGCATACCAATTGCACGAATTTGCGTTTTTCTGAGGTGCTTTGTATTTAAGAAAGGAAAGGCTGAACGTTATGAATTTTGAATTACCTCTTAATATCAGCAACAATTAGACATTGAGTCAGTTCGGTGATACGTTTGTACTGTATGCTCGTTACATTGGCGGTTTACATTGTCGACATCGGCAACTAAGATGAAGAGACCAGTTAAGTTGGCACTAGTCAGGAGCACTGCGACAAAAGGTAACGAACATAGGTTCCTTATGTAAGATATACATTGCGTTTCTCCAACATAGGTTTGTTATGTAACATTAAGTAAGGATATCACCATGTCTTTTGTTTGTACGCCATGAATAGTGTATTTAAAGATAAATTGGCAAGATTTATTGCATGTCACTAGGTCTCATTCACTCTGAATTTTATAATCGAGTGTGTTGCTTTTAGAATAATGTTTCATTTATTGCGATGTAAATCGAGTTCGGGATATCGTCATACATGACGTGACCTTGCATCACAGACCCCCCCCCCCCCCCCAAAAAAAAAAAAAAAAAAATCGCTAGACATGGATTTTAAGTTAAGACAGATTCTGAAAGAGCAAACTCTTAGCTTTGTAATGACGGCTAACCATTCCTAATAAACTGTATTGGATAGAAAACATGCACTGAGGAAAAGTGTGTACCAAGAAGAGATAACAATAGTCTATTTCAAGCGATTTTACCAAGCCATGCAAACTGTGCAATGAATGGAACAAAAACAGAATCGTAAACACCACGAACAATGAAGGGTGTATCAGATGAAGCTGAAAAACGCCATGCTGTTTTATCATAATCTGCCAATAACAAATATTAACTTCAAACCAGTAGCCCCAATTAATTAAAAAGATGATAAGGGTTGAAAGTGAAGAGTGTGGAAAGGATTTTTAATAAATGAAAAAGGGCCTCTAAGACTTGTAGGCCTACCTAATTACACTATTCTAAAAATAATAATAAAAATGTTCTAGGAAAATTCCTAACAACACCATTTCCCAGTCGTTTTATGATCCAAAACTCTAGCACAACGTAGAAGATTTTTTTTTTTTTATTCAGAAATATCAAAAACTCAAAATGGACTATGTTGACCCTTTCACCTGTAAATGTTTGTGTCGTCATGTGAAATCACATTACCTGCGACTTTTTGTTGATTTTGTGATGCACGGTCACATGCATGTATTAGCATGTATACTGTATATTTCACGTCAAATATAGCTCGTACATGTACACTTTGTACTATTATGATTCATAATGATTTAAAGGGTTTATTGATATTACGGTTGTAGCCTACATGTATAATCTTTTATAGCATTATGCTTCTGCTTGTATTTTATATACATAAACAATTTGTACGTTTTGACATAATTATGCTGTACATGGCTTTTGAAACTTTGACGCGTGTCTCGCAGTATATGAAGACACAGCAAAAGAAAACTTTTTTTTTTTCACTAACATGCACTCAGTAGTAATCAGTGATATTAGAAGTCAACATCGACTGTTTTATTCTCGATGCCGTCACAGGGCATGTCAGTATGTTATATCAAATGTATCAATCTGTTTATCTAATGTCACACTATACCTCCATCTTCAAAGACAATCGTGTTATGATAAGCTTTTAAATTCTTCGACGAGAGAATGAAAAGAAAATCCCGTTGAAGAATCTGTGTAGGCCCTATGTATTCAGCGGATAGAAATTGTATTTCCATTATAATGTAGCTGGGCATGTACGTAACAGTCTTTTCTTTCGTCAAAATTTATCGGGGGAGACACTATTTTTTAACCTTGCGTCTACACCTGTCTGGTTTTGATGCAACTTCAAACAAATTTTAACAGTACATGTAGTCGAATTTGAAAGTATGGATGGCTGTGCGTCTTATCGGTATGTCACCTTCAACATCACGAATTGTAGGGATAGGGGATGGGAATTTCACCCGGAAATGAGATATTTCACCGTTCGACGTATGGACTTCGGCACGGTTGTAATATTGAATATTATCAAATGAACTTTCAGTTTCACCAGTAAATGTATTGAATACATTGCAGAAGACATAGTATAAATTCGTTGAGGTTGTACTGAAGGTGAATCAACAATCAAAACACAAACAGACAAACGAGAAAACAACGAAACTCTTCTTTCTTTTTGAATGTGTTTTTTTCTATGACTGCATTTAAACTCAATGCCTGGAACCGACTACATCCATATAAATGATAAATCGCCATTACACAATATAGATTTGCCATTGATTTTCTAAAAGTGAACAGCTTTTCGCTAACAGAAATAAGCAATAATTATTCAGTATTTGGATATACATGTACGTATGAATGTATGCATTGATGTTTGATAATGGTCAAATGATTTATTTCATAATCCACAGGTCAAATAAATCGTTTGTTTACTGTCTTGTTTATAAAATTTAATACACTTTCTTTATTCATTTCTTAGTGTGAATGGTTTCATGTACTGAGACACGCCAGTTCTCTTGCTTATGACGGACTACACTGAAATTGTACAGTGTATTTTCGTTGCGACTACTAGACGCGCTATACATGCACGTGAATAGTCTTGGTAACAGAGGCTGTACCTTGTTTCATTGAGAGATTAATTCTAGCAATTGTCCAAGTCAGTGACGTCAACGTGCCCAATAATCTACACGTGAGAGTATACTTTATTAAAAGTAATTTTATAAGTAAAAATATTTCATCTACAAAATTATTCAAATCTCCCTTGCGCGAAAATTTGCTTTGAATCAGAATGTAAAAAGGGTTTTATCAAAATGGAGATCTATTGCCTGCTGATGAGCAGTCCACTAATTAAGGCTACAGAGTTGGCATCTAAAAATTCCGGACGCATGTACATTTATAGTGTCTTAAAAGAATAAAGCACTTTCTATGTGAATAGACCTACGTGAATTACAAGCTTCCAATGTACCAACCAACTGTATACATTGTAATTATGAATGTGGGAAAATGGTTTTCATTTATCTAAAACCAAGGGTGGGCATCACAATTGTATTTGCTCTTTTTTTTTTTAGTAGATTTTTAGATTTGGATTGCTGGGAAAATATAAAGGTCTCAATTCTGAGAAGAAATGAATGGGTTAATCAATATTTTGCCTAATACATTGTTATTTTAGAGTTATAATAATGATAATAAAAAAGATACATAATCATAATCAATGTTTATATATATACGAATGCGCAGTGACTGTTGTACCATACAAAGTAAGCCTACACTTGGTGCAGAAGGCGAATCTTTGAAATCTTTACAAGGACAATTTTCATAGTTTGGAGGAATGTGGTCGAATTATTTAAAGAAGCAGAATTTTATTTCATTCTCAGTAGGATAAAGGGAGCTCCCAATTATCAATCGGTCATTCCATCAATAAGTCAAAACACACACACACACACACACAGACACACACACACACACACACATAAACACATATATATATATATGAAGAGTTTATATATATATATATATGAAGAGTTTGTTTGCAAAAACCAATAAGTTCATTTTTGAAGATTTTGAAGTACGGTATCTGTCATAAAATACAAAATAATACCTTTTAATTGATATATTGGTCACTACACATAAAGGTACATTTTTGAAGTTATGGTCGAAAGAAGCAAAAATTTTCTTATTATTCTCTTTATTTGTCTTGACCTTTAATCGCAAATATCTCCATTTGACAGATATGGACTTATCGGTTTTTGCAAACAAACTCTTTTTATTATATACATTAATACTGTATATATTCATATGATAAGGGTAAATTCATTAATAAGTTACCTAACAAGATTCTTATTTTCACGATAACATTAGAAAATCGGCATTTTGATGAACGTAAGTTAAACAAAATATCCACATTTATTAAGTCCCTTCAAATGTGAGTGAAAACGAATTTTGTAAACTGATGGCATATTAAATATCAGCGTATGAGGGGGAAAACATGGTTCCGTGTATAAGCGGGACACCGAAGTCCGCGAGGAAGCTTCCATTTTGTCATATCGATACCTTATTCTACGCCAGTAAGATGTATTTTTGTTTCAATATAACTGATAGTTTTGAAATGATAATAATAAAAAAAAAAATCAGCTACAGGCTTTACACTATTCAAAGAACCACACAACCCCACTTTTGGTCCAGAAAAAGGATTTATCAAGTTTTCTCGCGTACGCGGGACACCAAATATATGAATTAATTTTGTACTGTTTCAATTAACATTGGCAATTGTGTTTGATAGTACAATGCATTACAAAAAAAAAAAAAACGCCAATGCATTTTAAAACACGCAGATTAGGTGCAATTAGTAATGTAAGAAGACACACACATACAAAACAAAAATGAGCTATCAATGTGGACATGATATTTAGCGACACACCAAAGCGACCTGTAAAGATTACAATTGGTCATACTTCTATGCTGTTTTTTTTTTCTCTCAATGTTCTGTCAAAATATTAAAAGAGAAATGGAGTGTATGTGAGCCCACTGAAATAGCAACAAACATTGGTGCTTAAATTGGAGTCCTCGCGTAAGCAATATCCAAGACACCAAGTCATTCACAAGGAACTTAATTCTTTAGACCCCCTTGTGCAAACAAAAGGGAAACATTGCATCTGTTGATGCATTATTTTTGTTTGAAATATAGTATTCAAAAATTGCTTGTCTTCTTTCATTTTTGAGCCATTAAAAGGGGTATCGCAATGAGCGGCGAATGTTTGCAAGCGGATCGAATTCTGGGGAATTCCAGGGTTCTCAAACAGTTGCATTCAAATTCGTAAACAATTGCAATCCAATTCGAAAACTGTTTTCATTGTCGTTAGCGGTTTTACTTGTTGCAAAGAAGTTTTAATCATGTTTAAAAGATAAGAAAAACTATTTAGGACAATGAAAACTGTTTGCGAATTTGATTGCAATTGTTTACGATCACAAATATTCGCCGCTCATTGAGATGCCCCCTACCAATACCGATAAAGGGAGAGTGTTTCCTTTTCATGATATTATAATTGATCGTTGCTGGGGCGACAAGACCTCGTATCTACAAAATATCAAATGTTCAGGAGAGCAAAAAAACATGGCAGCCAAAGTACTGTATCCGATGGGAGAGACATTCCTTTGACATGCTGTGATGGTCGCTTCATTTTTGGGGTAAGACATCTAAGATTTAGACAGGACATCACTTAAATAATTATCTGATCATTAACCATAAAGAAAAGTCATTTCCACCAAAATTGCAGATACAAGGTCTATGTGACCATGCACAACAAAACCAACAAAAAGTCGCCAAACATGGATTTTTAGTTAAGGGCAGATTCTGAAAGAGCAGACTCTAAGCTTTAAAATGATGTATAACTCAATTCAAATGGACTCCCCTAACCTACCTAAATACTGGAAAGAAAGCACACACTCTGGAAAAGTGTGAACTGAGAAAAGAGGCTCTGAAGTACACGGTCTATTCACGCGCTTAATATTTACCAAGCCGTGCTAGCTGTGCCATGAAAAGGACAAAACACAGGATGTAAACCACCGGAACAACAACAATGAAGAGATTATCAGACTAAAGTGAAATTAAATATGTTCTATTAGCACATTCTGCCCATAATGCTAACTTTCAAAGCAGTAGCGTCATCCTTTCAAAAGTTATTAGACTTGAAAGTGAAGAGTGTTCAAAGGATTTCAAGGCATGAAAAGCGGCCTCTAAGTCATACCTTATTATTCTTCTCTTCCCCCAAAAAGGGTTGTAGAAAAAATGCTAAAAACACGCTTTCCCATTCATGTTAACATACCAAAATGAAGAATAATGTAGAAGGAAAGCTCTTTCAGAAAATATGAAAAACTCAATATTGACTTGGTTGAACTATTTCACCTTTTTTGAGTCCTCACTTAAAATCAAGGGGTGCGACTTTTTGTCTGTTTTGTGGTGCACGGTAATATATATATATATATATATATATATATATATATATATATATTAAACAGAAAATACACAAGTATACACAAGTGATTATGAATAATGAGTATGTTTAGCCAACTCTAGAATTAGCACTGGAGTGTACGGAAATGAAAAAAAAAAAAAACAATAGCGCATGTCTTTTACGTACCCTGCACGGATGATTTCTGGATGTCGTTCTTTCTTATTAAAGACACTGTAAGGACACCCTTGTTTGCTTATAGAAATGTGTTTCTCGCAAATAAGAACTCGAGACAATGATTATATTAAAAAAGAATATCTTCTTTTGCAGTGTGGCTGGCGTTATACGAATGTACAATAGACCAAAAAGTCACTTCAATATAAAACGTAATTCAGGGTTATTTGCAACAACTTTTTAAGGTAACTGTGTGTAACAGCTATACATTCGTTCCTTTTTTTTTTCAAAATTCGACGACACATACAGATATACGTATAAGGAGAATATTTCTCTATTACAAGTCATCGTAATCTGTATCTTTGTATAAAGACCTTGTCATTTACAAGCTAAGTAACAGACTCAGTAAGTTGTGTTCACTTTAATCGTATGATGTCATTTTGTACGACTCCTTCTCGACAAGTCTTTTTACCTGTATTTGCCGTATTTTCTTATCAAAGCACACTATAGGTATATCTTTTTGTACTATGAGATTAACTGTCGTGAAGAATAGTTTATACCAATATCAAACAATTTCGTGACGCAATTATTTATTATTATTCTGCTAGATATGACGATATTTGGATATAGAATAGATTGACTCATTGTATCTCCGACCAATGTAAATTTCGTTGCTGTAATGTTTCACGTGTTTCTTAATTTGACACAATCTATGACGCTGAAAATCATATATTGATATGCAGTGAACACGTTTATTTCCCACGAAAATCTTTAATGAAATATGAAGCAAAGACAGAAAACAAATAAACAAACGATTGAAATGAAAGAATGTAAATACGTATGATCCAATCACCAAAGAGATTATAAGTAATAACACAATTTTTTATTAATGTTTTCGTATCGTAGACTTCCCGCGCTTTTGGAACGTAGTATGGGCGCAGTCATTTTCCTTTGCAAATATTGGCATAAGCGTTTGAAGTTCCTGTTAGGCCCTACTAGGAATAGGGCAATAACAAATATTGACAATAATTGAATATTATACTCTTGTACATAGCCAAGATAATCATATACTTACTCCGTGATCCGTGATAAAGGAGAGAAAAAAAATAGGGAACATTCTCCAAAAGAGTTATGATTATTATAGGCACACCTACTCAAAAGTCAAAGAAGCTCAAACTGAAGTTTAAATCTTGTGAGCAATTCATCTTAAAAACGAGGAAGGGGCTCGATGACGCAGTACATTTGACATGCTACAGACGAGTCAACTTTCTTTCTTCTCAGGTAATTATAATGTGTATATGTAAATATTCATGAGCTGCGATAAGCTCCAATTATAGAACATGATGAAAATGTAAAGTATTGTACTTTTTGTTTAATAGAGAAGTTGAAGCTTCGACAAAAGTGATCATCATTTGACCGCCCGTAAAACAAACATATTTGAATCAATAAACATGCATGCATATTTGAACATGATTTCTTCATTTTGCTTTGTAATCAATTATGCTTTTTGTAAAGCTAAATGTTCACATCTGACGAGTTGAAATTTTGAAAGGCACGTTTATGAAGAATCTCCTGTAATTAAGTATCAAACAGCGTATTGTATGACTATTTGAATAACAGACATGTACAGCAAATTCTTTAGAATAAATAGGCATGCACTTATACCATGTTTATTTTGCAACAGGAGATAGTTGTTTCCCCGCGTAGCTGTTCACGTATTATACGCAACCCAGTCTGTTGATGATGCAGCGATATTTACCTTCATTGCCTATCAGAATGAAAGCCCGATCAAGTCTTGTAGTTTCCCAAAGATATGAAATGATAATGTTTTTGGTTAGTCGAATTTAGAGTCACCACATTGACTTTAATGCTTGCTTGTTTGGTTTTATTCCTATTTTTTTTAATCACTCATAAGAAAGGAATACACACATACATTTTGAGCATAACGTGTTAGTCGATGCAAAGGCTTAACATACTATAACATTACTATTGAAAAATATTTCCAAAGAAAATCGTAAAGATAACAATAATAATCCGGCTACATAACGCCTCCTTCAGAATATTGTCTTGTCATTTCAATAAGCAAGATTAAGACGAGAACAAAGAAAAAGATATGAGGTAATAGATTTCGGAATTATGTATTTGCAGTAATTGTAGAAAAGAAAAGCAGGAGACCGCGATCATAAAGCAGCTGCTTGACATGGATTGAAGCCTTGGGGTAAAATTTGAAATTAAGTTAGACTTAAATCAATATGAGGGACGTGTTAACGAAATAAAATTGTATAATCAACTTCAAAATATCATTAAAATTGGTTTATAAAGAGATGAGAAATTAAGTAAAGAAAAAATGGTTTTGATTTTATTTGTTTTAAAGGCGCAAGTGTCGGAAGTTCGAATGTGAATAAACAAATTATTATCATTAGACTGTGCTGAGGTGAGTGCTGTGCTGTGCTGTGCTGTGCTGTGCAGGGTGTGTGTAACAGTTAATGATTCAGATCGTGTTTCTGCACAGACAGCATTGTACATTCGAAACTGGACAAGAAATACACCCTGTAAAGATACACCATAACTGTGTAGACCTACAAACGTCAAAGTGCAAGTTCTATCGAAAAAAATATAGTTTTGGAAAATGTGTTTTTGCGTCCGTATATTACGCACTTTGTATTCCCACATCACCAACATATTTTATTGTGATAGGTCTCTATCCGAGTTAACGCTGATACCGACCCAAATATTGAGTGTTGCTTTTAGGCGGTATAACTTTCGATAGTATACAGGTAGATGATATACACCCATCACCGTTATTCTATAATATTCAAGCAAAATATCCCAAACACAAGGCCAGGATTATTTAGGATGAATACCTCTTAATCTTTACGTAATTAGTATTCTCCATATGACATATGCATGAATGAAAGTGAACGGGTGTTCCAAAGATGAATATAAAGACGTGTTCAATATGAGTACATCAGTTCCGTAGTCCATTGGGTAGTTCCGTCAGATATGTAACCTCAACAATTCCGGTGATATGCAAGGCAGCTTCATTTTAGAGTTCATAGTAGTAGGAAATGAGAAAGAGAAGACGTATACACTATTGCAATACTCGGTTGATATTTATCAAAAACAAGCAAAACAAAACAAAAGAAATCACCGAATATTTATTTCCAGATTTTGAAAATGATTATTATGACTGTAGAATGCTTGATGAAATATTGCAAAGTTACAGTACTCTCTGTCTCTGAAGTTTGATCGTTTCATCATCATTTCATGGAAATTAATAATCTATAGATTATTCATAATCACAATATGATACTACAATACTTCTAATTGAAGCTATATTAAAAAGTCAATATCAGTTACCTTAAACCGTTGACCTTTAGAGATTTTGTATCAAACTTATCAGCGCATCTACATCTCATGTATACCATATAAACGAAGCAAATCAGCCCTACCTGGACAAGCATTTAGCGGTTATACCAGAGTCCTTTAAACGACATTTCGTGATAAAAATGGATTGAAGAACATAACACATAACAAGACGATGTGTTCTTTTTTATGCATCTAATGGCTAATATCCCAGATTTAAACCTATAATGGATATTAATCTTACTACTGTCACTGGTTACGAATATCATATTTATCATTCTTTTCAGAAGGGCATCTACTATTGTGTTTGTCATGGATTAGCACGATCTCTCACTGACCTCTTTTAGCGCTGTAGAGCAGCCCCGAGCAGCTCAAATCGCAGGCTGCAGCCACTGTGCCAAAGTTTTGGAAGAATGCGGACGTAGCGGGCGACTACAGAGGTCGGAAGAAGGTTGGTGACTTCCGTATTGGCGTCAGTGTTTCCTTTGAAAAGCTGTCAAATATGAGGCGAATTTCACTTCATTATATTAGCAATTTGCTTAATTTCTTTTCGATGTTGATTAGTATGCAGAACGACTATAATTCACATTACACTGTCAATGAGATTCCATGAGTGATCATGGAATTACCAATCATTGGACTATTAGAACGTTGCACGATTGAGGGGGGTGGGGGTAATGTCTTAGCTGAAATTTAATGAAGTTTCAACATTATCAGCTGACATTTCGATTAATCGCAGCTGATTTCTGGCATTGAATCCTTCTTACCACTACCAATGGACACTAAGGGCTGAAGTTGTGGCTCTTCAGGAATTATAATTGTCACGAAACTTACACTGACCCCTGATATATCCACTCTTGTCATGCTTGTGGTCATGCTGGTAACTGCTGTCTACTCTGTTCACTTACCAATAATTGCCCAATCTGAAGTAATGGCAGAAAATTCTTCCTTTTTTTTTTCCAAAGAGTGTTGTGATCCTTTTACTTTCAAACTTCTCTCACCACTTCCCTGTCATGGAAATGCCTATCTTCCGTTTACACTTTCTAGGAAATTGCAGTACTAATAGATATCCGTAGATTAATTTAAAATGTAAAACATCATATCTGTAAAGGTTTAGTCGCGCTTGACCTTTGAAACTGACATGACTTAGGGGTTCTCGCCGCCAATGTGATCTGTGCATTTGTACTTACGAAGCATATTATGAGTAACAACATAACTGCATTTATAAGGTATATACATATGCATCTGGGTCAGATGCAGAAAATAAGGTATCATGCATCTGGTATAAGGCATATGCATATTATGCATCTGGGTCAGATGCAGAAAAAAAGGGGGAAATAATCTATTCAGCGAGTGTGTCTGCCTCTTTCCCTGAATAACAAAATTGCAATATTAACATACGAGATCTGTGAAGGACGGACCGACATACGGGCAATACAAATCATAATATATAGTGTCAGCTGTACCTTTCGGGACGAAGGCATTATCACTCACGTATAAAAGAATGAAACAATATTGTTACAAACCTTGGGTTTACCATTCATCCCAACAACGTCTTCAAAACTCGATGCGCCGTCTCTCTTGTACTGGATGCTGAAGTTCGCCACCCACTCTTCGTCGTCACCTCCACCCTGGGTGATAACTCCGTCAATTAGATAGTCGGCTCCAAGGTCTGCCTGTACCCATGGGGACTTATCTCTATACCCTGGGGTCCAAGCACCTTCTACGAAACGAAGGATGTTGGGGGTCCTTATTAATATCTCAGCCGAAATGTTACTTGAAACACTTGGAGTATGTGATTCATTATAATCAATTTATTGCCACAATATACCTCAACTGCGCTTACATGTACAGGGATACGAGTTTAGGGGAGTAAAAAAGATGAAGTATGAGCTAGCTTGATTTCACTTAAACGCAAGTATGATTGAGTATGTAAAACATATTTTAAATGGTTATTACGTATATGTTGCTTTCATATATTTATTCTTTATTGGGAGCAATGTTGGATAGAAAATATGCCCTATTTCTCCCCCCCCCCCTCTTTTTTTTATGTAAAACACTGGTTGAATGTAATTAACGTATGAGAAGCCCCTTAATTAGCTGTAAAGTTACCAGTGCCCGTGAATCGAATAAAAGTATCCTCACTGCGAGAATTGTATGGGTTATTTTTATGTTCTTGTTTTATCAAGAACATAAAAAATGGAAATCGAGCGTATGAGTTGCCCTCTTTTAGTCTTTCCTCTCTTTTTTTTACGAGGCCTGTTTGAATATGATAATTCCATTTATTTCAATTGAAACTTCATTTAATTTTGCGATAAAAAACATCTACATTTTTATTTCATAATAATGGAAACAGAGAATAAGGTATTAAAACAGAACATTGTAGACTGAAAAGACTATACGCAATAATTGATGAAACTTAATATCCATCAATATAAATCTCTACAGATGTAACCGCCAACAACATCATCGGGTGACAAGGTTCGTGTCGACTATGTTGCTGGTATACGGGATTTGTACAATATTATTCACTTAACTCTGAAATTTATTACACTTTATTAAAGTCAACTTGTGACAAAATAATGCTCGACTGCTCTTAGCGGGTGGGGTCGGGAGCGGGTGGAGGAGAGAACGGTGTAGGCGTAGTTCACTTACTGGCTGGCTGATTCAGTCGGGCAAGGGTCACGCAGTCTTTGTAATAACAGGAACTGGCGGACAAACTGTCATCAGGAATACGTCCGTCTTCTATTCCCAATTTTTGGGGAGTAACCGCGTTCACTGCAGCAACATTCATAGAATAGGAAACACATCTATAACGATCTTCACATAAAGAACAATAATAACAAAGCTAACATTAAGTAAACCATTTTCAGATTCGGATATAAATTTGCGATAGTTGGGTAGGCAAAGTAGATCTCTCCGGGTTGGATAGTGTGTTGCTATGGTTTTATTATATGTTTCTATAAGTAGCAAACAGATAAGGATTACATAATTATGCTCCCTCCGTTTATAAGCATTTGGCTTGGGATCCAGTGCAAGCGACTGTTATAGTAAATTGGGTGATCGGGTGTCGGCCTTCTGTCGGTGCTGGAGGTACGTAGCCATGGTGGTATTCTGTTTTGTGTATATAGGGCCTGTGCGTGTGTGTGTGTGTGTGTGCGTTTGTGTGCATGTGTGTGTGTTTGTGTGTGTGAAGCATATAGCGTTGCTCGGCATTGATGTGATGATTCTTTTGAGTGGGAGCATTTTACTTGAGATTTGACATATTATTATCTGGCAACTGTTTAAGTGTGCATGAGCTTTGTCATTTGTCATTGTTGAACAATGTGCTGCCATGATGGCAGCATTAACAAATACTTTTACTCTGTCTTTCCCCTGTGGAGCCGGGAAATGTGCAAACACCGGGAAATGTGCAAACGCCGGGAAATGTGCAAACGTCTCGCCGGGAAATGTGCAAATCTCTAAATTTCATCAACGGGAAATGTGCAAACGTAACGCCGGGAAATGTGCAAACGTTTAATTTTACCCGGAAATGTGCAAAAGCCGCCGAGATAATATGTGCAAACCGTTCATTTCACCTATATTGTGTATAGATGGAAGAGAAACTCTCAATCAAACCTGCGGATGAATCATTACTACCTTTTCCACATGTCGTAGCCCTCACCTGTCTATAGCGACCACTTGTCTTTTTTTAACATGTTCAACATTTTCTATGTAAACCCCACGACGGATTGTCACCAGATTTGGCAGATAGCATCTTAATAGTGATATAGTCGTAATTTGTTAAAATGAGCCCCCCCCCCCCCCCACCACTACTGAAGGGGGGGGGGGGTTGAAGCCTCAGAGTCCCTGACCTATGGATATTTTTTCTCTCTCTCTCTTTTTCTGCCGAACCGAAAAAAAAAAATAGAACTAAGTTAGTGTTTTGAATACATTAATGACTGCAATTTCATTTTTGATTATAGCGGATCCAGCGGTGCCCTGATTTGGGGGGGGGGGGTGACGCAGAGGAGGGAGATTATCCACATTTTCAGCATCTTCTCGATAAATCTCATGACAGATTGTCACCAAACTTGGCAGATAGCATCTTTACGGTGATATGATCTTTATTTCTTAAAATGAGTTTAAACCCCCCCCCCCTCCCCCCCCCCCGGGTGCCCAAACAGGGGGTGGGGGATTTTCCACATTTTCATCATCTTCTTTAAAAATCTACGACGGATTTTTATCAAAGTTGGCAGATAGCATGTTTATGCTAGCATGATCTTAATTGATAAAATGAGCCCAATCCCCTCCCGCCAAAGGTGGGGGGAGGGGGGGGGGGGGGGGGTCTTTGAAGCCTCAGAGTCCCTAAACTCTGATTTGTTTTCTTCTTCTGTCAAACCGGAAAAGATAGAGGTAAGTTAGGGCTAATGAAGACGTTAATGACTGAAATTTCATGTTTGATTATGGCAAATCCAGGGGTGCCCAGATTTTTTTTTTTTTGGGGGGGGGAGGAAGGGGATTTTCCACATTTTCAGCATCTTGAAAAATCTACAACGGATTTTCACAAAATTTGGCAGATTGCATTTTATGGTGATATGATCTTAATTGAGAAAATGAGCCCCCCCCCCCCCCTCCCCCACGCACACTTACACCGCTGAAGGGGGTGGGGTGAACCCGTTTATACTAAGGAAAAAGGGGATTCTGAAACCCCCTGTAGCCGCTTCGAGCAGGCTTTCAGCTCAGTATAAACAGACAGAATTCAGAAAAGGCGATCCGATCGGGTCGGGTCGGGTCGGGTTCTGAAACTTCCTATGGGGGGAGGTTTCAGAACCCGCTATTTCAGGCTCGAGGAGGTTCGACTGCAGTATAAACGCAAAGGGGGTTCGAGAAGCCGCTTTTTGGCCGATCCGGAGGTAATTGCTGAAGGTCATCACCTGCTTACATAAACAACCCAGCCATCTCGACCAATCCCCGCTGCAGAAAGCCTTTCAACTTGCACACTGTCACTCAAAAGCCCGCACCATAAATCAGAGGAGAGGAGAAGGTTGGGCCTCCTAGGGCCTGCTAGGGTCTGCTTTTGGCGAGCAGTATAAACAGACAAGAGGCTGCTTTTTCAGAGTGGGCTTTCGAACCTCCTCGAGGAGGCTCTGAAACCCGCTAGCAGTATAAACGGGGTAACAGAGTCCCTAAACTGTGGAATTTTATCTATAAGTTAGTGCTATGAAGAAATTAATGACTGAAATGTCATGTTTAATTGTGGCGGATCGAGGGATATCATATTGGGGGGATAGAGTAAGGGGAAGGAGGGGGATTTTCCACATTTTCCGCATCTGTTTGAGAAATCTTCGACGGATTTTTACCAATTGTGGGAGGTAGCATCTCTAGGGTAATAGAATCCAACTTTGTTCGAAGGGGCAACAAGTCCAATTTGTTCTCTTTACCCAAAGCGGGGGCTAAGACGAGGGTAGCCACCACGTTATAAGCAGACGTGAAATTTCATCAAATTAGGCCAACCTCCAAAAAAATGTGATAAAATTGTGTTCTATTACTCTTAGTTGTACAGAAAATTTCTTCAAATATGTAGGCATATTCCTTTTGTCATGCGTAGGGTTTTCAAGAAATACCTGAAATTCTGAATTCCACCCGAACGACCCCATCCCCTCGTCTCGACCCTTTTCGAGGGGCTGAGATAGGGGGGGGGGGGGGGGGGGCTCCACCTCCTCCCACCTTTGGGGTTAGAGCGGTGAAAATTCGTCAGTTTTTTTTTCTCAAGAAGATGGAGAAAATTTGGAAAATCTCCCTCCTCCCCCTCAACCGACCCACCCCCGATCAGGGTACCCAAGCCTGCACCCGCCATAATCAAACATGATATTTCAGTCATTAATGTCTTCATAGCACTAACTTAAATCTATTTTTCCGGTTCTACGGGAGATTTAAGAAAAAAAAATCAGAGTTTAGGGACTCTGAGGCTTCAACTTCTCCCCCCCCCCCCCTCCTCTTCGGCGGGGGGGGGGGGGGGGATCGTTTTAACAAATCAAAATCAAGTTTAATGAAAATCCGTTAAGATTTTTCAGGAGCATACAGAAAATATGGAAAATCCCCCTCCTCCCCCTCACACCCCCTATCAGGGCACCCCTGGATCTGTCATCATCAAACCTGAAATTTTAGTAACTATAGTGTCTGCATAGCATTAACATAGTTCTATCTTTTTCGGTTTGACAGAAGAAGATTAAAAATTCCAGAGATTAGGAATCTTAAGCTTCAACTCCCCCCCCCCTCCCCGAAAGGGGACTAGGGAGGGGAGTTGAAGCCTCCCCCTCCCATGGCCTCATGCCCTGCATCCCTGAATTTGCCATTAAACTTGAACTACTGTCATCAATGTCTTTATAGCACCAACCAAGCTCTATTTTATTTGGTTATATACTATAAGAAGAATTTTGATGAAACCGTAGTTCTGGAACTTTGAGGTCCCCCCCCCCCTCTTTTTTTTTTTGGGGGGGGGGGGTATGACTAATCTAAACAACTTGAGATCCCATTGCCACAATGGTGCTACCTGCCAACTTTGTTGAAAATCTGTCAAGGATCTTATTAAGACTAGACTTGGAATTTGTCAAGACTGACAAATTAGGTGATCCGATTTTTTTTTTGAATCGATGATTCGAGTCCTGATCGCAATAGGCATGACCATATAGGTTTCATCTGTGTTTAGAGACATTGGCCGTGTGATATTTGGATTCTCATTTAGAAAAGAGAGTCAGGTCTGCCATCTTTGGTACCAAATTCGGTATACACTATAACGAAGATACAGAATGAAGTATATTTGACCATTGACCCAACTTTGCACAGCCAAGATGGCATCTGAGCAAAAAGTGGCTATTTTGTGAAATGATTCTTGTAACATGGTCTTTGCGTGTGCAAAATATGGGAAAGATAGGACATGTATTCACCAAGACACAGGTTGAAACATTTATGACCTTTGACCCTAATTTACATACCCAAGATGGTGTCTGATCAAGTAGTTGTTATTTTATGAAATAATGTACGTGACATGAACTAACCAATCCCATGTGGGGATGATAGGGCCTGTTTTTCTAGAGTTATTGCAAAGAAAGTTGCAGAAAGAAAGAAATATCTCAATACATCGAAGATAAGTTTGATTTCAAACAAATTTTTTGACGTGAAATTTTAACATTATCACTTGAACTTTGACCTTTGACATCGCGACGCAAAACTCTCTCTGGAGAATCTTCCATTTGGTAGTTCATGTACACACAAAGTTTCAAGAAAATACCATCAGGCATTGCGTAGATATGGGGGAAATAGTGAAATTTTGTGCATTTGACCATGACCTTTTGACCTTTGTCCTTGAGCATGTTTGCCTTAAAGTTGATAGGCATAAGTTCATCAACTCATATACATGTGCATGCCAAGTTTCATTATGATACCTCAAACGGTTGTATAGTTACATTGTTCACAAAATTGATTACGGACGGACGGACAACCCGAAAACAATGCCTTCGGCAACACTTCGTGGCGGAGGCATGAAAAACTAGAGATTGTAATTTGTCACCACTGACAAATTAAGGTGATCCGATTTCTTTTTTAATCAATGATTCGAATCGTGATAGTGCAAAGTCTCAGCTACAACATACTAAAATCTGAGAGAAATTCACCGAAGCATAAGTAAGATAGTGCTCGATAAAGAGAGTCATGTCAATTTTCACATCTAAAAAAATTCGCTCCCATAGAGATAACACGTCATAGCGAAAATAGAAAAAGAAGTACATATGACCTTGACCCAACTTTGCACAGCCAAGATGGCATCTGAGCAAAAAGTGGCTATTTTGTGAAATGATTCTTGTAACATGGTCTTTGCGTGTGCAAAATATGGGAAAGATAGGACATGTATTCACCAAGACACAGGTTGAAACATTTATGACCTTTGACCCTAATTTACATACCCAAGATGGTGTCTGATCAAGTAGTTGTTATTTTATGAAATAATGTACGTGACATGAACTAACCAATCCCATGTGCAAAATATGGGGATGATAGGGCCTGTTTTTCTAGAGTTATTGCAAAGAAAGTTGCAGAAAGAAAGAAATATCTCAATACATCGAAGATAAGTTTGATTTCAAACAATTTTTTTGACGTGATCTCGGCGTCGTATGAAAAAATGGAGAGAATCTTGACGATAGCCCAAAGTCTCAACTACAACACATTAAAATCTGGGAGAAATTCACCGAAGAGTAAGTGAGCTAGTACTCGATAAAGACCGTCATGTCAATTTTCATTTGCAGAAAAAATCCCTCCCATAGAGATGACACGTAAACTGGTTAAATTTGACAAGGTTACATTATATCCATTTCCACGAGGTGAAGACATCATCCGATTAAAACTTTGATTGAACAAAACTTAAAGAGTATTAAATTGGCTACAACATACTAAAATCTGGAAAATTCACCGAAGGGTAAGTAAGCTAGTCGCCGATAAAGACAATCATGTCAATTTTCACATCTAGAAAAATTCCCTGCCATAGAGATAACACGTCATAACGAAGATACAGGAAGAAGTACATATGACCTTTGACCCCACTTTGCACAGACAAGATGGCCTCTGAGCCAAAAATGATTATTTTGCGAAATGATCCTTGTAACATGGTCTTTACGTGTGCAAAATATGGGAACGATAGGACGTGTATTCACCAAGATACAGGATGAAACATGTATGACCTTTGACCCTAATTTACATACCCAAGATGGTGTCCGATCAAGTAGTTGTTATCTTATGAAATAATGTACGTGACATAAACTAAACATATGCAAAATATTGGGCTGATAAGGATTGTTTTTCTTGAGTTATTGCAAAGAAAGTTGCAAAGAGAAACGAATATGAAAATACATCGAAGATAAGCTTTATTTTCAACCAAGTTTTTGGACACGATTCCGACTCGGTATGAAAAAATGAAGGGCACATTCCCGATAGCCCAAAGTCTTAGCTACAACATATTAAAATCTGGGAGAAATTCACCGAAGCAAAAGTGTGCTAGTGCTCGATAAACATAGTCATGTCAATTTTCATTTCCAGAAAAACTGCACTCCCATAGAGATAACACGTAAACTGGTCAAATTTGACAAGGTTACTTTCAATCCCTTTTTACGAGGTGATGCCGTCATCTAATCAAATTGTTATTGGAATATGACTGAAAGATCATTTAATAAGCTACAACATATTGAAATCTGGGTGAAAATCGACAAAGGATAAGTGAGATGCGCTTGAGTAAACTTGAAATTTGATGACGTCATTTTGAAAATTTACTTTTTTTACTTTATTAAGAAATTTGATATCTTTTAGTCATTTTTTCAGTATCGCCAACCCATGAAACGACATGTACAACTCATCAGCGTTCAAAATATGTAAAGAAAATTGGGGGTCACCGTCCATCCTGACGAGTAAAATCGGATCTAAAATTGGCGGTTTTTTGACATAGTTGCACTGTCTATCACCATTGACGCGCGCGCGGAATTTCAACTTTGACGGGCCCGTATGACGTCATATTGAGTCGGATCGATTTGAAACTTGGTAGAAATATTCCTTGACATTTCAGACATCTGATCAAAGTGAAAAAATGGGAAATTTCCATTGCATATGAGCTGTGTCTACGTATATGCGTGCGCGCGTACGCGTCCGTTCGATTTTTTCAATTTTTCAAAAAATGCTCCAAATGGTCTGAAACGTGTGCAAAAAAAAAATTTGAGCTCGATTGGAGCATACAAATATTTCAACGCGCACGTTTTACGGTATAGATGAATTTTGAGAATATGAGTAGAATGCGCTTGACTTGAAATATATCTGACGTGAATTTCATTGAAAAATTCCATTGCATTAATGAGATATTATTGAGAATGTGTTTTCATATAATGACGTCATAGTGACGTCACGGTTGACTGATCACTTTGATTTTATTTCGACTGTCGTCTTTAGGAGATACGATACGTATATGGTATAAGTTTGACATTCATAGGCAATGTGCTTTCTGAGCTAACCTCTGCACAACTTTTGGGGAGAACTAAAGAAAAAGAAGAAGAAGAAGAAAGAATCCGTACAGAAACAGAAGGTGATCCGAGAGGATACTCGGATCACCTAAAAATGTTAAAGGTGGAGGTTCATGCGCAGTTCTGACATGGTGTTTATCTACCATTTTTATACACAGTATTGATAAAGTAAATGGTTTGCACATTTCCCGGCGACGTTTGTACATTTCCTGGCAAAATTGAACTTTTGCATATTTCCCGGCGTCATGTTCGCACATATCCCGTTGATGAAATTTGCACATTTCCCGGCGAGACATTTGCACATTTCCCGGCGTTTGCACATTTCCCGGCGTTTACACAATTCCCGGCGAGACGTTTGCACATTTCCCGGTGTTTGCACATTTCCCGGCGTTTGCACATTTCCCGGCTCCACATCCCCCTCTTTTGGTGAAAAACCTTTCAAATTGTATTGAGTGACTCCACCAAAATTTTGAGCAGTGGATTCAAAGTTTTGTGCATGAAATTGGTACATACTGTATTTCGGAGGGGGTTATATTGACGTGCAAAGCATATTGTGTGTGTGTGTGTGTGTGTGTTTGTGTAAATGTTGAACTCATTTGTCTTGACAATAATCGTATTGAGACAAAGCATAGCGAAATTATCATTGCCAAGACTCCTAAAAGAGTCATGGACACCACCTATTTGAGTGAAATTAACATTTCTTCTTTCTTTTTCTATCTTTTCTTTTTGGGCCATTAATGCATTACCAGTATATATCATTGTAGTTAGGCTCGACACTAACCTCTTGGCAACTAATTTTTTCAGTTTGAAGTTTTGGTGGCCCGAAATTAAAGGGGATATAAAATTTCGTTTTGCAGTCTACCTGCCCGATTGGGCCAACGAAAGATATATTATTTTACAACTTTGGCGCTCCGAAAATCAATGTTTACAGGCCTCGGGCCACCGGGAAATGTCGAACAAAAATGTAAGATAGCATACCGTCTCCAATCAAGTCAAATCGCATGGAACAGGAACCATACCATTCCAGTGGCAAAATTCGCACGATGCATGCAAACACGGGCTTGGGGAGCACGTGGGTTACCTTGGTGTTTGAGTCCGTGTTCCCCTTGAATATCTGCAAGGATTACACAAGACTAGTTATGCAAAGCACGAATGAATAAACATTGAAACACACATAGTGCATGAATAAGTTATTAAACAGTAAAATGCACACAAGCACGTGCAACCACGAACAAAGACACTCACAAACGCACAGACAAAGACATATTATATGACCCTGCATTACAAGAACTAACAAAAAGTCGCCAGATATGGATTACCGGAAAAGAAAAAGGATGTATTATTCAATACAAGTGGACTTCTCTAACCTATCTAAATAATGGAAAGAAAGCACCGTCTCTGGAAAACTGCTTACTGAGAAAGAGACGCTTTAATTTTAAGGTCTTTCCAAGTGTTCAAAGTTACTCTTAACTGTACAACTCCATAGAAAACACAAAGAAGAAATAATCAGATAGCTGTAACGGTGCATGCTTTATTAGCACGTTTATGGGATAATAGGTAATGCCAACTTCTAAAGCGGTCACCCTATCGGGTCTTTCAGAAATACATGTAGTTAGAGTTAAAATTAAATTATGTGTAAAGGGTTTTTAAGAAATGAAAAGGGGCTTCTAAGACATACGTTATCATACTATTCTACAAAAATTTCGTTCCAGAATAACTGGTAAAAGACAACAACACACAATATCCCATATGTTTTCTGATCCTTACTTTAGGGTAATATAGATGAGAAATTTCTCTTTCAGAAAATATGAAAAACTTAACAGTTACCAGGTTGATCCAATTTACCTATTTTATATTAATATTTACGAAAACATCATAATTTCATATACGTTTTCTGACCCTAAACTTGAGGAAAATGTAGAAGAGGAATTTCTCCTTCAAAATATATGAAAAACTTAACAGTGACCAGGGTGATCCATTTCAGTTATTTTGAGTCCTAAAAAGATGATGAAATATGATCCAAAGCTATACCGTTGGAGAAACAGTGCTATCCTTAACGTCCAAGAGGGCGCCCGTACAGTCGGGTGAGTACTGAACGCTGAACTCTGTCACCCACTCGTTACCGTCAGCCCTGCCTTGTGTGATAATGCCTGAGACGAGATTCGTCTTTCCAAAGTCCACTTGTATCCATGGTGACCAATCTCTCTTCTCCGCACACCACGCCCCTGGGCCCTCTTTTCCTTTAATGAGTAAAGATTGTGTAGCAAAAAAAAAGAAAGAAAAAAAAAAGCTGCTGAAATATTGAAAAATAGTGGCGAGCCAATGGAGTAAAAAGGGGTCAAATGGGCTTGAGCTTTCGATCCTAGCAGAATCTTCGTCAGAGGCAAAATGACAAACAGAAAGGGAAAGCCATTACTTATACGGACTTCACACAACAAGAACAGTCAGGAACAGGCTAGGGACACAGACCGAAAAAAAAGGAGGGGGTTGAGGTAATGGGCAAAGAGCCCAACAGGTAAAGGGAGGGTGATTAGGGCAAGAGGGTGGACAGGCAAAAGGCAGAGGAGGGTCAGTAATGATTCTAAGAACCATGGGGGCAACCATTGAGGGAAAAGGATGAATAGGGAGGCAACATCAAACAAAGATTAAAGAAGGAACATTAAGCATTATTACATATTTCATAGTTCGGTTCTATTTTGAATGTTTGTCTGTTTGGTCTTTCTGCCAAATCGATATAAACATGCTTTGTATCTTAATTTGGTATTACATTGCGACTGTGAAAGATAAAATGGATGCTCTCAACACTTCCTCCTTACCAGAACCCTGGTCCAACCTGGCCTGGTCTGCACAGTTAGGAAGCATGAATCTGCAGGAACTGGCAGAAAGCTGGTCTGCTTCGATTGAACCATCGGCCATGCCCATTTGCGCAGGGAAGATCTTTTCGGCTATGTCAATGATTATGACAAAAATGGAAGGCAATGAAGTTGCTGAAAATGTATAGCAATATATATAAGAGGCTCTGACATACCACAGGGTCTATTCAAAGTGCTTAATCTTTACCAAGTCGTGCTTGCTCTGTGATGAATTGGAAAAAAACAGGATGTAAACCACTGGAGCAACAACAATGAACGAATTATCAAATTAAGTTGAAATCTAGCATGCTTTATCAAAACATTCTGTCCATGATTAATGCCAATGTTTATAGCAGAAGCATTATTCTTTCAAAAGTTATTAGAGGTGAAAGTAAAGAGTGTGCACAGGGTTTTTAAAAAGGGGTATCTAACAGTTTTGTAACAAGGGGACTCAATATCAAGACACACACCTCTATCACACCATGCTCCAGAATGTGTTCGGGAAAAATGCTAAAGACACAATTTACTATTTGTTTTATGACCCAAAACTCTAGCATAATGTAGAAGAAGACTTGCTCTTTCAGAAAACATAAAAACCTTAAGATTGGCTATTGATGACACATTCCACCTACACTGTATTATACAGTCCACATACACAATCAATGCATGCGACTTTTAGTTGGTTTTATGATGCACGGTCCCTTTGTTGCCTCCCCTGGAAGTGGCGTTTTATTACTTTTTATTACCAACTCTTTATAGTGTACAGTCGAATATCGTTTAAACGAAGTCCTCGGGATCAGTATTTGTCTTTCGTTGCACCGAAATTTCGTTATAACCGAACAAATAAACAATAGAAAGCATATAGAGCAGATACAATTGCGCGGTCTGAATTATTACCTCGTTTCAACCGGAATTTCGCTATAACCATGTTCGTTTTTAACAGGAGTGCCCAGTACAAAACAAATCATAATTCATTGTGATTTAGTTCCTCTCAATTCAGTATTTTTTCATTCCACTGGCGCAAAGAAATTACATGAGCAGTTATACCAATCGGCGAATACCACACAACCCTAAAATAACCGTAATGAAATCATAAAGTAAAAGCCGATTCCGTAGAATCCTTTAAAAAAAACTCCTTTTAAGCAGAAATCGATTTCTCAATCGCAATTATTTGGATGATTTTTTTTTTCGCCTTGTTCGAACTTTGAATTGAAAAGTGAGATTTCGGTCGCGATCAAAGTTTCATTCTTGCTACTGTCGTGTCGGGATGCGTCTAATATCGCATTGCAGTAGGCCCCTATAACATGTTGCGAACGTAATTATTTTTCTTCGTCAATCTTCGACAAGTAAAATCCCCTTTTCAATGTTATGGATATTCTGTGATATCAGGAGTTGGGAAACACACACGCACACACTCACACACACACCCACACACACACACACACACACACACAGACACACACAATATTTTAGTACTTTTAGTACTTAACTTATGCAGGTAAAAATGCAGTAACGTGGTCAGAAAGTGTTGTTTTTTGTGACATGTTCTATACAATGTGAGCACGCAGTATAGAAATACTTACATGAACGAGAAATCAGCAGTTCCAAAATCTGGTCTTCCAAGTCGCGCAGATATTCCTCGTCTGACTCCTCAGCTGGAAACATATGGACTGAAGGAATTTAAATGCATTAATGAAACACCGTCTGAATTTCAATTATTACATCCCCTTACTGTGAATCACTGATTTGATTAGATTCAGATAATCTAGAAACAGAATGTGATGAGTAGTATCAGTGGTTGATATATTCTTGAGTAAACTGCAGTTTTATTGAATAAGAGGTACAGCTTTCAATTGGATTAAGAGTTATCTTTCAAATCGTGTGCAATATGTAACATAAAAATGTTTTTTCTTCCCCCCGTGTGACTGTAAATATCGGTGTACCTCAGGGGTCAGTTTTAGGCCCGTTAATTTTTATTCTTTACATAAACTTAACTTAACTTATAGCATGCTAGCAAATATTTAGAGTTGAACTCATATGCAGATGATACTACCTTTTTCATTTCATGTGAAGATATACAAAGTATCAGTGCAATCTTAAATTGTGAACTAGAGAAGTTAATCAGTGGTTCATAGCCAATAAATTGAAATAATATGCAGATAAAACATCATGTATGATTATTAGAACAAGAAATAAAGTAGTAAGTATTGATGATATTGATGTTAACATTGCTGATTTTAAAATTCTAGTTGTTGTTTTTTTACCAAATTTCTTGGAGTCATCATTGATGATCACTTAACATGGAGATATGATGTCAACGAAGTATGCTATAAAGTCTCCAGAGCAATAGGTGCAATCAATTACGTGCAATCGTACCCTCTGAAATTCTTATAAAGTTATATTACACTTTGATTATGCCTCATTTATCTTACTGTAACATAATATGGGGAAATTGTGCAAAGTATCTCTTAGAGCGCATTTTTATTTTACAAAAACGTGCAATTCGTATGATTAGTAAGATACCATTTTTTGATAGTATGATTAGTAATAGACGATTTTCGATATGCACAAATTCTTTCTCGTTGTTTTCATGTACACATATATGAAAAACGTTTTGTCAAAGTTTCTTGATACTTCCTTCATCCAAAATAAGAATAATTACAATACTAGACAGATGAATAGATTGTATATCCCAAACTTTAAATACTGTGTTTTAAGATATACTTTCAAATATACGGGACCTGTTTTATGGAATGATTTGCCAAACGTTATAAAGTTGTCTAATAGATTGTCAATATTCAAAAGAAGTTACAAATTTATTCTTTCTTGTTCATAAAGATATTCCATAAGTCTCAAGTTTTATTCAGTGTGTAAGCATGCCACTTTGGAGAGTCTTGCCTACTTAAATGTATTGTGTTCCTTCTGTAGTATAGTTTTCTTGTTTGTATTCCATTAATGTAACTATTTTAGCTGTAATATTTGGGATCAGCCATAGAAAGACCAACGGTCTATGTCGATCCCCCCACATACTGAACGAATTGCTTTTACGTTGTGTTTGTCTTGTGTGGAATTGTCATAAGTTGAACATTTTTCTGTATCGTTCCAATGTTCTACTGTGTATGTATTTTTCCTGTATTCCTTGTTCCTGTATTTCTTGTATACTTTTTATCAGGATGGGGAAATAAATGAAATGAAATGAAATGAAAGTATTCCCGATTATGGCATGGATTTAATAGAAATAAGGCATGTTTAGTCATCATAGGGGGATTCACACGTACACCAATTTGCGGGATACATAATCAAATCACGAGATTTTCATCGCGATTGGTATCTCGAATTTTTTTTATACGTGTGGACAGAAAACAACAACAACCGGAAATTAGAGCGATAAGCATCGCGATGCTAATCCCAAGAAATCTTGCGCTATTAGGGGGTTCACACGTACACCAATTAGCGGGATAGGCCTATGAATCTCGAGATTTGCATCGCGATCGGTATCTCGAGTTTTTTGCACGTGTGGACAGAAAAAAAACCCCGACAATTAGCGCGATATAAGCATCGTGATGCTAATCCCAAGAAATCTTGCGCTAATTCCTCAATTAGCAGAATAATTCACCCCGCGCCGGTACGTGTGAACGGTCGGGTTTAGAATCTCGAGTTTTTATATCCCATCATGCAATGCGCACATCTCAGCAGCAAGGCCTCTGCGAAGAGGTCCTTCACCCCTTCAGAGCACCACAACAACAGCGCGCGAACCACACCACTGACGCGCAAAAAAAAAAAAAAAAAAAAAAAATGGGTAAAGAGAAGCGCGCCCAGGCAAGGGCGCTGTGTGACCCAGTCTGCAGGCTTTGCTGTTATCTCGATCGGCAATTAGCAGGATAATTCTGTACGTGTGAACGGTTGCAAAAAAACTTGAGATTTCGAGCGCAATCGCTATCCCGCTAATTTGGAGCGTGTGAACGGTTGCAAAAATCTCGAGATATGGAGCGCGATCATCATCCCGCTATTTTGTGTGTGTGAACCCGGCTAATTTCTCAATAATTAGCAGGATAATTTGCCCCGCGCTGGTACGTGTGAACGGTCAAGTTTACAATATCGAGTTTTTATTATCATATCATGCCCTGCGCACATCACAACAGCGAGACCTGTGCGAAAAAATCCTAAACCTCTTTAGGGCACCACAACAACAGCGCGCGAACTGTGGTTCGCGGTAGCCGGGTTCACACGTACACCAATTAGCGGGATAAAAATCTCGAGATTTACATCACGATCGTCATCCCGAGTTTTTTTGCACGTGTGGACAGAAAATCTTTGTCACGTGACCAATCCCCCACCTGCTTGTGGTTAGTAGGGAGCTTTAGATTTTAGACGCGCGGACGTTCAAAGGGAAAAAAAAACATGGTCTGAGCGTGCGCAGTAGTGCACGTCAAGTTACTGTGCACGCTCAGACCATGTTTTTTTTTTTTCCCTTTGAACGTCCGCGCGTCTAAAATCTAAAGCTCCCTAGTAGCCGGGTTCACACGTACAAATTAGCGGGATGACGATCGCGATGCTCATCCCGAGTTTTTTTGCGAGCGTCCACACGTACCAAATTAGCGGGATAGCGATCGCGATCGGTATCCCGCTAATTTGGCGAGCGTCCACACGTACCGAATTATCCCGCTAATTGCCGATAGGCATAACAGCAAAGCCTGCAAACTGGGTCACACAGCGCCCTTCTCTATCACTGCCTGCGCGCACTTACCTTTGTCCATTGTCTTTTACGCGTCAGTGGTGTGGTTCGCGCGCTGTTGTTGATGTGCTCCAAAGAGGTGAAGGACCTCTTCGCAGAGGCCTCGCTGTAGTGATGTGCGCATTGCATGATGGGATGTAAAAACTCGAGATTCTAATCCCGACCGTTCACACGTACCAGCGCGGGGCCAATTATCCCGCTAATTGATGAACCAGCGCAAGATTTCTTGGGATTAGCATCGCGATGCTTATCCCGCTAATTTTCGGGTTTTTTCTGTCCACACGTGCAAAAAACTCGGGATGACGATCGCGATGCAAATCTCGAGATTTGTATCCCGCTAATTGGTGTACGTGTGAACCCGGCTAGTGTCTCCGAGACGCGAGGCCATTGTCATGTACAGATGGGCATTGTTACGTCACAATAACTAGCCATCGGACGGTGCGCTCTTGAAATCTTTTTGTCTTGCGCGCGCGCAACGATGACCCAAACTTCTCGATCCAAAGATCGAAATGTTTGGCTGCCAGTGTGACCGCACGACAAAAGATCGGCAAGACTTTGCGATATTAAACTTCTCGATATTTTGCCAGTCTGACCGCGCCTTAGATAAGTCCCGTCTTTACTTTTCAGTTACGCTACAAGAAAGATAGTTTTAAGAAATATGGTGCCCTATTCCACGCATAATTCAATTTATTCTGGATATTTCTTATTAAGCACAGTTTAATTCGCACCAAACTTGCTTTTTATTCATCACAACTAGTATTATGTTGCACTGACAATGTGACAATGAAAAGGTAAAGATATCAAGATGGCATTGAAAAAGACAATAGAAAATGGTTATAATGTGTGTTTGCTCCTTAGACTGTCAGTCTTTGTACTTCTAGTCATGATGCTTTTTTGGAATATTTTATGTAAACCTTTTCCATGCAAATGAATTACCAACATTTTTCAATACAATCCATGTTTACACATGATTTTGAAAAAGCCAATAGAAAATAATTATGTTTGTTTGTCTGCTCCTTGGATGGTAATCTCTATTTCTACTTTACCCCCACATCGTCCTTGACATCCATTTTGGTATAGACAAGACAACAGAGCGGGATCTTCCCTCCCTACTGTCACCCTTAACATTTCTCATGAAGCGATACTTTATTTTCTGTGTCTTTTCTCTAACTATAAGTTTAGCACAAAGCATAGAGGCATTCACGCATGCTGTTTGCATTTCTGATAACGATGTTTTTTATCGGAATTTTTTATGTAAACCTTTAACATGCGAATGAATTACCAACAACCATTCAACACAGTGATTGTTTACACATGACATTAAAAAGACGATACAAAGTAATTATAAGTGTTTGTCAGCTCCTGAAGGGGAACACTTTATTTGCATTTCCCGCCCACCTCGTCCTTGACATTCATTTTGGTATAGACAACAATGGCGGATCCAGAAAGGGGCGCACCGGGCGCGCACCCCCTCTTTATTTCTTGTTAAAACAACAGAAATAAAAAGAAAAAAGGGGCGCGTGCACCTTCCCCCCCCCCCCCTCCCCTTAAATCTGCAAAGGCTCCTCCCCTGTACAGAATTCCTGGATCCGCCCCTGGACAAGATGATAGAATGCCATCTTTCCTCCTCATCGTAACCCTTTTCAATTCTCATGAAGCGAGACTTGTCTTTTGTTTTCTTTTCTTTTCTTTTCTTTTCTTTTCTTTTCCTTGTTTTTTTTTTCCTCTAATTACAAGGAAGTTTAGTCGGAAACATACAAGCATTCACCCTTTACTGTTTACATTTCTAATCAAGGTGCTCTAAATGGATTTTTTTTATGTAAACCTTTTACATGCACATTACTAACAATGTTTCAACAAAATGCATGTTTACACATGACATGAGAAAGACAGTAGAAAATAATTATGTGTGTTTGTCTACTCATTGGGGGGAATTCTGTATTTGTACATCAACCCTACTCGTCCTTGACATCCATTTTAGTACAGACAAGGCAACAGAGCGGTATCTTCCCTCCCCATTGTCACCCTTAACATTTCTCATAAAGAGAGACTTTTCTTTTGTTTTCCCCACTAACAAATAACTTTAGCATGCAGGAAACATAGAAGCATTCTCATAATACACTGCAAATTAGATGTGTAAAAATTTGCTGTGTAATGAGAGTTGTGTAGTTTTCATAAAGCAACGTTTTGTATTTTTCATAAGTTGTGGAGAAAACTGGTTGTGTACGAATTGGTTGTATATCTGGAAATGATTCAGGTTAATTGTTATGGCAAATCGCCACCAAAAGTTTTTTTACAAAATGAATGTGTAAAGTTGTGTTAAAAAAAATTGTGATCACGTGATCTATTATAACCAATCCAGAATTCTCTTTAGAGTCTACGTTCGATCGATCGAACGATTGATCAGGCACTAGTAGGCGAAGCCCGGGGTGATCAGCTTCAAGAGTGGAGATTTGAGCACTTGATTCCACCTTTCTAGGGTAAGTAGCATGATTTTTATGAGATCCATGCTGTCTTTTAAAGTATGCGATCAGAAACAATGTAGCCTGTTGGACCCCACTGACACAGATGATGTGAAAATTTAAACGAATTTTTGAATGATCATAATTGCGACGCAGCCCCACCGCAGTGCCATACAGAGAGCGTCTGTCAGTGTGCAGAACTTCACATGCGGTACACATTACGCGACGTGCGTGTATGGAACTTGGTTCAAGTGGAACCTATAGTCCTACCCCTGGGCCTTTTAACTTTTCCGTGAATGCAGTGCATAGTCTATGGGCCTATTCTTAATTACAGAGCTGTTCGTGAGATGAGATTTAGATGGCTATAGCTGTACTGTTCAATCGGGGATAGCTGACAACTGGCACAACCCTATATGCCTATAAACCCGGGCTTGTAAATACCGTCGTTGGTTTTAGGTAATAAGTTAGGCCTATACTTAGACAATAGTGTGCGATAGTCTTTATTTTTGGCTGCAGTTTTATAGGCCTACCTAATTAAAACAGTCCTATTAAAGACAATGCATCATGTCAATTTGTTGGCACTCCTTTCTCGCCGCGGGTAGTGCACTAAATTCATTCCCTGGAATAGACAGTAGTATATATTATATACGTCATATATAGATTCCTCTCATCTGATTTGTTAAAAGTGGAGTCATGAAAATAGCTGTGCCCCATTTTTGATAAAAATGACGTCATGATTTCTGTGCCCGGGGCATAGAATCAACTGTGCCCTGTAAATAGGTTTGGAGACAGTCGCAACCGCGTACACATAGATCGCTCATATGTACGCACAAATTAAATCACAGCTGATGCTATAATTCTAAATAGCTTTTAGTCCTTGTTTAATTAAAGTAACCTTTTAACCAATCAGATACCGTATTTAAAGAAGAATCTACATTTTTGATATATAAAACAAATAATGACAGCTTGATATTCGGGGCACAGTTAAAATTATCTAGGTCCTCGGTGATGTGAAAACCATAACTATGCCCTCAGCTTCGCTTCGGGCATAGTTATGGTTTTGACATCACCTTGGGCCGATAATTTTAACTGTGCCCCTCATAGCAGTCATTATTTGTATACTAGTACAGTGCACTCCCGTTACAACGAAATGCTCGGGACCGGCAGTTTTCTTTCGTTATAACGAAATTTCGTTATAACCGAACAAATACAACAATATAACGAAAACAAGGAAACCACGCAAATATGTATCATATTCTGTTTGCTAAATACTGATCATACACTGAAAAGCTATGTGAAGTGGGATTGGATTATTGTATTACAATATTAAACGCAAGTTCCCCTCAGAAACTGTGCTGGACGCAAGGAGCGAACACACAGTGATGTGAAGCGTTCGCCCGTGCGGAGACGCTATAAATGCTTGTTCCGCTACGTATTTTCGAAAGCAAGTCGCATTTCGTTATAACGGAGCACATTTCTTTTGGTTTTTCTTTGTCAGTGACGCTCGGAAAAGACTTCGTTGTAACGAAAATTTCGCTATAACCATTTTCGTTATAAGCGAATTTTGTACCATAGACTTTAATGGTGTTAATTTTGGGACCAGATGATTTACTTTGTTACAACAAAATTTCGTTATAACCGTATTCGTTGTAACGGGAATGCACTGTATACAGCTATACGAGTGTGTACGAATTAGGAATAAAATAAAATCGATTTTGAAGATGATCTGGGTAACGAAACCGCTTCTAACGTAGTCCTGGACCTCCTCGATCTTTCGGAGTTTTGCACGCTGTAGTGTAGCTCGTGTGATAGGAATCAACCACGTTATAATACTCGGTATCGTTCGCTACGCGCTGCACGCACTGCTGCTGCACTGCTACGGCCTAACGTTAGATTTAACGTTCAGAAAACTTGCACATTTTTCCAAAAGGGAACCGTCATCACTCTAGTAAAATGTTCGAGAGGGATATAAAACAAATATCGACTGCTTTCTTTCGGGCCATGGTAGAACTATTTGACCTCGGTGATTTCTCAACAGTGCCATGTCCCTCGACTTCGTCTCGGGACATAGCACTGTTGAAAAATCACCTCGGAGCAAATAGTTTTACCATCTCCCTCTGCAGCAGTCGATATTTGTATACTAGTATACAGCCACACGAGTGTGTCTTTATCATCCAGGAACATAGGTGCATGTGGTTGCATATGAATTGCCCTAGTGGTTGGATATAGCTGCGGCACAATTATCATTCAAAAAATTGTTTAAGATTTTGCCTCAGATATCTGTGTCAGTGGAGTCCAACAAGCTACATTGTTTCTGCATACTACTTTAAAAGAATGGACCTCGTAAAGGTTATGCTACGTTGGCTGGAAATGTGGAATCAATTGCTCAAATCTCCACTCTTAGAGCTCCGAATATACAAAACCAGTAATTTTTACACACCAGCTGTTTAAAACATTATACACAACTTGTTGCGTAAGCAGATATTTCACAACTGTTGTGTAAAAATCGATACACAACACTGTGTAAAATTTGCACAACTTGAGTTGTGTACAACTTTACACAACAGTTGTGTGGTTCATATAGTACACAGGGGTTGCGTTAAGTTGTGCAAGAATATTTTACACAACTTTACACAACTAATTTGCAGTGTACTGTTTACATTTTTCACAACGCTGCTTTTAATGTCGGAATTGTTATGTACACCCTTCACATGCGAATGAATTACCAATAACATTTTAACACAATCTATGTTTACACATGGCAGGAAAAGGACAATGGAAGATAATTATGTATGATTGTCAGCTCCTGAAGGGGAACACTGTATTTGTACTTCCCGCCCACTTTGTCCTTGACATCCATTTTGGCATAGACATGATGATAGAGCGTGATCTTCCCTCCCCAATATCACCTTTAACACTTCTCATGAACGGGGACTTTTCTCTCTTTTTTTTTCTATTATATTCTCATAATACAAATACGTTTAGCAAGAAACATAGAAGCATTTACGCACACCGTTTGCATTTGTAATTACGATATTTTTATTGGACTTTTTATGTAAACCTTTAACATGCAAATGAACCACCAACAATCCAACACAATTCATGTTTACAAATGGCATGAAAAAGACAATAGGAAAATAATTATGTGGGTTTGTCAGCTCCTTGGAGGGAAAGTCTGTGTTTCTATTACCTTACCCAACCAACCATAAAAGAGCGGGATCTTTCCTCCCCATTTTTATTCTTAACATTTCCATGAAGCGAAACTTTTTTTTTTGGTTTTCTATGTTTTTTTATATATATATATATAACTACAAATACGTTTAGCAAGGAGCATAAAAGCATAGAAGCATATTGTTTGTATATCTAATCACGATACTTTTATGGGAATTATTCATGTAAGCCTTTTACATGATAAACACAATGGAAAATAAGTATGTGTGTTTTTCTGCTCCTTGGAGGGGAAGTCTGCATTTCTACTTCACCCCACCTCGTCCTTGACATCCATTTTCAACAGGATCTGCCCTCCCCATTGTCACCCTTAACATTTCTCATGAAGCGAGACTTTTTTTTTTGTTTTCTTTTGTTTTCTTTTGTTTTCTTTCTTTTCTTTTTTTTTTCTTTTCTTATCATTTCTTTTTGTTCTTTTCTTTCTTTCCTTTCTTTTCTTTTTTCTTTCTTTTCTTTTAATTATAAATAAGCTTAGCAGGAAGCAATGAATTACAAAAAACCTATTTACACAACCCATCTTTTGTCTGCTCTTTGGAGGTGGACGCTGTATTTGCACTTCCCGCCCACCTCGTGCTTGACATCCGTTGTGGTGTAGAGCGCGACCTCTTCTCCTTGTTGTCACTCTAAACATTTCTCATGAAGCGAGACTCTTCTTTTCTTTTCTTTTCCCTACTAACAAATAAATTGGCAGGAAACACAGAAGTTTTTTCATAATACTGTTCACATTTCTCATCACGATGCATTAAATGTCGGAAATTAAATTACACAATGTACCTGTGAATGAATTATCAAAAACTTTTCAACACAATACATATTTCTATTCATAAGAAAGCACATGGTTCTAATATATTTGTGACCGTGCATCACAAAACGAACAAAAAGTCGCACCCCTTGATTTTACATGAGGACTCAAAAAAGGTAAAATGGGTCAACAGAGTCAATCTTGAGTTGTTCATATTTTCTGAAAGAGCTATCCTTCTTCTACGTTATTCTTAAGTTTGGGATCATAACATGAATGGCAAAGTGTGTTTTAAGCAGTTTTTCTACTACCCTTTTTGGGGGGAGAGTAGAATGATCAGCTATGTCTTAAGGCCCCCTCTTTCATTTCTTGAAATCCTTTGCATACTCTTCACTTTCAAGTCTAATACCTTTTGAAAAGATAATGCTACTGCTTTTAAAGTTGGCACTAATTATGGACCGAATGCGCTAATAAAGCATACTTAATTTCAGCTTAATCTGATAATGCCTTCATTGTTGTTGCTCCGGTTGTTTACATCATGTGTTTTGTCCTTTTCATCACACAGCTAGCTCGGCTTGGTAAAGATTAAGCGCTTGAATAGACTCTGTACTTCAGAGCCTCTTTTCTCAGTTCTTACTTTCCCAGAGTGTGTGCTTTCTTTTCAGTATTTAGATAGGTTAGGAAAGTCCATTTGAATCGAGATATATATTCTAAAGCTTTACGAGTCTGCTCTTTCAGAATCTGCCCTTTGACTAAAAATCCATGTTTGGCGACTTTTTGTGGTTTTGTGGTGCAGGTCACATATATACACTCAGCAAAAAAAAAAAAAGAAAGTGAACGCTTTTTCAAGTGTAGATTTCTCGTAGAACATTTGGCTGAAATCTAATGTATATACCATATTAAGGGTAATTTAATTGGCTATCAACCTGGTAGGTCAACAAAAAGGGAAACTTAACGCATGAGTGAACACCATTGTTTTTCTCTTCCAGGAGACTAAAGTAAAAGTTGCAAAACTGAACAAGTTGTCATTCATGCGTATTATGCTCTTCCATAGAACAATAAGAATAAACACCAAATTTCACACAAAAGGAAACATGAATTAAGTTGCAAAAACAAACCTTTGATCTCTATGATATCTTTAAAGCCCAAAATACCAATGATGGCTAAAAATAATGGAGGAAAATAAAGCATTTAACGTCAAATCTAAATTCAAATGAAATAAGAGAAGAAGTCATAATTAATAAAAATGGTACAAATTTGAGGGGGGGGGGGTTTCAAATTAGGAAATTGTGAATAATGTTTGGTTCTTGAAGTTGTCACATGGATTTTAAATCACTAGTTTAAAAGAAATAAAGAAATTCCGCTCATTTAATCATCTTTATGCTTGTTATTCCCTATGTCATTTGAAGTTTGACTTGACAGAAAATTCTTATTTTTTTTCCATTTAGTTTCCCACTTTGCTTTTCTTACATGTAATAAAGAGATGAAGAAACCAAAAACTAATTTTTTCTATTGAATTTCATTCATGTCTCTCTTTGGGTTAAACTGGTCTTTTGTTGTCAATGTTATCGAGAAGGGCATTTGCAAATGAAAGAGAACATGTCAATTTTTGCAATTTTTGATTTTGTGCCTTGGAGGACAAAAACGAATGTGCTCTCTCATGCGTAAAGTTTTCTTTTTAATTAACCTATGAGCTTAATAGCCAATAAAAGTACCTTTAATATGGTATGTAATACATTGATTCTCATAAAAATCCTCTATGAAGAATATGACCTAGAAAAAGTATTTACTTTCTTTTCTTTTTCTTTTTTTTACTGAGTGTATATATATATATATATATATATATATATATATATATATATACGTTTCTCTTTCCACTTCCTTGAGCAGTTTTCGATAAAAATACTGTTATGTTTTACAAGACTGCAAACAGTAGAATGATAGAATGACCACTATCTCTTCAATGTCTTCAACCCTAAGATACAGTGATTCTCGATATATGATTACTTCGTGTCAAATTTATAAATGTCATATTCTAATAATCACTCAGGATCCATTGAGACATGAATACTGTGTATACTCTGTATTATCATCATATTGCATGCCCTTATCATAAAGAATGTATAGTGACTTAACGAATTGTACACACGTACTGCCCTACTTTAAAGCGGGGGAGGGGTGGGGTTGGTGATGATCACTCAAATCCACCTTGTGTTTGTTTTTACTGGGGAAAATAGCGCAGATATTAATCCTATCGAAATATCTTCAAGTTAAGATGATACTGGAGTACTGCATGGATGTTATGGGAATCGACATTTCATAATCTCTTCATTCACATGAAGTATATCACATTTGCCATTTGCTGCCTTTTTTCCAGGTTGGGGCAGGAAGAGGTGGGACCAATTTTCTACTACATTAATATGTATGTAATGAATATTTTCTTCCCCTTATACATGGGACGTGCACTTAATATTGTCTAGGTTCAATTTTCTCGAAGAGTGCACTTTAACAGCAGGGGCTGTTGAAGTTTTGTTTCTTTCTTTCTTTTTAAGTGCGATGTTGATACTAGTATACGTTTGCCCTTTACTTTTATTCTATAGTCATTAATATGAGTTCACTGGGGTTTGATTGGATCACATGACCTGAAAAAACAGAATGAATGAAATGTAGCCTACATATTTATGCGAGCGTGTATCTAAATATATGAGTGACTGACTGAATGAATGAAAATGATTTTGGATTTGTTTACTCTAAACTTCGTTTTCAGTTGTGACTTTTATCTGAACATTCCCTAATCAAAAACTTGCATTTTCTAATGTTGATATCACTATTGGGATTGTTTTGTTTTTTAATCATGAACAAGAATATGCACCTCTACTTCATTCGCTTTTGGGAAATAACTTACAACCCTCCTTTAGGAAAATGTTCTAATCTTTCCGCTGTATGTACACAGTTGCCTCCAAGAAATATTATTGACAATATACTTAATATCCATATCATTGCCAAATATCACAATCATGTCATGCGCCGTGTTTAATTCTCAAGCCTAATCAAAACATTCGTCTTTAACTGCAGTACTGAAGATTGCAAAATTAATCCAATCACAATACATGTATAGATACTTAAACTTGAGCTTCTTGTTATTCACGTCACTAGGAATACATATCATCCTTCCGTAACACTGAACTGGAAAAATACACTCTAAACTGTGTCACAATCTTGGAGCAGTATTTCTGTCATAGAGCCACTTCAGTCACATTTAAGTAGAGTTAACGGAAAGTCCTCAAAAATTTTTCACCCTTCCGATACCCAAATAATAACTTATCACAGCAGTATATTCGGAAGAAATTTTGGGTGACTCAAAAAGAAAGAGATACATTATGATCGCATGGTCACTTTCGTATAACTTAGTAATAACTCAGGCAGATAAATTTAAAACCTATGCAGGTCACAAGATTTGACTGCATAATTCAGCGTTTCGAGAGGTGAAGATTTCCCGTCTTTTTACAGTTCAATTTGATCACTGTCTGTCATTTACAAATCGTGCGCACGGATTAGCTTCATTTTTTTTCATTCATTTATTTTCCATTTCCAACAGAAACATATAAATATATTACAGAAATTGAATACATAGATTTCATCAAAATACAAAATAAAGGATAAGTTTACAGAAAAATTGTAAGTATACGAAAATGTTGGAAATGGGGAGGAATGCTAAAAAGCTGAGCTTGTAGGGTGCATTTCCCCCACACGTAATACAAGAAATTAAATGATCGATTGACTGATAAACAATGAAAATGGATGAAACAAAGAAGCTAAGACAAAAAGACTTATAACTAACCTAACTAATCCGAAACAAAAACCCAGAACAAATCCCTATACACTAAGACGCTGTCATGCCGGAAGAGAGAGGAAAGAGAGAGAGAGAGAGTGTGTGTGTGTGTGTGTGTGTGTGTGAGGGGGAGAGAGAAACTTATCACGTGGAGCGAAGACAAAAAGAAATTGAGGAAGACTATAACCAATAACCAGACGAGAGGTATTATGGTGGATGGATGGAGCCGCTTAGCGGTGATTTCAACAGAATATAAGGTTAGATTTTACACTTCTTTACAACCAATAAAGGATCAACACATTTTTCAATTTCATGAAATTAATGTACAAAATATTAATTTTCATAATGATAGATAGATTCTTGTAACTGTTCAAAATGTTTTTTCTTCAGATTACTCTTAAAAGAACTTAAACATGTTAAACTTGTGGATGCCCTTAAACTGTTAGAAAGGTTATTCCAATATCTAGGTCCAGCAAATGTAGATATAGATTGTGTAAACATAGTTTTAGTTAAAGGCTGATGGAATTCATTGGAGTGACGAGTCGGATATTTATGGAACGAATGGTTTCTCGCAAACATACTGGTGAAAACAGTCGGTAACAAATTATTAGAGAGTTAATACATAAATTGGCCAAGACAATAATAATAATTATCGGTTATCTTTAAAATTTTGTTTTCAGAAAATAAAGCATCGATGTGAGCTCTCCAAGATACATGACAAATTATTCGAAGAGCTTTTTTCTGGAGACGGGACAGTCTGTCGAGATATGTTGGATGTGTGTTCCCCTAAGCTATGGTACCATAATTAAAACAAGGTAAAATTAAAGCTGAATATAACATTAAAAGGGTGGGAGTGGGGAAATAATATTCAACTCTATTAATAACACCAATATTTATGTGACAAATACTATCAATATGTGACTTCCAAGAAAATTTATTATCAATAACCAAATCTAAAATCTTCATTGATGAAACTTCATCTATAACTATATCATCTATATTTATACTGTTGGGGAGACTATTCAAAATATTATTAAATGATATACATTTAGTTTTAAGAAGATTTAAAGACAACTTATTCGACCTTATCCAACACAACTTTTTGTTTAATTAAGAATTTAACAAATCCACCAAAATATAAGGATCTGAATGAGAAAGAAAAACATTAGAGTCATCAGCAAACAGTACAAAAGATAAAATATTAGAAGCATTTGTTATATCATTTATATACAAAATGAACAAAAGAGGTCCCAGTAAACTACCCTGAGGAACACCACATTTGACAGATTGTTTGCAGGAAATTTGGCCAGATAAAGAAACGTACTGTTTACGATCTGAAAAGTAACTCCTGAACCACTCCAAGGCCCTACCACGTATACCATAGTGACATAATCGATAAAGTAATATTTCATGATCAATGGTACCGAAAGCCTGGAGAGGTCCAGGAAGACACCCACTGTGTGATGAGCCCTATCTACTGCTTTGGCTACTTTTTCAATAAAGGAGAGAATTGCTTGAGAAGTGATATGTCCTTTGCGAAAACCGAATTGTGAATCAGATAAAATAATCATAAAAATCGATAAATTTAAGGAGTCTAGAATAAACAACTTTTTCTAACAATTTTGAAAACGATGACAGCAATGAAATTGGTCTATAATTACTAAAATCTTCCTTGTTACCTTTCTTGAATATTGGAATTACTTTGGCAATTTTCATTCGTAAAGGAACAACAGCATTACTCAACGACAAATTAAAAATACAAGTTAAGGGTTCAACAATATTCTTATTGATATTTTTCAAAATAACATTATCAACAGGGCCGGCGCAGCCGTGGGGGCCGTGGGGGCTCGGGCCCCCACACTTTTTGTGCACCATACAAAGGAATGGTGTCATCACTTTGTTAGCTCATGAAACCCGGAAGTGGGCCCCCACACTTTTGAAAACACTGCGCCGTTCCTGATCAATACAATCAGGTCCCGAACTTCTTTTACTTTCCAAACTCATAATGATATCTTTTACCTCATAACTAATAATCGGATCAAAAAAGAATGAATTTCAATTGAGTGATTGAAGAAATTCACAAAATTTCTTTTGACATGTAGGAATTTTATCGGCAAGATCATGTCCAATCTGATAAAAATAAAGTTAAATGCATCTGCAATCGACACAGGGTCTGTTAATTCCTTATCATCAGAAACAACTCTTGTTATACAGGATGTATTATTTTCGTTATTTATAGCACTGTTTATTATTTTCTAAGTCTTACTCACGTCATGCTTAAAAAAAGATATCTGATCCGCGTAATACTTCTTTTTTTTATAACGCAATATTCTTGTAAGAGTATTTTTACACGCAGTATACTTACAATGAGATTGTTGATTGCGTTTAATTTTACCTGCTTAGTACAAATTGTTTTTTCGATTTATAAGATAATTAAAAGAGATTTTGTTATCCATAGTGATCTAGGATACTTTGTGTAATCACTTTAACTTCAACCAAAGGAACATATTTTTCTAAAAGAGAATTCAAAATATTCATACAAACATCAAAAAATAGATCCGTATCATCAGTGCTATATACTTCTTCCTAAGTGTCTTCATTCAAATTCTGTAAATTATCCGGTGTAACTTTTCTGAATGCTTCTCTAATGGGACTGATTGGTTTCATGGTGACTGGGATGGATGTGAAAATTAGGGAAATGGTCTGATATATCGGATAAAATAATATTCGATTTAGGGGTGGGCGAACATTACAAATTATATTATCAATAAGAGAAGCTGTATTATTTGTTACTCGGGTGGGTTTAGTAATAAGTGGTAAACAGGAAGATGAAAACATACTATCAAGTAAATTCTGAAGCATTTGCAGTGTGACATTTAAAAATATCTATATTGAAGTCGCGCATAATAAAACATTCTTTATTAACAAAGATTGGGTTATGGATGAGATCCTGTAAAGCTTTTAATAATAATATTTTCAGGTCTGTATATCAATGTAATCAAAATATTCCTAAACTTTGGGATATTTATTTCAACAACCAAAGATTCTATAGTTTCATTCATAGAATGAAGTTCGGTGTGTACAAAATAATCCAAATGTTGTTTCATATAAAATGCAACCCTTCCTACTACCTTGTTAGTTCTATTATTTGTAATAAAATCATAACCAGAAAGTGCAAAAGAATTAGGGGAATTTTTAGTAAGCCACGTCTCAGTGAGCCCAATAACAGAAAAATCTGGGTAGAATTATGTAACAAAGATTGTAAATGTTCGAAGTTACTATTTAAACTTCTAACATTCAGGTGCATCAATGAAGAATTATCATTCAATATTTCTAAAGACTGAAAATGATTAATCGTTAGATAATCAGAACCTTGATATATAATGTATTTTCTGCATTCCCAATTATCAAAAATGATATTAATGGTAATTTGCTGCAAAGCATTCATATACAAATGAGTTGTTTTTACTTTGTTGATCCTTTTGATTGATTCCAAAGGGTCAATCAAATATTGATTCCCTAAAGAATGAAAAGCAAAACTATCTTATATCTGCACCATATCAACAATCAAAATTAAGTATTAAATTTGGAGCGTAGGCCATAGTAACCGTAGAAACTGTGATTAAACCATCTAATAGTCGAAATCAATTTTGATCTCAATTTTAAGTACACTGTACAATAGGAGACAATATTACATACAAAAACTAAAAGAAAAAAGGTAAACATATGAGCAAAACCCAAACTAATAGAGCCTTGAAGTAGGCCGGGCCCAGCTCCCTCGTCTATAAACACTGCGGAGGACTCCAACGATCTCACCTGGGAATTATACAGGAAACCCCAGCCATTGCCACCCTGCCCCCATCCCACCTAGCACACCCTTTAGAATTTACACACAGCCCCAGCAGAGTCACCCACCAAGGTCAAGTGAAGTTATGATGTCTACACACATATAATAATCTTGTACCTTTCCTTGTCCCTTTTCCCATATTCTCTTGATACATAACAAAAATGTATTGAATATCACAATTTGTTCGAAAAAAAAAATGATGCTCCAAAAAACTTCATGCAGCATACGGAAACAGTATATCCATATTATGTGGGACCTTCACCGCGTTTTATCAAAAGATATAATCGATTATGGATTTCCTTACCACACAGGCTGCCTCAGACTTACCATAGAAATCGACTATATAATCAACTATAACTCTTCATAAAACAGGGCCTTGGGTAGCATAAACGCAGCAAAACCAGAACATCTTTAAAGGGAACGCAAACCAATAGAGCAATGTGGATTGAGTAAAAGCATTAACATTAGTAGAACACATCAGTGAATGTTTGAGGAAAATCGGACAATCGATGCAAAAGTTATGAATTCTTAAAGTTTTGGTGTTGGAACCGCTGGATGAGGAGACCACTAGAGGTTATGACGTATGAGTGGACAACAATATAAAGAAAAGATAAAAGGAATTCCACAGAAATTCACTTTTCTAGCAAAATGAAAGAGTACTTGACTAACCGCTTTCAGAAAGCAGTGGGAATAAGTTCTACCCATAACATATGTCAGTGTCAAGTTGATGGAATGTGTAATTTTCATGAAAAATGAATTTTTATTGAACTCCCTTTATATTTTCTTTATATTGTAGTCCACTCATACGTCATAATCTCCAGTAGTCTCCTTATCCAGCAGTTCCAATACCAAAACTTTAAAAATTCATAACTTTTGCATCGAATGCCCGATTTTCCTCAAACTTTCACTGCTTTCACTCAATCCACATTGCTCTTTGGGTTTGCGTCCCCTTTAAATATGTTTCAGTGTCAAAAGGGTACCATTGGCATACATCATCTTCAATGACTACATGAGATGACAGTGTGTGCTCTCATTATTCATTCAGCATGTCATCTACGATCGCTATAATTCCACAATATGACTTTTTTTCCCCTATCCCACTCTACATTACATTTTCAAGAAGTAATTTTACAAGTACCAAAGTTATACAGGCGACACAAAAATATAATTTCTCACAGTACCATTCAGTTATACACACATAATTATGCCCTATCATAAGAAAAGTCAATACTTTATCACTTGCATTCATGAATGCAACCAAGCAGCATTCAAACTTCTTCGTCGCCGTATCCAACCTCTATAGCCACTTAATTGCATGGAGCAAATCACTGCAAAAATTGCAAATTCACTCAAAAAATTGTATAATGTACAGTGTATATGTATGTTCTATGAATTTGACCTCTTATCTTGTATACATGCCACAAGATAATGTATCACATAACTGCCAACAACAACAACAAAAACAACAAAAACAACAACAACAATAACAATGGTAGTGTAGCTTACCAAATTTTGCAATATTACGGTAAACTTCGCATTGCGCAGCCGACTTACTCTACCGGATACATGTATCGTACATTTATTTACCCACGGGAAATTGCAATTAACAATTCACTTCAATTCATTGATTTCATTAAAGCAAAAAAGCCAATATTTTACGTGCAATAATCACATGTCGAAGAAACCACTGAAAACCCAGTGGCTTGAAGATTAATCAGAATAGGTTTGCCAAGATTGCTGTGTTCAGTGTTATCACATTACAGTGGGGCAACTCCATTATACACATCCGTGCGTACACGTATGAGTGTATTTGCTGCTTTGGTAGAAAATAAACTATCCTCGACATTGGGATGTCTCAATTCCAGCTGTTAATCATGCAATTACTGAATTACTTTGGTCTGATGGATTCATAAAATGTGGTTGTTGTTTTTTTTAAGTATTTGATGTATCATGGAATTGTTTGTTTGCTTTAAATCCTGATAAACTCATGTATGTCCGAGTCATGAAACTACAAGCCATGGCCAGCATTTCTATTTCTAGCAATTAGATATTACCATTGCCGACACTGGAGATGAATGGGTACTCATTGGTTTACTCCACTGGTTGTAATGACTCAGTCGACACTACAGGATAAGCACGATGTTTACTATGTTTACACTGTACTCTAATGAAAGTAGGAACAATTAGTATTAGTAGACAAATGTCTATTGTTTGTATCTATCAAGAACTGTAGAACAAGTTTAGCTATATCAATATCTGTTCTACTCATAAGTAGACCTACTTAACAACACTTTAGGACATTAAAACTATTTTCATACGGAATTGCCTATTGCACAAGCTCAGTTTTTTTTTTTTTTTTGTATGCAAGTTCCAATAAAATCCCTACTACATAATGTTATATCAACATACACATTTCATGAATCAAAATATTGATATATTACACGTGTGCAGGAGTGAATTATACTCTCATTATACTACTGCTTCATGCCATGTCAACCTCTTTTACAAATCGTCAAAGTTACTCTACCAAACTTTTGTTAAGTTTTGGATATGAAAATGATTAAAAGGAAATGAAAAATGAAAATGAATTATGAAAGTAGAACCCAAAGTGAGATTGTAATTAACTACAAATTAATCATGTATACGTGAGAACACTATCAAAATCTGATGTTAAGCAGCGCTTTGCGACAGTGGGAGTTCGAATTTGGAGAGCAGCTACTCAACCACCGCACCAGCCAGCTCGTAATCGTCTGCTGCTCTACGTATTCTGGACGGCCTGTGATGGAGAGGTGGTTACGGGTGCTCGCTACAGCGACTGTATAGCTGCATCATTCGTACGAACTCTCGAGCGATCTCACTTTGGAGTCAATCGTATTGCCGCCATATAATGCCGGTAAGTCCATACCATTTATGCCTATGCCAATTTAGGGACAATTTGGCATAGAGAATTAAATTTTCTGTTTTCTCTTTCTTAAGGTATATACACTGTAGTCATCGTCATATATTGCTGCAATGGTCTCTATGGATCTATATCTATATATCCATCTCTATATATTTCCAATGGAGATCAGGGTGGTGCATTGTTCATCGTAATCCCTGAATATTAAACGCCATGTATATGATGTTTGCTTTATAACTCACAATCTGATTGGTCAATTTACGTCGTTCACATTCGTTGTTAAATATATTTGAACAAAGTTTCACGAGGTATTTTGCAAATTGCCCACTAAAGTACAAACTGTACAAATTATATCAAGAGAATGTTGGTATTCAAAAGTCGTTTGCTGGTTCTAAAACTCTGCGTGAATTTGTACGCTGTTTGGTTCGTGTCCAAAATCATCACTGTTTCCGCACAATTGCTTTTCCGTGTTTCTGTAACTTTAGGCCCCAAATTTAGCTCACATTTTTTTAACTCTTTGAAAACTTTGAAATCCCGTATGTTAATATGTTTAGGGTTGCTGGAAACCCACGATTATTTACCTAAAAGCGTATCCGACCTCTAAATGTAGGGAGTGTAATCCCCTACCTGCAGCTGATCTGGCTAAGGGTAGAAATAAGAACATAAGATGTGAAGAGCATGCATACCTGATGTCAGAGATAAGAGGAGAAGAAAACCGACTATGATTTTTCTAGCCATGATGATGAGCACAGTTTGGGCAGCGTGTCGCTCTTAGGATGGAGAACTCGAAGACTGTAAGACACGAAATTACCTTCTCGTCCTATTGGCCCGAAGAACTGTAAACTCTCTGATTCTCCTTGGCGCCGCGGTAGAATTTATATAGACGCAGCCTCTCTCCCAGGGACGAGGTATATGTGCATATTCCAGATTTTTCTACTAATAGGTCAAACATACGCATGCGCAGACAGTCACATACACTAACACACACACACTCACACACACACACACACACACATATATATATATATATACATACATACACACACACAAACTCACATGCATGCAAATTGTCACACTCACACGCACATTCACAATATGTCATCAGGAGCAGATGAGATTACGTTGTACTCGGGAAAGAAAGGAAAATATTTCAAAACGTTATCCTTTTTAAGGAAGTAAAATGCGTGTCCCATTCTAGGCCGCAGAACGTCCTCTTTTAGTTTGGATTAATAACAAAATAATAGCTATACCATCAGGGTTCCGTTAATCTATTTGTGTGGTTTAATAGACCTTTATAAGGCATTAGAAGTGGGGACAATATTCTCAGATTATCATCTTTTTGAAAACGTGTAATCGTTTTTGTCACCACCCTTCAAAGGTTCATTCGTAAGGGTTTTAAAATAATAATACCATTTGCACAATGGACACCATGCCCCCAAATTAAAGAATCGGGTCATGTTTTAGATATTTTCTTTTTATGCCTATAATCAAAGGGATCGCAGGCTAGTTGGTGAAAAACTGTCATCTGATTATGAACCTGAAAAGGTGACAATTCGGTACAAATATGAACCTCACCCTGTTAGAAAGGACACAGTATCACCACAGTGTTCATCGTCGTGTGAAACTCGGTTTGAAGCACAGTTTGAATGACAACGTTAGCGTTTAAACAGTGGGCACACACTGTGAAATACAATGTGTTCACACTGTGATTTACACTGTTATTCGCAGTATGTAAAACACTGTAATTGATACTGATGCACACTGCGTTTCACGTTGTGATCATTCCGGTCATACTCTTAAAAAATGCTTGAAATTAAAATTGTGATTTATTCACCACACTGTGAACTATCGCATTGTCAAACTCAGACACACTTTGAAATACTATGCACCAGACGGTGAAACTCATTCGCACTGTGATTATAACTCATCACATGTCACATGATGAAATATACTCCACATTGTGAAACATCCACCACACTGTGAAACATTTCCAGCCACACTGGGTATCCTGTATGCGAACAAACAAAAGTAATCTAAAAACTGCGATATTACTTTGAACGTAATATGTATCCACATATTAGAGGTCGTCCAAGAAAACTTATCATTATTACATTAATTCTTACAACTTATCATTATTTTGTATAAGTGATGGCAATTCTTCATCTGCCTCTCCCCCGGGAGGAGGGGGGGGGGGGGGGGTAGCAAGATGCCCTGGGATGGGGTGGGGAGTGAGAACCAAAGCCCTGAAATCAAGGAATTTTTGTAACCAGAAGTGATGAGATAACATGCATATTGGTGACTGAGAGAAACGGTTTGCCCAACCGTAGATTTACTAAAATGATAAAATCATCGAGCAAATTCATGATTTCAATTTATTTCTTTCCCTTATAAAGTGATGACAGAAATTACACGTGATGAAATCACCGACTCTTCAGTTTTGTTTAAAATTTGGTGAAAGTGTGTGAAAGATTAATATCTTTAAATATCTTATATCCCATTGTATAGCAATATTATTCCCTTCTTACTTGATCTAGTAGTTAATCCGAACTTGAATATGGTGTGGATTTACGCTCTTTCTAGGCTACTATAATGATAATAGAAATAACAATGGTAGAAGTAATAATAAATCAAATGATGATATCAATAACAATAATGATAACGATGAATTAATGTTACTGTGCAATATCAAAGTATGCATTCGAATCATTACGCCTATAATTCACGTTGTAGCCGAATAAAAACAGACAAACAAACAAAATACACAATGAAAAGAAATATTCGTCAGTCTTAATCAGGCACACTGTTAAGACGCCCTCTGTCGGCGCAATATTTCCCATTTTTGCGACGGGGGAGCTTGTCCGTCTTAGCTGCTGAGTGGTGTGGGTTTTTTTTTCGGACTCTTCATATCCATGGTTTATCTCGTCACTAAATCAAGGTGTTTATGGGGAAAATACTGACAGCGATCAGTGGTGTTATCAGTCAGAATGCTTATGACGATGAAAGCCATTACCACAATGACAGTATTGATAGTATTTTTATGTCAACTGCCATACCTTTACCCAATTTTATCGTTTAATCATGATATTTAAATTCGTTGATAGTGTTTTGTAAGGAAGATATTACCCCCCCCCCCAAAAAAAAAAAGAAAAGAAAAGAAAAAAAAAACAGAAGGAAATTGTTTGGGTCCTTTGCTCATCCCGTGAACTATTTTGTGTTTATTTAAAAAAAATGCCAAAATCCCTTAACTTAGTGAATATATATATTATTGATTCCTTCATTGGAAATACATTAAGAAGGAGTATTAAATAATCACGTATCTCTGAAGAATTGACATGTGTATACATTTCTTTCTAAGTTTTTACAAATGCAATGACTTAACTCATCCCGCCTTATCGAATATACGTTAAGACTTATAGGTGCTGATTAAGATTGAAATAGAGGCATTTAGAGAAAATTTCCCTGGACCGTGAACATGGGTAAAGAAAAGAACAGAATGGCGACAATAGCCTCCGATGATTTCCACATCACTTTGAGAACACCAAATTGAATCATAGTCCTGTATTTTACATGTAGACGAAAAGCGTAGGGGAAGGCGGGTTAAGTTAAGCATAGTGGTAAGACGAGCCACCATCCCTAGCCCAAATATGAATGAGTCAAACACTGCAGCGGTGCCATCTGTTGGTGATTAATGGCATAACCCCTGAAACCATCATATCATTTTCAATACTGACACAAAACATTTTGCTATAGAGAGAAAAAATTCCATTGTCGACCACAAAAGTAAAAAAGGTGCACGTGAAACACGACGATGAGGGCGATATTTTTCCCATACGCAGCATAGCCATAGCATGAATAATGGTTGCAAAGTCCAGGTGTGGTTCTTAATTCTATCATAGGCTTTTAAACAATGGATGCACAGTAATTATGAAGAGCTTTCTTCCAAAAAGCGGTAAATCCATTGAAAAATGATGGATTTAGCGCCTTTTGGAAGCAAGTTCTTCATTTATGCAGACACCTTATCAAGTTAAGACTGGGTAAGTAAACAATCAAGACTTTATAGGGAAGTTCAGCGGTCATGGCTCACCTTGGCCATCAGATTTGGCTCATGCCAGATATCATTATTAAGTGATTCACATCGTATTTGATCATTTAGATCATTCTAGACAAAAAAAAAAGCCTTCTTTGATGTAATATACCTTTGACCCCCTGAATGAGTTATATAGGATTGCACAAATGGCAGGAAGTTAATGATATCAATTCAATTCAATTCAAAGTTTATTTCATTTTTCGACATAACATATGTTTCACTTCTTTTGATAACAGAGAACAAGGTAAATAGAACATAGTGAAATGAATAGACTGTACAATAATTGAGGACCTGTAGTAATCATACATTGTATAGTAAAAAAGCAACAGAAGTGATCGAAGTGAAGTACATGACTGTATACCGTGCGAAAAATGGAGGGACCCACTAAAAAGACAGAGCTTGTAGTGTGTGGGCCCCTCTGGAAAAGAACATTGATGGAATCGAATCATCGTAGATACAAAAGATAACAAAGTGGGAGAAGCCTGGATACAAAAGATAATAAAGTGGAAGAAGTCTGGAAGCCCACTGAAAATTAGATTACCAGATATACACTTTCATAGACGCGAACAAACATGAAACAGGACTAGACAACGAGACAACTACTGAAAAAAAAAAAAAAAAGGTTGTACAAGACAAACGGGATGGACAAGACTGACAAACTGAAGACAAAATAGCAGACAAGAATGCACAACAGAAACAGAAACAGAACAACAGAAACAACAGAAACAGCGATCTTCGGCAGAAGCATGCCAAGAGAATAAGAGGATAGTTGTAGGGGAAAAGTAATATTTTGACGCCTGAAAAAAAGACAAGAAAATAGAAAATAGAAAATAGAGGGACGTATGAACAGGAGTAGCATACGGAAAGCCAACTTCAAGACGCTATGGGCAAAATGGCATAGGTGACAACATTGCGAGCATCCAGGAAAAAGATACCATTAATTCTTTGAAGAGGGGACAAAGTGAGCAGGTAAGTGTAGCTGAGAAAAAAGGCCAAATGGTTAATTCGGTATTGTAGAGTCATACGATTGCAATAAAAAAGACTTCAGTCTCCTCTTGAAAGAATATATGGATGGAGCGTTTTTTATGTCTTGATTCAAAGAATTCCAATAATTTGGGCCTACATAAGTAAGTGTGTTTTTAGCAAAAATCGTTCTTAAAAAAGGTAAGTGAAATTCATTGGAACGTCTAGTAGGATATTCATGAAATGATTGATTTTTTAGGAACATAGAGTCAAAAATAGACGGAAGCAAGTTATTACAATACTTGTACATAAATTGCCCTAAATTAAACAAAAACAAATCTGCAATTTTTAAGAGCTTGTTGGAGGCGAACAACATATTTGTATGAGAACGTACAGGGGAATAACAGATAACACGGAGAGCTTTCTTTTGTAAGAGGAACACTCTAATAAATTCTGATGCGTGTTGCCCCAAACTAATATTCCATAATTAAGATGAGGCAATATTAACGACGAATATAGCATAAGTAATGATTTTTGTGGAATATGAAATTCCAATCTATTTACAATGCCTATATTACGTGAAATTATATTGCAGACATTATCAACATGTGATTTCCAGGAAAGTTTTTCATCCACAATGACACCCAAAAATTTGATATGTGAGACTCTTTGTAGATGAGAGTCATCTAATACTATATTTGTACTTAAACTATCAATATCAAATATCATGCACCTTTCCTTTTTAATATTTCGAATTTGATGAGAAACTTTAATGTTTCACTTGGGCCCTTGCACTCATTGGCATAAACTTGACTCTCTGACTCATTGGCAGTAAAGCTATTACCACTTTCTGAGACGGGCTATCATTACCATTTATTTTCATTTGATGTCCAACTTCTCTCTCTCTCTCTCTCTCTCTCTCTCCCTCTCTTTCTCTCTTAAAAGCACATGAGAAATACCAGAATAGTTTGGTCTGTCTTTATTTTCAGTTGAAACTGTACTAAAGTGTACTCTTGTTTCAGTTGTTGTAAAGAACCTTGATGTAACAAAAGCTTGACATATATATCACAGTGATTTTCCTAGTCCCAACATTTAGATTTTTTTTTTCGTCTTACTTCACTGTTTTGTATTTTCGATATACTGAAGTAATTTTACTGGGTTTAAGGAGTTAGTTATTATCGAGAATCCACTGTCAAGTCATACACATAAAATAGTAACATGAAAGTGGCTCTTTGAATGAACTAATTTTCCTTAGCATAATTGTTGATTTAATATTTCGAGGACTAAATATTTTGGTAATCCTGAACAGAGACCCGCAGCAATAATTTCCCCAATTTTTCAGTCACATAATGGTTTTATTTTTTTTTTCAGACAAAACAGTGGTTTTGGAAGTGTATAAAACAATTTAATCACTGCTGCGGCTGCAACATCAACATTAACAATATTTGAGGTTTAGTTGTTTCGGCTAATGGTTACTATTTGAAACATAATTTGCTTAATCAGATATGAAACTGTGACAGGTGGATAGAGCTGATTTTTCATGCAAAGTTGCCCTTTGTAATAAATTCTCCGTTTATGTTTAAGTTTCAAGATAATAATACTGAATTTGCTCCGAGGTGAATAACCATAAGTAGAAGGGCATCATTTCGTTTGGTGTTGTTGAACTTTACAACATTAACAAACACATTTTAACAAGATACCGTTGCTGTGATTTATTTGTATCTAAACGGAATTGCACACTATGAAAATAAGGATTTCATCTTCTGCATCATCAACCCAATAGGAGAATGGGATGTGGAGTGACAACATCAGTTCATTATGCTCTTTGAGCTGCATGATTGTATTTATATGAAATAAAGTCTATCTTACATTAAGCATCTTTTTCTGTAATTCTCCTTTGGTGAAATATCTATAAGTTTCGGCATTGTTTAAAAAATCAGGCAGACAAATTCAATGTTGCGTGTTACTTTGCAAACATGGACTCGCAAATAGTGCAGAATGCACACATGCCATCCTGCTCTGCTAGCTAACTGCACCAACATTGCAACTGTCAGACTGTCTTGCAATGCTGCCCAGCTACAATGGCGCTTTACAGTCGCTTAGTCAACCTAATGAGGAGACCTTGATGCACAAACATTATTTGACACTAGACCGAATGAACAAACCTGTCGAAGGCACATGACCATGACTGGAATGAAGCCAAACTTTGGCACGACACCCAACCTCACGAAAGGGAATGGTACTATAGTTTCGGTGGAGATTGGGCTTCAGGTTTCCAAAGTTTTTTTTTTTTATTTTTTTTTTAATGATGATTCTTTGATATAATGAGAAATCTACGGCGAAACATGAAACAACGTGTAATTCTATTCGAATAAGAGGATTAATTCAAAGTTGGAGGAAAATTGGCTCTGTAATGGATGGGATATCCAAAACAAAGCAATTTTCATAAAAGGTGAGACTCATGGATCATTAAGCTCGCTTCGCTTTTGGATATCTCAGCCCTTTCAAAGTTACGTTATCAAATAAACGTTGAATTCTTCTAGAATGATATGTCACTGTTATTAATTATTCCTAATCTATAAGAATGTCTTCACGAAGCAAGGCTTGGTTTCACTATGACTGGATGTGAATCAAAGGAGATCTTTAAGCGATACGCATTTTGGGGTCTTCTGGGACAAATATCAGGGCCTGGAAGAGCTCACAATAGTGAACAACAAAGAATTTCTCGTTCCTAGCATTTACTACACTTTGATTATATTGAACTGTGTGTTTTTATTATCATTACTGTATTTTTGTAATGAACAAAGTGATATTTGTGCTTCCTTGGAAGCACTCGAATCATAGCAGAAAGTTTATGAAACAGAAAAAAAGCTAAACCTTTTCGTGTTTGTACCTAATTTGAGAAAGGGACATTCCAACTGATAGCATCCACTCTTTCACAGACACAGTAGCCTCTAGCATTTATCAAGGAGTGAAACGTAACATTGCATTTTTTTCAGATGTATAAATACAGAGTAGCCATTCTTAAGCCCGCCGCACACTACACGATCAGACCGGCCGTACGACCTTAAGACCGGAGGTGTTTCGTGTTGGTTTTGAGAGTAAACTTTAAATTTCTATCACTGCTTTGTGTGCAAAAGTCATTCTTAAACAATATAGTAGCTACTGGTCATCTGAAAGAATAAAAGAGTCATAGGTTTGCTATAAAATTAACATAGTATCAAAACTTGGCATTTTCTCTACAACCTTGCTCGTTGCATGTCCAGCGTTAAAAAAAATAATGTATTTCCATAAAAAGTTACATTCATCTGGAAACCAAAGCATGAGTGAGTTGCATTCTCAGAATATTAATATAACAGGGTGTTTAAACCGTGAAGCATGGAAAGAGGTAAACAACCTGTGTTTCTACCAAGGTGTTCATCCAGCATGACCCCCAGCACTTTCATTTTTCTCTGCGTCGGAAATGTTTTTGTCTTTTAATAGTATACAAGCGTTAAAAATAAAGTCTCTTTAATTCGAGTTCTTAAATCTAACGTCACAAACTCGCATTTCTTCGCATCGAGTGCTGTTTTTGTTTTCAGTCAGCCTTGTATCCACAAAGCTCCCTATTGAAAATATCGACCACACTGCTTGTACTCTTGCCTTTTGCATACATGTTCCTTCGCATACAAAGAAATGTTGCAATCCTTTTGACAAGTAAATAAGCACCAATTTTATTGAAATACCAAAGAACAATGGAACGTCACACTCGATCTGTCGCATTATAGTCGATATGCTAGTCAGGTTTACTCTGTTATAACGTTGGATTTGTGTGGAGAGCGTCAAAATTATACATTTTTGGCAACGTTATTGTTTAGGCATACCAGAAAAATAAGTTTCCATCTGTCCTTACCCCTTCCCCCCCCCCCCCCGTGTGGTTGCCACATGGCTTCCGCCAAAATATCTGCAGTAAAACAGGTTTTCGTTCATATCTCGTCTTTTTTATTTTCATTTTGAATGCTAAGCGAGCCCCTTGTTTTCTGAGCCAAGAATTCCAAGAGTTAAAAATGTATAAGCTTTAATAAACTCACTTGACTGACTTGTTCGTTTGTTTGTTTGTTTGTTTGTGTGTTTGTTTGTTTCTCTGACTGTTTTACAAGTGCTCAGACATGACCCCTTCACTCACGAAGTCAGTGCCCATAAAGAATCAACGTGCTCCTCATGAGAGAAATGGGTTTATTCTTTCAGGGAGCCATCCTTCTTTACACTATCATCTTAATCAACGGAGAAAAGACAGGATTGCTTTCAACTCAACGTAGGTAATGTTGTGTGTAAAGCATTCCATCCCCAAAACACAAAACACAGAACATAGAAGTGTGAGAGTCGCAGTCACATCATCTCCACCACCGCTATCATCAGATTGATACTTTTCCTGTGTGTTCTCATCATTCTGACGCTCATCGTCGCACCAGCAAAGATCATTGCAAGATTAGTTCTTTGTTCTGGAAGAATAACAAGCAGAAGAACACTCTGGTTTGTTTGACATCAGACCATCTCAATAACGGCGTTTGAAGCTGGAAGGTCATCTCTTATGGTTGTTTTCAGCTGGCGACCATACTTCTTTTGGCAGCCATTCTGCAGGGCATCCGACTGATGAACCTCAAAACAATGTTAACCTGTCCCCACACTCTCGCTCGGATATGGGTCCTGTAGACATGATACATGTCTTTGGGGATAATGGTACTATTAATACGATGAAAAGACTGAGGCATCTAAAAAGAGTGTCTGATTGGTCATTATTTCTTAACCCATCAAATCCGAGGAAAACTTTGCCGCGACTTTGTCATCATTAAACTGGGACCTCTGACTTTCAGGGCAAAGAGAAACAATTAGATAAAACTGGTTATATCTGAAAGATAGAATACAAAACAAATTTCAGGAGAAAAATCCAATAATGTATGTTACCAAAGATGTGTGTACACATTCAAGTGTATGTGCATGTCAAAAGATAATGCAGGAACTACTAAATCAATTCAAATCAAATCAAACCAAAACAAATCAAATCAAAAACATAAGTAAGTAGTACGTTTATTAAAACAATATTTTAACAGAGCCTTTCAAACTAGATTTACCACAAAAACATCAAGGTAGCGTCCGGCTACTTTTTTTTTTTAACACTCCCTGTTCTAACAGTCAGTGTAAAATTTTGCTCGGAGCGAATTTTGCCAAATTATTATTATTACAGGCCGTGTCACACCCTTACGGGCAAGCCTTGCGTGTGATTTGCCGAGAGCATTTTTTTGATACCCGGATGTCTCCGCAGAGGGCCCGCACATGACAGTACGTAGCACGTATCTCGCCCGTAGTCACCCGGAGGTAAACACGCAAATCTTTTTTTACCCGGTATCATGTTTAGGCCCTGTCACACCTTTCTGGGCAAGATACCCGGGCTTGCTGGGGATTTTCCACCATATACCGGACAATTTTTGAGGGCGGATAGGGATTTGGGCGAGTTTTGCAAATGTGTTATTTGCTGGACGCATGCTACTTAAGTTCTACTTCCGGGTATTTTGTGTGACCTGCGTGTCAGACGCGTGGGAGCTATAGTAGAGCAGTTAAGCCCTCTAAATCATGAGAATTGTGCAAAATTTGACTACAGCATGAAACTTTCACCAGTGTTAGTACATACCATGAGATTCATCTTAAGATCGGGAGGTAAGTCTGATTTGACCTCTGATGACCTCCAGAGGTCAATGAACTTTAAATATAAAAATATTGATGTTTGGAGTCATTTGTGAATGATAGGCCTATAGATCTTGATTGCGCTGCACTAAATATGCATTTGTACTGCAAATCTTCCAATTCCACAGGGCATTGACAGGTTTCTACCTTTGACCTCTGATGACCTTAAGAGGTCAATGACCTCAAAATACCATAATATTGATATATGATGTTATTAGTTAATGATAAACATGGTTAAGATGTGCAAAACAAGCATATCTGTTTTTACAATGAAATTGTCTTCATATTCCAAAGAGCACAGACAGGGCTCTATACCTTTGACCTCTGGTGATCTTTAGAGGATGTACAAAACAATCATATCTGTTTTACAATGAAATTGTCTTCATATTCAAAAGAGCACAGACAGGGCTCTACCTTTGACCTCTGGTGATCTTTAGAGGATGTACAAAACAAACATATCTGTTTTACAATTTATAGCCCAGATGGCTACTAGCACATAAAATAAAGAATAGAATAGAATAGAAGAGGATAGAGAGTAAAAGAAAACAGAACACAGCATTCGTTTTCCTACTCACCCTGTGACGTCAATATGCTCAGTATTTTTCTCTTCTTGGAGTTTATGCAACCGTTTATCTTCCTTCCAGTTATTTTTTGTCGAAACCCCCTCTCCCAAGAAAAGTCTATGGTCATAGGAAATTATAAGTAAGACATTGGCTACTTTCCCCGCTAGTGGTCAGTTCCAATGGCTATCCATCCCCAAAGTCCCGCACCAAATTACGGGGAATAACATGATGGCGTGTTACTCTGATCCCCAAATATAAATGATCTTCTGAGCTGGAAGGTCGCCCTCCTGCCAGAATTTATCCCTCCTAAGGGATTTTTACACTTGCAAATTTTTGCTTGGTCCCGTAAAGACGATGGGGCTAAGTGGAGGGGGGGGGGGGGTCTTAACCCCACCAATAAGGAAATAATTTCTAGTGAACACCACATCCCAATATAAGACTGAGCCAACGAAATGCTTTAGGGAAAGGAAATTTGTTAGTAAATTACTTATAATAAAAAAAAACCGCATGTTTGAGCCGAGAAATCAGTTAGAGTGGCAAGCTGTAAATGTGATGACCAATCCAATATCTATATGTATCTGTACCATAATATGTTCGCCGGCTTGGGGAAAGTCGTAAGGAGCTTTTGGGAACGTACACAATTATGACGTTGTCTTCATTATATATATATATATATATATATATATATATATATATATATATATATATGTATGTATAAGAGAGAAATCGTTCAAGAGGAATGACTTTAATTTACGTTTGAAGACATTTCAAGAGATGCAGTCTGATTTGTTAAGGGGCAAATCATTCTACTGTTTGCAGTCTTGTAAGCATACTTGTATCTTTGGCAAAAACTCTTCGAGTACGTGGACGGTGATAAGTAGGCCCCTTTAATCAAATTATGTATGAACCAAATGGTCTCTTTTGAACATGTATTGTGTTGAAAAGTTCTTGGCAAAATTCCAGGAAAATGTGTACATGAAAATTACGCTGTTCAAAGCATGTGATGGGAAATGTAAACAGTATGTGCGAATGCTTCTATGTTTCTTGCTAAACTTATTTGTTAGTAGGGAAAAGAAAAGAAAAGAGAAGTCTCGCTCTACCATGTCTACACCACAACGCCTACGGATATCTAAGCTGAAGGTGGATTGGAATGTCTTGTTTAGAGCACCAACCTAAGTACAGATTAATTGGCACGCTATCTTTTGAAGAGAAATGTCAATACCTTATTTCACATTGTTAGTGGGGAAAAGACAAAAAAAAGTAGGGCTCCCTTCGTGAGAGATGTTGAGATCCCGCTCTACACCACAACGCCTACGGATGTCTAGGCTGGAGGTGGGTTGTATTGTCTTATCATATAGAGCACCAACAGTAATTGCAGATTGATTGGCACGTTGTCTTTTGAAGAGAAACAATACTTTGTTTCACACACGATGATAGCAGAAAGACAACTAATAATGATCCGCTCGTGTGAAATCAAGCAGAAGTTTTTCAGAACATTTCAAGAGGCATATTGTTGAGTTACAGTCTGTGAAAAACAAATTGAAGGCCACTTGCAATACAGCCTTGCATTTTCCGACATCACAACAACTTCACGTGAAATAATCAACACGTCCCATATTATACTCGTGATGGAGAGGGAAAATTATAAACAAAAAAAAATTGCAAGATTGATGAAGACAACAGACGGGAACTGATTCCACGTAAAATACATAAACATGTACATATGCATTTTGATTTCTCCATGCATTTTCCCATATCATTACACACAATCATTGCACATGTATACTTGATATGGTGTTCAGATCACTGTGTGCAGACTGAGTACGATCCGATAATTGAGAACCTTTGCCTGAGAAAGGATTGTAGCCTATCCCGCTAGTCAAAAAGAAGCTTTCTTATCAATAAGTTATCATCTCGTGCATCCTGTACTCTATGTGAAATGCAACCATCATAGAGACAAGCTTGCCTTCACCCAAACTGTTTATTGCCAATGGAAGACTCTGATGATCCCATACAGTGGCTGTGCACCTGGAAGAACGCTGGTTTGACCTCAGGATCATGTCCAGTTTAGTCGTGGTGGAGATCTGTGTGCCGATCCGTGCAATGTAAGCTCAATCGCGTGCTTCACTGAAGACGCAGATGCTGCCCTGTCTTGAATCGAGGGTATACATCTAGACCAATTTCAGCAGGATGTTACATTGAATCATCACTTGCTGGCAGAGAGTTTTAACCGGATGATATTACCCGCTGCCATATTACCCTGATTCACACATTGGATGCAAACCGGATGGTGGCCATATTGAAAAAAAAAAAAAAATATTTGGACATGGGGCCACAACTCTTGGCCAGGCCCAATTGTTAAGAAGTATCGAGTATAAAGAAGACAATAAGAGCAAATAGTAGTTCCACTCCTGTTTGGAAGTGAGGTACCTAAAGATGTCATCAAAAACAAAAAACAAACAAAAATGCCCCAAGTTGCCTGACTTAATGACCTAAACTTAACTGGATGACAATAGCAAGAGACAGGATTACTTCATGAGGAATGCATGTTAGGCCTCACAGTATGTCGTTTTCCAGATGGTCCATGACGTCACTACATGCTCCAGGACCATGAGTCATTCATCGGAACCATACAGCCCACGAGCTCGAAACTATGTAGCATTGCCCATGAGCTTGACACTAAGTTTAGGCAAATCAGGCCCATAAGAGTCCGACACATGGAGGAGGGGGGGGGGGGGCGAGGTCCACAATACCGTTACACTGAATAGATTAAGCTCTCTGAAATACCAAATCTCATACCGTGGGCAAAGTTTGCTCATGGACCTTGTTCATCTAGTGTTTAGGTCACAGGATGTATGACTCGTGGGCTGCGTAACTCATGGCCTGTACGACTCTTCAGTTATTTGACTTGTGACGTACACCTGATGAGGTGGGCCTGTTGTTTTCTGGCTAGCATCTTTCACCCTTTCACCCTTTCACCCTTTCATCCAGTTCTAGGGACTTTGCCATATGCCTGTTCACACGCTATTAAGCATCAACCCAAAATATGGTACTCCTCTCCCCACCCTCTATGTTTAAGCGTACAAATTTTGTCCAGTGCAAATTGGATAATGTTGCACATAATTTCATGCAAGTTAGACTGCATAACTAACCCAAACATAAATATTATACAGTATGTCCCCCAAAAAATTTAAATCAGATTTTCGCATTGATAACACCCAATATGATTAAATTGTGTAAATACTTCTTCAGGGTCTTGAAATATAAGATTTTAGCTCTATTTTGCAGTAAACCCCATTCGATTTGGTTAAGCGGTCACAGAGAAATGTGGATTGTTGTAAAGCATGTCATGAGTCTGATTCTTCCAAGTTTAGCACTTCAATGATCTTGTGTGTGAATACAATAGACAGAACTTGGGGGGAAGAGATTCCTGACATCCTCTACAAAATTCCTCATTTCTCTTTGACCACTGATTTGATTTGATTTGATTTGATTTGACTTATTTATCAGGAGACACTGAAGCAAATCGAATGGGATTCCCTGTAAGATGTGGGCAATGAGTTACAGTTTCATACCCTGAATTTGTATTTAGATTGATTCGATATGTTTAAAGATATCATTGCGGAGGGTCCCGTTGCATTTTTTTCGGACATACGGTATCTGAGGTCACTGCCATCACTGAAGACACGTAAGCTTCATTTCTGAAGTAATTGACCGCTCACATTCCTCAGACCTTTTTACTATTAACCAATGCTCTGTGGAATATGCATATGTGACCCTGCACCTCAAAACAAACAAAAAGTCGCCAGACATGAATTTCTAGTTAAGACCATATTCTGAAAGAACAGACTTTCAGCTTTAAAATGATGTATGACTCAAATCAAATGGACGCTCCTAACCTATCCAAATATTGGAAAGAAAGCACAAACTCAGGAAAAGTGTGAACTGAGAAAAGAAGCTCTGAAGTACAGTGTCTATTCAAGTGCTTAATCTTTACCAAACCGTGCTGGCTGTGCGATGAATGGGACAAAAAACAGGAAGTAAACCACCAGAGTAACAACAATGAAGGGATTATCAGATTAAACTGAAATTAGGCATGCCTCATTAACACATTCTGTCCATAACTAATGCTAACTTTCAAAGCAGTAGCACTATCCTTTCGAAAGTTATTAGAGTTGAAAATGAAGAGTGTGGACAAGGTTTTTCAGAAATGAAAAAGGGATTTTAAAGACACACCTAATGGCACTATTCTACCAAAAATGTTCGAGATAAACTGCTGAAAAAACACACTTTCCTGCCCGTTTTATGATACCAAATTTTAGCATAATGTAAAAGAAGGCCCGCTCTTTCAGAAAATATGAAAATGTCAAGTTGAGCTAGGTTGACCCATTTCACTTATTTTCAGTCCTCACGCAAAATCAGTGTGTGCGACTTTATGTTCGTTTTGAGGTGCACTGTCACATATATACTTTGATTATAACGTCAAGGCGTGATTTGTAAATGATTAAACTTTAAGGATTAAACCAATGAAGCCAAACATCAATATTTGTAATCCTACACAAAATTTGATATTCTAGAAGTCTGACATCACATTGTCCTTAGATGTCAAAGTTGGATATACACAGGGTAATGACCAATGTTCTGTGGAATGAGGAGACACTTCTATTGTAGCATAAATGCTAATAGCATAATGCATGATTGCACACCAGGTATACAATTAACCATTGAATATACGTCAAATATCAATATTCTGATATTTTGAGTCATTGACCTGTCACAGTTCTCGGAGGTCAAAGGCAGAGACATGTAAATAATTTCCCTTGATCTGAGGAATAGGAAAGCGATTCAGTTGTAACACAAATGAATTTTTAAGACATCGTTATCATGTTTATCATCAAGCAATTGCACCAAATATAAAAATTCTGATAATTTGAGGTCATTGACCTCTGGAGGTCATCAGAGGTCAAAGGTAGAAATCTGTCAGGGTTCTATGGAACATGAAGACAATTCCACTGTAACACACAAAAAAATGAATTTTTAGTACATCATTACCATTTTAACATTCATCAATGACGCAAAATATCTATTTTTATCAAATTTTGAGGTCATTGACCTTTGGAGGTCATCAGAGGTCAATTCAGACTTACCTCCCGATCTTAAAAATGAATCTTATAACACGTACTTACACTGGTGAAAGTTTCATGCTTTAGTCAAATTTTGCATAATTTTTCGGCTTATCTGCTCTACTACTAGTGAAGAAATTCCTCTGAAGGAAGATTTATTTGGCAGAGGTCCCAAAGAATGTCATAATCCTGGTCGCAGCTGATCCTCAACAAGCACGCGGGTTAACTGCCTGTGACTTGCGGCAGCTACGGGCCTACTACAGGTGTTCTGCGTGGACCTCTGCTCGCAATCCCCACGAGTTACCCGGAAAAGGTTTTGAGCTTGCTCAAAGCTTGGCTGCGGGTAAATCGGACTTGCGTGCACAACTACGGATGGCTACGTACTAGGTACTGTCATTGTGCAGGCCATCTGCGAGGACCTCCGGGTAGCAAAAATCGTTCCCCACGAGTCACAAGCAAGGCTTGCTCGGAAAGGTGTGACGGGCCCTCGAGCCTGCTCAAACTTGTTCCAGGTGAGTCGCGGGGATTGCCCGCAGATGTCCACGCAGAACACCAGTTGAAGGGCCGTAGCGGTAGCACCTCGCAGGCATCTCCCACGCAACTTACTTTAATCAGTGAAGAAATGAAGATAAGAAGAATTTTACTAGCGGTTTGAAAAGATGAACATCTTAAAACCATCCCAACTTTGCTCTGCTACCCCCCCCCCCCCTCCCCAAACCCCCGGCACTTTATGTTGCACCATACTAAAGGGATTGCAGGTTGCTTGTGTATGTGCGCAGTGTGTGGGTGTGTGTGTGTGCGCATGCGCATGCGTATGTAGGACCTACTAGTAGAAAACTCGGGAATGTGCACATATCCCTGGGAGAGAGGTTGCGTTTATATAAATTCTACCGCGGCGCCAAGGAGAATCAGAGAGTTTGTGATTCTTAGGACCGATAGGACGAGAAGGTCATTTCGTGTGTTACAGTCTTCGAGTTATCCATCCTTAGAGCAGCTCGCTGCCCAAGCTGTGTTCGTCATCATGGCTAGAAGATTCATCGTCGGTGTTCTTCTGCTGTCATGTCTGACATCTGGTAGGCAAGCTCTTCCCATCTCATTTTCTTTCTTTCTCTCTCTCTTTCTCTCTCCTCAAGTCAAGTGGGGAGTACTCCCATTATGGCGAGGTCAGATTCTCATCAACGAGGTAAATACATGTTTGTAATGTGGGTTCCGAGCAAACCTTAAGATGCTAGCATACGGGAATTCGGAGTTTCTTCTAAATATTGTGAGCTAAATGTCGTACCTAAAATGACAGATAAACAAAGGAGATTTCCGTGCGGCTATAATGAGGATGATTTTGACTCCAAATCAAACAGCAGGAAAAAAAGCCACACATTGTAAAAACCAGCAAATTACTGTTGAATAGCTCTCGACCGTGTTCTTCTGTGTATAATCCCTCCGTGCTGAAACAGTTAAGTGACTATACAATATGCATTGCAATGGAGAGCGCCACTTACATTATGTGCTCCTTAGTATAGGTTTTCTCGGTCAATTTCATAATTTTGTCTTTCAAATTCATTAATGTGCATTCAAATTCACACAGGGCGCGCACGCGAAAATATTCGGGCATTCAAATTCAGAATCCGAGTGATCAATTTCATTTATGGGCGTTCTATTTCGTTTTCGTGAAATCAAATTCACGATTGGGCATTCAATTTCAAAATGCGAGCACCGACTTTCCTACTCGTGCATTCAAATTCACGCGATAGTCATGTGATAGTCCCAATGAGCTTGTTTGGAGCGTTCAATTCCTACTTCGTGCAATCAATTTAACGAGGAAAATGTAGTAGACTTTTTAAGAAAGGAAAAAGGGCCAACACAACCAATGAAGGCTTGTATATAGTGTAATTATGATTGTTTACAGGTTCTAAATTGTTTTCTGTTCATGTATTCTTTGTTTTTCATCTCAATAAATTTCACATTGTATTATCCAATCAGCAGTGCAGCCAAACAACACAACGACAATTTCATCATATTTCTTGTTGATACTGCATGCTGACAATGCACCAACACCAACCACATAATGACAATTCATCAATTCAAAGACAAACTGACACACAATGATCTCACATAGTCCCGCAAAAGTAAACCAATAAGACAGCAATACACAAAAAACAAGACATATAAGATGTTCATGTATCAGTTTCAATATAATCGAAATTGTTTTTTGTTTTTCCTCGAAGGCGTCACCCAACCCTCCGTACAATGCTCGTCTGTAGGCCTTTACAGTGCCTAATGTTTGTTTGTTCGTTTCATTTTCCATCAAAGAAGATGGCTGGATAACCCATATTCAGCTGCAATAGCTGGTCTTCCATATGGGGTCCAGTTGGATGTAAGCCTTAAACACCCTGCTCTTTGCGATGAGTAAATGAAGTGGGATTTTTACGTGCATGAGTTGTGACTCTCTCACACATGGGACCTCCGTTTTATGTCCAATCCGAGGGACATGTGCCTGTCATTGCCTGTATATTCTTTTTCGCTAAGCGCGAGTTCAAAATTTTTGATGAACAGGTGGACCTCTACTGCAAAATAAATAATCATCATAAATCCCAATATATTCAAAGCCGAATGAAAAACGCATGCATACACGGCCCCAAACTAACTAAATTCAGGACGTCTTTTGAATTGAATGCAGTTATTTGGAACATGGTTGCCTATTCACGAATTTGAATGACCGACGAGATTCCGTCGCCAGCTTGACATGAATTTGAATGCTCATTGATGAAATGCGTGCTCCTCTCTTAAATTTGAATGCTCCGATAGTGAATTTGAATCTTCCGATAGTGAATTTGAATGTTCCGATAGTGAATTTGAATGCTCCGACAGTGAATCTGAATGCACGGATAGTGAATTCGAATGACCGGATTTTGAATTTGATTGCTGATTCAGTGCTGCGAGCGTGGAATGCGTGAAAATCGTATTCTCGGAATAGGAACTTGAATGACAAAAGTATGAAATTGATCGGGAAAACCTATATTAGCCCTCTCTGTGGTAATGAGCTAAATGTGATCAAATGTCTCACACAAACCTATAGAGAGCAAATAAACGTCGGTGGCACACAATGGGTTAAACTTCGTTGTAACGATATTCCCTCAGGTCTCTTTATGATTATGTCGATCATTTTAAAATGTAGGCCATACTCTGTACCACTGATGTAAACATTTCATTCCTTATTGGTCCATGCCTGTGACTATTGATGCAAAGTTCTGCAGAAAAGAAAAGAAAAAAAAACACGTTAGATGTAAGATTGGTGTAAATTCAGCTGTATCATATATGCAACACGTAGAATAGATTTTCGTTCGCGTGGAGAGTTGCACCATATTTCTTTAAACTTCTTTGGGTATATAGTGTAACTGAAGAGTAAAGACGAAACGTGATTGAACTTATAATCAATAGTATTTCACGTTTCCAAATAGAAATAGTTTTAACAGATAAAATGTCTAACATATCTTATTTTTATAGAATGTACAATTTATACTATAATTCTGAAAGTAGACACCTTTCATCACATTCTGTCTCTAGATGATCTAAATCTGATCAATTTAATGATTTGCCGTTTATAGCATTATTTCAATCGTTGCGGAAGTTCAGACAGTGTTTGATATGTTGGCCTACATTTAAATTCTTTCAGTCTATATGTATCCTGCTGAGGAGTTTGACGAGGAGTACCTTCGCGACTTGGAAGACCAAATCTTGAAACTGCTGAGTTTTCGTTCATGTAAGTACTTCTACACTGCGTGTTCCCATTTTAAAGAACACTTGTACCCCCAAGAACACACACTCACAAACCAACGCGCGTACATACACATACATACCCTCGTTATGGCATTATGACATTTGTCCATGAGTTTAGGATTTCGTTGATTCTTGGGGATTTTTTTTTCTTTTCATCCATACATGATTTGCATATCTCACGTTTTATATCACCTTTCAAACCAAGCGAAAACTTTTCGAAACAATAGCCATCGAAGCATGGATTGTGTTGTTATCATCACTATCATTAAAGAAGATCAAACAGCGACTAAAATGTCACTATGCACTCTAATGAAAAGCTTGTGACGTCAACCGACCTCCAGCCCTGCAGCTGAGCTCCCCAGCAGGCATGGCAGGTTATCGTACAGGATAATTGTGTGTGCCGCTTGCGTTCGCACCCTGTTTGTTTGTTTGTTTGTTTGTTTGTTTGCTTGTTTGTTTGTTTGTTTGTTGTTGCTCTTCTTCTTCTTCTTCTTCTTCTTCTTCTTCTTCTTCTTTTGTCCCATTCATAGCAGAGCTACATGGCTTGGTAATATTATCGCTTAAATGGACAGCAGAGCCTCAGAGTCTGCTCTTTCAGAATCTGCCCTTTCAAACTAAAAATTCCTTTCTGATGACCTTCAGCTGGTTTTGTATATCAGGGTCACATTACTCCTTCTAAATGATACTTATATTGTTTCAAATGCAAAAACAGTAACAAGAGAAGACGAAAGTCTTATAAAAACTTACATATTGCCTTCTATACTTGTCATATTGCCATAGCTGAGGAGATCCTACCCACCCAGATGGGCATGGAAGATGGGTCAATCACAATAGACCAGCTGTCTACCAGTTCCTGCTACCAGTACCCCGACTGTGCAGACCGGGCCAGACTGGACCAGGGAGCTGGTAAGAAGGAAATGAGGAAACTTTCATTCATGACACATGAAGTTAACACGTCGACATCGGGCAATTTGTCCATCAACTGCAGTGAAAACAATCCATAGCAAGAATTTCAATTATTCGAAGAAATCAAATTCACCGTTAGTGTCATATTAGTCGGATACCAAAATGGTAGACAAAAAAAAGAAAAATGATTCAGGGTGTATCTCTCACCTCTGTAAAAACTCACAAAAGGTAGTAGCTGATAATTAGTGGTCTACAACTTACAACGGAGTGCAGATTTTAAGTTAATGTTGATGGAGGATTAAATGGATACTTGAGGAATGAGTTCCTATAAACTGAAAATGTGTATGTGCATTTATTTAAGGAAATGGACGTCGAGGTGCGTGGTGTGCGGCAAGAAGCGATTCTTCACCATGGATAGAAGTAGACTTTGGAAAAACAAGTCTAGTCTCAGGTATTATCACACAAGGCAGGGCTGACAATTACCAGCAGTGGGTGACAGCGTTCAGTGTTCAGTACTCAGCCGACTGTGAGGGCGCCCTCTTGGACGTCACGGATTACACTGGATATGCAAAGGTGATTTTGAATCATACTTCACCCTCTTTTTGTGGCTTGAAAATCGGTAAAATTACAATGATATCATGGAAATCAATAGATTCTCAAGGATAAACGGACAAAACTATTCACTGAATCTTTGTTTACCAATAAATGTTTAACCATTTTGATTTTCATAAAACTACACTAATTATTTAAATGATTTAGATTTCGCCTGTAAATGAAATATTTTCGGAGATGGGGTCAAAATTCCTTAAATTGTTTACTAAACTTTGTGGCGACATGTCATGTTAATGATTCTCACTAGAGGTTAACTAGAGATGTAATAATTAGCAAGTAGAAGAAAAAAAAATACTTTTTGAAAATGTAATATCCAAGTTAAAAAAAAAAAAAAAAATTGGAGGAGTAGTAAGTCTGACAACCTACCTTGGATTGGGGAACACATCCTCTAAAGGTATCTCGCTCACTATTCAATCGGAGTCAGACTCTGTACCTAATGTATTCATTGCAGATATTCAAGGGAAACAGAGACATGAACACAAAGGTTACCAACATGTTCCCTAAGCCAGTCTTTGCATGCATCGTCCGAATTTTGCCGGTGACCTGGTACAGTCACTGTAGCATGCGATTCGACCTGCTTGGAGACGGTATGCCATCTCACGCAAATATTTTAATGTCTATACATAGATGTATATTGCTGTATGTATGTTTTTGTCCCTTTTAATGATAAGAATATTGTGAAGACTCCTGAATAAGCCGTAGGAAGCCGAAAATCTGAGTGGAGTAAACGTAATTTTTCTGGCCAAAGCTGCAATAGGTGCATATAAAAAACCGGGTGTCCCAAAAAAAGCGGAACGGTGGAATTTCAGCACCTTGCGTTCTAAAAGTGATATATTTTTTGACATCATTAGAAAGAGCATCTTCAGCATTAAATTTGGTTCAGTACTTTTTATTCTACGCCAATTTCTGTAAATGCAGTCATTTTCAATTTTTTGGGACTTAAGAGATAATAATTTGGATGCGACACGCGTTCCATACGGCGAATTGTATAAGCTCGTTGATCCATTTCAACAAAAGATAACGCTTTCATATTGGGCGCGCGTGCACACACACACACACACACACACACACACACACTCACACTGCTTTTTCCTGGCCAGTGCCCAATGTGAGAGCTGTATCTTTTGTTGACATGGATCACCGAGCTTACACAATCCGTCATTATTCACCGTATGGATCGCGTGTTGCATTCAAATTGTTATCTCTTAAGTCCCCAAAATCGGGCGAAATTTGAAAATGACTGCATTTTCAGAAATTGGCGTAGAATAAAAAGTACTGAACCAAATTTAATGATTTTGGTATCATTGTCTTCTGCGGAAAATGCTCTTTGTAATGATGTTAAAAAATATATCACTTTTAGAACGCAAAATACTGAAAATCCACCGTTCCGCTTTTTTTTTTTTTTTGGGACACCAGATATATATATATATATATATGAAGACCTGAATGTAAGAATGACCCAAGTCCAATTTTTGGCCAAATTCAGTTTAACATGGGAAATTGTAGCTTATGCATTGACTCATCTTGTGTATAAATGATACATCCTAATTACCCCCGGAAGTGCATGAAATAAATGAGTTAAATCTCATATGAATGTAAGAATGAAGGACTTGGGTCATTCTTACATTCATATTATAGCGCCCTCTCTCGTCCTCTCATTTCTATAGCAGAATATTATGTTTATGAATCAAAGAACGACCCAAGTCCATATGAATCAAAGCACGACCTAAGTCTATCACACAAAATGGCCTATCCACAATTAATGTAAATGTTAATTGTCATAATGATATATGTTCTAATTTGTATATACAATGTTGCCTTCCCATCACAGTTGAATAGAATATTATTGGACAAATAAAAAAGATATGAAGTTTTTTAAAGTTTACTCGAAATGGTCTTCCATGGATTTGGGTCGTTCTTATATTCATGTACAGTACTATATATATATATATATATATGCAACCCCCAAACCCCTAATTGTCCCAAGGGGGCCGACCAATGTTGTACAGAGGCGGAAAAAATTTTGGTCTGGTCTGTTAGCTTCTCTCGGTACTGGTCGGGGGTTAGCTAATCACATAGTCACCGATCATCAACAAATTTCCAAAAATCAGAAAGAGACTTAAATATTACTTCACAACAACAGTGAATACAAAATGCAGGAGAAGGGATAAAATTTATATGGATAATGTCAATGCTGCGAACAGCATATTTATTCACCGACCTGCCTTCTCGTAGGTCTGAAACAGATATTTAATCACAAACAAATTCCTTTTCTTATTACACAAGGGAACACATCATTCATCACTTAACTCCTCTTATACCTTTGGAGACCGTTTCATATTCTACCATCTTAATCTATGGGAAAGGGTGGGATTTGGTTGATAGGGAAATGATGTCAGTGGGTGTGGCCACTTATCTCGACATCGGCAGGGTCGCGGGGTGAGGTTCTCGTCTGCATGTCGATCGAGCTCGTCCAAGGGCTGGGGCGTCTGTTAACCGGTCTGCTTTCACTGCTTCCTTAAACAATTCGTCACCATCGCCGTTTACGTTGTGGCAATCTGACAGGACGCTTCAACATCTCTGATGACATCAGTCGACTATTTCGAGTTCGTTACATCCCACATTGGTGTAAACCAAAGTTCTGTTCTGTCGTGGTGTACCGTTTCTCGACTTGTTGTTCACCGGTTAACTCATTTACTCTTGGGCAGTCCAAACCGAGATCCTCGTCACATTCACAGCGTCGATAGAGTTTAGTTGATTAATATGGAGGGGAGCATGATGTACAAGGAAAGGGGATCTCCTAACTCTAACTCTGTGGTCGCCAACTATTCTTGGCCCTTCTCTATCTGCCGGTCTCTCAAATCACGCAGCTTCTCTGTTGTTTCCCCTCTCTTCTGTTTCCTCTCTCTAATAATCTCTTCTGCTCAAACATGGTCTTTTATAACAAATTTACTGGAAATTAATTTCTTATTGGTCAGATCTTCCATTAGCTCCTCCCGTTCGTTTCTGTGGAACTCTGTTTTCTCTGATTCATCTCAATTTCTGATTAGCTCGCCCACTGTCTTTTAGTTTCTTTGTTCCTTCTTCTCTGTAACTACTGGTCAAGACTTTATTGTTTCTTGGATAACAAAATAATAAACCAAATGAAAGCTAGTGTCCTTATGACATCCAACGTCACCGTCATCGTTGTTCTGAGTTGTTGTCCCTGAATTTGTCTTTGGAATTCCTGTCTGACCTACTGCACTAAAGTAGGCCTACATCAAAATAAAGGAAAAGTTCTGGCTGGAGAACGACCTTCAAGCTCTGAGGGTCATTCATGTTTAGGGATCAGAGGGCAAAAACTCGTCATTCCCGTAATTTGGATTGGGGCTTTGGGGATGGAGAGTGCGGGGAACTGACCACTATATAGCTGGAGAAAGTAGCCAATGTCAAACTCATAAATTCCTAGGACCAATAACTTTTCTTGGGAGAGGAGAATCGAAAAGAGAAAAAAAAAGGAAGTCTAGCTGGAAGCAAAATAAAGGGTTTCATAAACTCCAAGAAGGGGAAAAGACTGATTCATATTGACGTCACCGGGCGACTTGGAAAACAACTGTAGTGCTTTTGTTTTCTTTAACTTTCTATTCTATTCTATTATATTCTATTCTTTTCTTAATTATATGTGCTAGTAGCCTTCTGGGATACATATGTATATGTATATGTATATATATATATATATATATATGTGAGTTTATGTATAATGATAGTATATGTTTTTGTTTTCTTTAACTTTCTATTCTATTCTATTCTATTCTATTCTATTCTTTTTTTAATTATATGTGCTAGTAGCCTTCTGGGCTACATATGTATATGTATATATATATATATATATATATATATATATATATATATATACATACATATACTATCATTATACATAAACATCACATATATATATATATATATATATATATATATATATATATATATACATATACATACACATATGTAGCCCAGAAGGCTACTAGCACATATAATTAAGAAAAGAATAGAATAGAATAGAATAGAATAGAAAGTTAAAGAAAACAAAAGCACTACAGTTGTTTTCCAAGTCGCCCGGTGACGTCAATATGAATCAGTCTTTTCCCCTTCTTGGAGTTTATGAAACCCTTTATTTTGCTTCCAGCTAGACTTCCTTTTTTTTTCTCTTTTCGATTCTCCTCTCCCAAGAAAAGTTATTGGTCCTAGGAATTGTGTGTCTGTGTCTGTATGTCTCGTTCATACATTATTTTGAATCCCCATGAAAATAATTTACCGGAAGTCAGCTTCAACTATTACATGAAATTCTTTCAATGAATGGTCATGCAGTCAACGCTGGTATTCCCCAAAAATTGGGGATGGAAGACGGAAGAATTCCAGATGACCGCTTATCCGCCAGTTCCTGTTACCAGTACACAGACTGCGCAACCCGTGCCCGACTGAATCAGCCAGCCAGTAAGTGACAACGCCTTTACCTCCTTACCCCTCCGCCTCCCCTTCCCCCTTGCGCCAAGACCATTAGAACGGTTAAACCTACTTAATATTATGTGTCACGATGTATTGTAATAAATTTCATATTTCAAAATGAGTTTAGCACAAATCCCGCTAAATCTGGAGAGTCGACCCGCACTTTGTTATTTTAGTTTAATTGATGATGTCCCGCTATATCTGTTATTGTAATTTCTTAGTGATTATTATTCATAATAGGTATATTATCACAATTTATCAAAACTAAATATCTTCATTGAGATATAAATTGAACCCAAAACAATCGTTGTTTTCCATAAAGGTGGCGGACGCAGAGGTGCGTGGTGCCCAAAGGCAGCGTATTTCGATCCGTTGCCATGGGTACAAGCGGACCTTGGGACTGACTACCGTATCGAGGGAGTTATTACACAGGGTCGATACCCTAACTACAGACAGTGGGTGAAGAGTTTCGGCATCCAATACAAAAGAGACGGTGCATCGAATTTCGAAGACGTTCTTTGGATAGACAATATACGCGAGGTTTGTATACTAGCAATATAATTATGTTTTTCTTTTTAAGGGAATGATTAAGCCTCCATCCCAACGGGTTCTTGACTAATGGACCTTTTTACAATGTCAAAAAAAAATCGTGGGTGTAGGTCTCGTAGTTTTACCCCGTAGATTGCAAACAAATGATTAAAAGATTTGAAATTTGTCTCGTATTTGACAGATATTCCAAGGAAATACCGACATGAACACTGAGGTCACCAACATGCTTCCGGCCTCTGTAATCGCCCGCTACGTCCGCATTCGTCCAAAATTTTGCCACGGTCATTGTTGCATGCGATTCGAGCTCCTCGGAACTACTCTGCCGGGCTAAGAGAGGTTCGAGAGATTATTCTAACCATGTTGCATGTATGCATGATACTCTAAAAGTGCCCCTGTACAAAAGATGATGACATCAATAGCTGTAAATGGTAATTTACCGATAAAAAAGTGAAAAAAAAAGTAACTCAAATTCGCCATTTTTAAAGTCGTCCCAGATATTCGTTCTCTGTTACAGTAGATTGTCATGTGATGAAATGGAATGATCTGCAATGCTCTATCTGCTTTTCGTATGCCATACATAACTTTATTGTTTCTCAGTGCTTATATTCACCTCATAGAAATGTAATGGGATAGGCCACTAGACATTATGTTCGACCTTTATTTCATTACAAGGTCGACTTGAAGTAAACCGCAATCGGTTCGTCTAGGTAAAAGCGTACTTCGTTCATTTATGGTTAATGAGATGTAGATATGCAGATAAGTTTTAGTTTCATACAAAACCTGTCAAAGTCAAAGGGCAAAGATTACTGACAGTGGCTTTTCATGGTAATTTTAAACATCACAGGAATGTCCAGTGATATATCGTATTTAGTCTGTGTAAGTAGTTTGTAAAATTTTGATTTTCATGAACTGATGATGAAAGGTCAAATCTTAAGGCCAGAGAGCACTGTATCTTGCCAAAAGACAAAACAAAAATTGTGGAATTGTCATATATTTTCAATTTTCTTTACAGTTGTGATTTAGTATTATATATACACTCAGCAAAAAGGGAAAGTAAACACTTTTTCGAGTTCGTACTTTTCATGGAAAATTTTGATGGAAATCATTGTATTATATACCACATAAAAGATAATCTAACAATAATAATGATAATGATAATAATGATAATAATGTCTTATTTACCCAGGGTACAGCCTCTTCAGTGTTGCCACTGCTCTACTAGAGGGCCCTGCTATTACTATTATCCTAGCATTGCCAGGTACCCATTTATACACCTGGGTCGAGAGGGACGTGGTGGGTAAAACATCTTGTCTAAGGACGCAAGCACTGGGCGGGACTCAAACTCGGGTCTTCCGATCGGGAGTCGAGAGTCTTATCCACTATGCCACAGCGCCACCCCTTTTACGCATGAGTGAACACATTCGTTTCTGTCCTCCAAGGCACAAAAAGAAATTGGCATATTCTTTTGCATTCACAAATGCCCTTCACGATAAGGATAAAACAAAAGATCAGTTTAACACAATAAGAGACATTAGTGAAATAGCTAAAATAAGTTTGCGTTCTCTTTATCTTTTTATAACCTCAAACAAAATCAACTGGAATCTAAAGGGAGAAATAAGAATTTTATATCAACTCAAATTTCACATGACATAGGGAGTAAGGTAATATGATTAAATGAACAGAATATCCTTATCTTAATTTCATCATAATATTATTTTGGTTAGTTAAGAATTCATGAGACAAATTCAAGAACCGAATAGTATTTACAATCTTCCTATAGTTGGAAAAATTGATTCAAATTCCTACCAATTTTGTCGAGCCCACCGGAGGTGCGGGAGATTAAGGGATCGCCTGCGGAATCTGTCCGTCCATCGTCCGTCAGTAATGCTACAAAAACTTAAACGACTCTCTATTGAGGACTTTAATTTCAATCAAACTTGGAGGAAAGAGTGGTTTGTACAATGTTACACATTTTACCAAATAGGAAGGTCACGCCAAGGTCAAATGTCACAGGCAGGGTTCTATGAACTTTACGGCCCAATGTTAATTTTTTACAGCGTTTTTCGATTATGGTTCATAACTTTTGATGTATATATCCATTTGTGATCAAAGTTGGATGGCAGATGTCCCTTGGGGAGTTGAAGGTCACCACAAGGTCAAAGGTTACAGACATGGGTCAACAAACTTTTAGGTCCCGATGTAAAGTTTTTAAGGCGCGTTTCGATTACGGCACATAACTTTTGATCCCTATGTCCGTTTGTGACTAAACTTGGATGGTAAATGTCCCTTGGGGAGATGAAGTTTATCACAAGGCCAAAGGTCACAGACAGGGGTCAACAAACTTTTAGGGCCCAATCTGAAGTTTTTAGGGTGCGTTACGATTATGGCTCATAACTGTTGATCCCTATGTCCGTTTGTGACCAACTTTGGCTGGTAAATGTCTGTTTTGGAGTTGAAGGTCACCGCAAGGTCGAAGGTTATAGACAGGGTCAATGAACTTCCGGGATTTAGACAAACATTAATTTCTTCTACGCGAATGGGCGAGCCACATTTTTGCACTTGCTTTGTTGTTAATATAGCTTCTTCTATCATTATTTATTTGAATTTTGATTTGACAGAACATTCTTCAGCTTCCTCCATTATCCTTAGCCTCTATTGTTCTTTTGGGCTTTAAAGATATTTTAAAGATCAAAAGTTTATTTTTGCAGCTTAATTCATATTTTTATACTGTTGAATTTGTCTCATTTTCTTATTGTTTCATGGAAGAGCACTTACCCATGAATGACAACTTGTTCATTTTTGCCTTGGAAGAGAAAAAAAGTGTTCACTCATGCGTAAATTTTCATTTTAGTTGACCTATCAGGTTGATAGCCAATTAAATTACCTTACATGTGGTACATAATACATTTTAAAACTTTTAAAACTTCTAAAACTTTTAGCCAAATATTCTATGAGAAAATAAAACTTGAAAAAGTGTTTACTTTCTTCTCTCTTTTTTTTGGCTGAGTGTACATATATATATATATATATATATTATATATATATATTCATATATATATATATATATATATATGTATATATATTATATATCCCAAGTCAAAAATTCGATAGTCTGCGATATTTTTTTCTCAGATTTTCGTCGTGACAAGTCACACAATGATTTCCACATGTTTTTCTTTCTCATTCCTTACCACGGTAACTCTAGAATGAAGATGTTGCCTGATCACCAGAATTGATGATGCTACAATCGGACGGATTCGCCCAATCGACTATGGAACTATGACACTCATACCTAAGAAGCTTCTTTTTTTTTTTCATGCTCATCTTCTGTACTACCATTCGCTCTTGTCAATGTTTATGTCACAGGGAGAACACTAATTATGGAAAGATTACTAGAGGTATTCACCCTAATTAAGCTTAGCCTTGTGCTTGTGGTAAACATTTCCTTGAAAATTGCAATAGTGGTGATGGTTGTGTATTAGCTTATATGCAATGCATAGAACTTCCTGTATATTACCTATTTCAACGATACCATTATTTTCAAAATTTGGGAAGGTATCAAATGTTAAGTCTAAAGACTTATCGCAATAGAAACTATGTTGGTGATATGAAAATACATGTCTACCATAAATTACATTTCTCACTTTAATTTTACATAACCCAAAATATTGCTTTTTCATAACTTATGAAAACTATAAGGCTATAAGGCGATGAAGGTAAATATTCCAGACTGGGTTGTACATTCATTGTGGTAAAAACAGCCAGGCGGAAAAGCAATTTTCTTCTCCAGAACATGGTTAAATCTGCCCATATAAAGAATATGTCGTATATGTCGCTTATTTAAAGGGGATGGATAGTAACCGATCAGTGGGAATGCTGGAGGATGATTGTTCCAATAATTGTGGGATTCATTTAAGAGTACATTATATATCTACTGTTATGTGAAAATTATTTGCTTCAGAATGGTCTCACATTCAAGTAATGTGAGATAATGCCCCGTCACTGACCAGGCACGCTAACCTGGAAACATTAAACTGCACATTTCTTGAATATGAGACCATTATGAAGCAAATAATTTTCATACAACAATAGATATATAATGTACTCTTAAATGAATCCCACAAGGATTTGAACAATTATCCTCCAGCATTTCCACTGATTCCCACCGATCAGTTACTAGCCATCCCCTTTAAGTAAGAACATAATTACGTTGTTTGATACGTTATTTAAAGAGATTCTTCATTTCATTTCAATTTTCATTTCAATTTATTTTCATATTTCTCACATATATCATAATAAAGTATATAAATACGAAGATTATACAAAACAAAATTTAGATGAGACTTCATCGAAATGTACAGAAGTTTGATTTGGTATAAACACAATGTCTGTATGCATGCGAATTAAACTGTGGTCATGATGCGAAAAAAAAAAATGATGGGGTCTGCGTAAAAGCATTAGCTTGTACAGCCGCAGGTCCCGTGAGTAATCAGATTAGGGGAAGTTTAAAATGCAGATGTTTTTTTTTTTAGACCAACTATAACTGGAGTGAGGAAACCGATTAAAACAAACAAAACAAAAAATCCAATGAAATATATGTCACTAAATAAAAATACAGTCACTAAATAAAAATACATAAACGTATCTTTCACAAATTCCTTCGGCAGTTATATGAACATTCAGATTACGATAATTTACATAAAGAAATTGTGTGTCCAAAAGTACATGCATGTTTTCCTATTCTAGATATGCTTGTTTTACGGGTTGTCAAATAATGGTCATTTATATTCTTCAGGCCGGCTTCCATCATTCTTTTAAACACAGGTACAATACTTAACATGCTTGAGTATCTTGAACTGTAATTTTCATGCGAATATTTGCAAAGGGAAGTGGATGCACCCAGGTTCGGAAAGGGCGGGAAGTCTAACGCACGAAAACATTAAAAATTAATTTGTTATTTGTAATAGTATCTTTGGTGATTTGAGTGTATTACGTATTTACGGTCGTTTAGTTCATTTTCTCGCCTTTGCTATATATTTCATTATGGTTTTTCATGGTAAATAAAAGTATTTACTGCATATCAACCGTGGACTGTCAGTGTTATTATAATAATAGATTGTGTCCAAGAAACATGTGAAGCATTACTTCAACGAAATTCATATCACTTGGGGACGTAAAAAGTCCATCCACTCTCTGTCCAAAAAGTCGCAATATTTAGCAAAGGGATAACATGAAAAATATCAGTATTAAATCGTTTGATATAAATGTATACACTATTCTTTGTTTAAGTTCATCTCTGCGGAGGAAATAAAAAACAACAGCCAAAGCTCAAACGTCGTCCTTTTACTTATAATTTCACGCGGGCAAGAAAAGAAAAAAAAAATCAATGATTTATCCAACTATGACTGCTCCGTGCAGGCAATTAACAAGATGTTGTGACTTAGTCGAGTTCCAAAAACACTTCAGGATATTTCATAATCCTGAAGTATGGCAGTCTAGTAATGTCTACTGGATACATAACAATATAAAGTCCTGACTCCTGATTACCCTTGGGGAACAGGCTAAAATTTTGGCGCGAAATATCTCACGAAGTATCCCAGTAGTGCTTATTGAATTGCTTTAGGAGTTCTGAAATTGTAATCCTCAACGATCTTAGATATTAATAGGAGAAAAGGTTAGTTCAGAGAAAGACTAAATCTTCAGGCAGGCGCCAGAGTGACCGTTGATGATGGGAAGATATGCCAGCAGCAAAGCATATAATGAGGTGAGAAACCCCTCACGTGCAAGTTCTTTAAAAATGCCCTTGCCTTGGAAACACGGTTCGATTATTCCTAAAAGCCCATGCATAGACTTCGAGAACATTCCTACAGCAACCGGACCTATCTAGTCTTCAAGAAGATTCCAAAACAGCCATATTTACCCAACAACGAATATGACTCATCACCTCACAGCTTTGATCAAACACCTCGCCATGGCTGGCGCCACGTTTTCAAAAGTGGGGGTGCGCCCCCCCCCCCAAACACACACACACACACACACACACACACACACAAACAAAACAAAACAAAACAAAAAACAAAAAAACAAAAAAGCGGTCAGCGCAATTTCTGGTGCCACTTAACAGTTTCTGCAGGATTTATTGTATTTTCATTGCTATTTCACGTTATACCTTCCACAGCCTACTTCAAGAACCCTCTTCGCACTTTCCCCTGGATTGAGCTGCAGCCAATTTCCACACTCAGATGATTGACAAGGCCCCATATGCATGATATGTAAAGAGCGTCTGTGGGTTTTTTTAAACGGATTTCCATTCAGCTGCTTCCACAAAATTCAATGAGAGACAGAATGAAATGACGCCAAACCAGTAGACATAAGGAAATGTATGGACTACCAACTGTCCTGTAGCTGCACAGGGTGATACTAAATCTTAAATTAATCTAAATCTGTCGGCAATACTAGATGGGTATATTGTATCTGTTATAACAACATTATCCGAATATTTGTTTCATGAGATGAAATTAACGATTAGATTAGCGAACATAGCTATGATGATAGAATAAAATCGGATAATGACACAAAGTTGAAAGACATCTCAACATTATGATTAACAAGTTCACCTGTGTAGAAACTGTGCATACCTTCTTCTATTGTTCTCCTTCCTTGAGCTCCAAGTCGTGCATCCTTATGGCGAGGCTGCTACAGTGGCGGATCCAGAGGGGGGCGCATCCGGGCCACGCCCCCCCCCCTTTATTTTTCGTTAAAAACAAAACAAATAAAAATGAAAAAAAATGAAATGAAACCCGGAAGTGGCACCAGATATATTAGTCACGCCCCCCCCCCCTTTACAGAATTCCTTGATCCGCATGTGCTATGTCATCATCCTTGTTCATTGCATTTTTATAATGTATGTACACGTTCTTATTCCTCATCCTAATCACCATAATTTGTGAAACTCTGTATTAAATATGATTAATTTGCAGTTGTTCAAATGTAAAAGTCTGAAAATCATCCTGAGGTATCCTTTACATGAGAGTCTGAAATTACACTTAAATGTTTCATTGTTGCAAATGTTTCCAAATTCTCTTTTTCACGAGTGATGTTAAGTTGATTATTTCTTACTTCATTTCTTTTTTACCCAAACAGCATGATCTTTATTTTTCAATAGCAACTTTGGTAGACATACCATTTACATACGACATCCCGATTCCAGTTAACAAAATAGATTAAACTGTTTTTTCGGTAAACTGGCACCTCGTCTACAACCACACTGTCCACTGTTCACCTAGTCTAATGCCATCTCGTCTAATCTCGCTTCGTCTATTACCAACTCGTCTACCAACCATTTTGTCTAAATGCCAATTAGTCTAATTGCCATTTCGTCTACTAAACATTTAATCTAATCTCTAATTTGTCTAAGTCACATTTCGTCTAATACCCATTATGTCTATAGACCATTTCGTCTATTAATCATTAGGTCTAGGAACGAAATAGTCTACAGCTCAGTTTGTCTAATAGCCAATTGGTCTACATCCACCTTGTCTAATACTCAATTAGTCTAATAACCAGTTAGTCTACTCCCAACTGGTCTACACCCAACTCGTCTACTCCCAACTGGTCTACTCCCAACTGGTGAACTCCCAACTCGTCTACTCCCAATTCGTCTACTCCCAACTGGTCTACACCCAGCTGGTCTACTCCCAACTGGTCTACACCCAGCTGGTCTACTCCCAACTGGTCTACTCCCAACTGGTCTACTCCCAACTGGTCTACACCCAACTGGTCTACTCCCAACTGGTCTACTCCCAACTGGTCCACTCCCAACTAGTCTACACCCAACTAGTCTACTCCCAACTCGTCTACTCCTAACTGGTCTACTAGTTATATAGTTTTTTTTTTTTGTCTACTCCAAACCCCTTACTTAAGTCTACTTCATCCAGTTTCCTTTCCCATTGAAATAGGTTGAACACTCTTGGTGCCCCATTTGGTTTAGATTTTTTGTTTTAATTATGACAATTTATTACATTTTATTAAAAAATAATGTCACAGTGTGAAAAACTTGCTGTGTTACATTTGTGCTTGATGTGTAATTTATATCAGAAGCAATCACGCAGCATTTATATGTCCAAACTTCAACACTCCATCCATTCCTCTTTGAAACACGATCATAAGTATGGTAAAAATACGGCCAGGATGTTGACTGGATAGAATTGTCTAACCATTAATATGTCTTTATATTCAGCATGTCCGGAATAATTAACAACTTTAAAGGGACATTCCAGATGATTTTCATAATTTTACATCACGTAGTACACAAATCGACAACTCCATGTATAGATTTGTGGAATTTATTGTGGTGCTTGAGCAGAGAAACAATACTTTGAAAAACCTTAAACAAATTACACTGAACAAGGATGATGACATAGGAGGTTCACATATTTCAGAAATGTAGCAGTGTACTTCCATTACAATACTGCTTGCTTGCAAGTTCACCTGTGTATAATCTTTGCATGCCTTCTTCTTTTGTTCTGCTTCCTTGAGCCCCAACTCATGCATTCTTATGGGGACTCTGCCATGTCATCATCCTTGTTCATACCAATTTGTTCTAAATTTTGAAAATATTCTTATTCTTCATCCCAATTATCATGAATTCTGAAACTCTGTCCTCAGTATAACTAAGTTATAGTTGTTCAAATGTAAAAATCTGAAAATCATCCGGAGGTCTCCTCTAAAGAATAGACTATTATTGATTTTTGTACCCTGGCAGGGTTATGAATAGTTCGTGACAGTGAGACGGACTGGACACTAGACAAAGTGGTATATTCATTATTAGCATGACCAGATAGGAATGATCAGTTTTGGTAAATTGTTGAGAGTAAACCAGTTGGGAGTAGACCAATACTGTGTATAGACGAGTTGGGAGTAGACCAGATGGGAATAGACGAGTTAGGAATAGACGAGTTGGGAGTAGACCAATTGGGTATAGACTAATTGGGTGTAGACCAGTTGGGAGTAGGGTAGTGTAGGTGAAAATATTAGCTGACAGAAATTTTACAACAGAAACGATATACATGCTTGAGTTTTTGGTCCGGACAACTAATTCTTGTGTATGGATCACCCGATGGAGTAAAATGTCAGGACAAATCTATATCCATTGTTCCGCTCTGTAATATAGATGTATCTTCTAATGTTCTTATGCAGTAGGCGTGCAGCAAATGTAGGGAAACAACAACTTTTAGTCTACCAGTTTGCCGTTCATGTTGGTATAAGATTTTTTTACAGGTGAAATACCTGAAATGGTAAGTTAAATAAGTGAATGTTATTTGCGGATGCTATTGTTACAGCGATGTAAAGGAATGTGTATGCCAACAAAACAGACAGACAGACAGACACGAAGAGAAAGAGAGAGAGAGAGAGAGAGAGAGAGGTGAAGTTACTGATAATGATCTTTGAAGGACTGCGCTCAAAGAATATCAAGTTGGATACTTACTATAGGTTTGAATGAATTTTGTAACTGTCAGCTTATATTTCTTTTCCAACATACAGTAATTTTCCAGTATACGTCCATTTGAAACATTATAGATTCCTATAAACGAAATATAGTTCATGTTCTCTAGAATTCTCTCTTAGAAAGAGAAATAGTAATCAACATGTATCTATTATAAGGCGCCGAACAGTTATTAAACACTATGTCCATATTAGAGGCTACACACTATACCAGGAACACCTCCCTGCCTCTACAAACCACATAGAGAATAAGGAAGTCCAATCGCGCACAAATGCTTGAGTGAACGCGAACAATGGGTGCGATGATGTAACGTTATTAGCATAACAATGGGCTAATTTGCATAGGAGGTCACGCAAAAGGGTCATGGACGTCTCTGGTAACTAGGCAACGGGTAAACAAACAAATCGGGTGTTGATTGGTCGTCATAGCAACAAGCAAACACACCTCAAGTTGAAAAAAAAAAGGTTTGTTGGTGTCTGTGGTAACTAAGCAGCGGGTAAACAAACAACATGTCGGTTGATTTTTGACGGGAAATATGTTCTTCGAATATTGGTGGGCTTTGAGAGTACGCCAAGAGTACAGCGTTTAATGTATGACGTGAAAATGTTCTTCGAATAATACAGCTACCTTTGCTACGAGATATCGGTAGACAAGTGTGAAGACGTAGAGGGTATGCTTACATGACAGAATTTGGTATCCTAGCCAACCATTAGATATGTCTTATATTACGTAAGCGTCACATGCTTTGTCAAAAGATATTACTCTACATGATTGTGAAGTTATGTGTTGTGTTGAGCTGTTGAAATATATTGTTTGTTAAAGGGGACACATAGATTATCTCGTATGACGAGTATTGAATTTCGTTGTTCATGGGGATTATACACCTATAAGTTAAAGGGGAACCTAACTCTGACACGAGTTATCCGTAGACAAGAGATGTAGCTATGATTTAAAGGAAGTTTCCACGTTGTAGAGCGTATGTTTCCATGGCAATGAGACGTCTTCGTGGCATGGTCAGCATGAAACTGGTTGCACCGACGTCACTATCTGCCGAACAACCTGTAGTACGCTTTACTGTGTCAGGCATATGGAGCAGTTAAGAGCTTCTTGCGTAATAGCAATGACCAAGGAGAAAGTAATCGATATCGCAAATAGTCTCTATTAAATTCCTGAAGGGATTATAGGGACGAACACAAACAGCGTTCGGCAAAGGGTTTCTGTGTAAATAACATGGAGGGCAGAGTTTTTTTGTGTAGCAGAGAGCGATCGATCATCAATAGGCCCTAATCCTTAAACCGCCTACAAAGGAGAGCATGCATGCAATTGCTCCCTGTATTTGTTGTTAATACGGGACATAAGCCTGAAGTGCATGTTTCAGACAGAAGACAGTGTATGGCTGTGATGAAAGTTCCTACGAGGACGAAGAGGGTAAATGCTGTTTTCGAGCCTAAACATGGAAGAACTTAGTGCATTTGAATGCACCACACCACTGCGGGAGCTTCTTCACCTCATCATCTGCTCAGGAGATGTAACAATGCATTTCGGATAATACAGTAAGTATCACAGTATACCAACAATTAGTTTTCGTCGCCATTATCATTATATCCTGTATCATCACATCTAACACGGGAGTGCTATACGTACAAGGGTTATGTACCACAATCAGTCAATGATGTGTTTGTCAGTTCACCTGGTATCACACAAGGACATATGGCAACTGACATGTTATAGACATATTCTGGTTCCACGCTTTCTTCAGATCTGTTCTTCAGTATAATCTCACATACGCTATTTATGAAAGTCATGCCATAAACATCAAAGTTCATCGTGGCAAAGCGGTGTAAAGTGGATACAAATCCTGTTATATCAGCAACTGTTTCGGTGCTTCTTCCTAATCTTAAATTACGCTATACGTCACAATGCGTTTGTTTTGTTCAAGATTGAGCTGTTCTTTCGTTTTCTGTGTTGTCTATTTACTCCTGGTATATGTAGATTAGGTGTTTTCAGCTAAAAAACGGACAACCATAGTCGCAATAATATGACCTAGCTAGCTGACATCATGTCAACCTGACTGTCTAATTCATATCATACAAAATAATTTCAATAAAGCACGAGGACCAGAGTCAAAGTGATGTAACTGTTGACATTCTTCAGTATTACAATATCAAAATGTGGAAACAATTACTTCGAGAATTACAAAATGTTCTTCTGATGGCAATGCGTGACCAGAAGATCAACTTACTGCTCTTAGTTGATCTCAGTGGTGCTTTTGACACATTGATCATTCCTACCTATCGAAAACACTGAAAACCCATATTTGGATTGACGGTCAAGTTCTGGAATGGATTATTTGTCAGGTAGAAAACAGATAATTGAAATGGAAGATATTGTCTCTGATGTGTTCATGGTACCTTTTGGTGTTCCGCAGGGTCACGTTTAAGTCCCCTACTGCTTACATTGTACACAAGTATTTGTCATTCTGCCCTAACACACCAAACGAAGACTACTGCATAACTGTGTTAGAGTCATGTATCGAGTACATAAGAACCTGGACATTACAAAACAAAATGATTATGAATGATTAGAAAACGGAATTGTTATAGTCATTGGCACTCCACGGCAAGTCTCTAAATTCGAATCAAATGGCATATCACTCGCTGATATACTGTTATAAAACCATCCAATAATGTGAGAAACTTGGGGGTGTTTTTGATACCCATTTGAATATCGAATCTCAGGTTACTAGCGTATGTAAATCAGCATACTATATGATATATAATTTGAGACGCATCCGTAAATAGTTCGATCAGGAAAGCATGAAGACTGTTGTCCACGCATGTGTTACAAGCAAATAGGTATTAGACTATTGTAACAGTCTGTTGTACGGATTACCGGATTCACAGATTGCATCGGGTTCAAAACTCATGTGCAAGATTGATTTGTAATCTCCCAAGATTTTCTCATGTTACACCACTTTTAAGGGTTGTACTGGCTACCCATTCGCCAAAGAATTGATTTCAAGATATTGATGCTGGTTTATAAAGCTCTGACTGGTCAGGCCCCTAGTTATATCAGTGAATTATTAGACTTTAAATTTCAGACTCATGGTTATAATCTCCGCAGTACAAATGATAGATTGATATTGCAGATACCTCAAATCAAAACAAAAGTTACCTTAGGTGACCGATCATTTTCTTGTGCAGCCCCTAGATTGTGGAATAGATTACCATTAGACATTCGGAAATGTCAGACTTTAGACAGTCTTAAATCAAAAGTGAAAACTTTTTTGTTTGTTTGTTTTAGCGTGGGCCTATTTCTTTTTTTTTAATTCCTATGCAGCATTGTACAACATAGGAATTTAAGAGTTCTTGAAGCGCAGTAGAATATATAGACATAGTTTCTGCGCTTAATAAATGATTTATTATTATTATTATTCCAGTATTTCTTCTAAATCTTTATTGAATCGTAATGTTTATGTTACAACACCCGTTATATTAATGAATCTAATTTATGTTAAATGAAAAGCGAAAATTGTCATGTACGAAAAATGCGTGAAACCGTAAACCACTGGCAATAGTAAATGTCTTTACTTTTGTATGCCCTGACCCTCGTGTTGTCTCCATTTATTTCATTTTCATGTTGTGTAACGTGTACGGTACAATGTATTCCTTTGCAATGTTCATTCTAGTTTTTTTTTTGTTCCATGTTTGTAATGTTTGTGATCCGTATCTTGTATTCTTTACCTTGTCGAATGATGATGATGATAATAATAATAATAAATCAAAATGATAATAAATAATAGGGCTTGTATCTAGGATTCTCTCAAGAAAACTCGGAACAAAAAAAGAAAAATGAGTTTGGAAGACCCAGCTGGTAGACACCATAAACCGGTTTCAACCGGTTTGCTTGTCATACCATTCCTTGTATCAAATGTAGCGAAACTGATGGTCATAGCAACGCGATCTCCTTTGTTTGGTTTGTTGCTAGGGGAAATAAACACACGCTTTGATATAAAAGAAGAAGCGGCTATATGGTCAAATCATTTTTGCTCTCATCATCGAACTACTCGCATCTCTTCCTCAGGATTCCGGCTCCCTATTGACCATTGAAACACTGCTTGATACCCTGGTAGAGCAGAAGACCTATTACAACGACAAGGTAAGCCACAGAAACAGAAAACAATATTGACTGACACGTAAAACTATATATATATCGAGCAAATATAAGATACATTATGAAATAACGGTGTATTTCCTCGTGTTTATTTCATTTTGTTTCGCGTGAAAATTTATCGTTGTTGGTATCAGAATATTGTGGTAATTTGAAATTGAATACTGTCAAAGATTTCAGGTTACATCAATGCTGATGTATAGTTTTCTTTTTATTATTTTCAGATATACATATACGATTTGGCTGTATCATTGATTAAGTGAACAACATGCCTGCAATCACAAAGACCATCCAGTGTCATACCTGTGGAGCAACGTTTCAGCAATGGGCGGGGCTTTATCGTCATAAGCGCTGTCATCACACCAGCCACGAGTTGTTCCTCTGCGATCAATGTGGTAAAGCGTTCACTCGTCGAGATAGTTTGAAAAGACACATCAAACAGCACGTGAATAACAAGGAGAGCGACTTGAAGACACAGAATACAGATTTTGCCTGTGAATATTGTGGGCGTGTGTTTAAGCACACTCACGACCTACGGCGCCATGAGAAATCCACTCACGAGCAATTGGCGTATATCTGTGAAGTGTGTGGCAAGGAATATACCAGGAGAGATAGCCTGCAACGCCATCTCAAAACACATGAGGAAAGACAACGTAATGTCTACGAAGGTGGCAAGAAAGACGATGCTGGAGTTCCAACTGAAGAGAACCAAACACCGCCGGAGGCCCCCGTTATCCCACCATCAAATTCAAACCAAACACTGACCATGGCCGATATCTACGACAAACACCGGAAACTCATACAGACGCATTCCAGACTAAATAACAAAGTGAGGCACCTTTATAACTTTGAATTGCAATCCACTCATCCGAACGAAGTGGTAGCTTTCGCTAATGAAATCTTCGAAAGACAGAAGATGGCGTACAAAATCAACGTGGCATTTGGCTTCATTTTAAGACACAACGAAACGCAGGAACTATGGTACCATTATGCCTCCACCAACAATCGTCTGTTTTCGTCACCCCACCAAATCACGGACTACGGCTCACACCAGTCATTTATAAAAGAACTCCAACAAGCGGACTATCTGGAGTATGCCAGACAGGAACGACCCAATTCGAAATGGGCAGTCCAGCGCGTGACCAATGTTTCCTTCTACGTTTACCCTCTGCGAGAATTCCCTATTGGCGCATCTTCAACCGATCTTCACGACTACATCACCAAGAACAGAGCCATCGTGAATCATGCCCATACAAACTCGATGGATAATCTATGTCTTTTCCGATGTCTCGCCGCTCACATTACCACCAACCGCAAATACTTGGAAAGAAGGACTTTGAAATATTTCCGTAGATACTCTTCCGAAAATCCATCGACTTTCCGCGGTGTGAAACTTCAACAGCTGGATGAGATTGAAGAAACATTTCGACTAAACATTGTGGTCTATGAGTTGGTCCCTAGAGAAGACGAACCAGCTGAACGCGAGGAAAAACCAATCGTTGCACGCCTCGTCAGACGGAGCCTAAACAAATACTCTGACACGATGTACCTGAACTTACATGGAAGTCATTTTGCTTACATTGCCAACATCAAACTATACTGTAAGCGCTATGAATGTAGAAAATATGGCAAACTCTGGAAGCGCGCTAAACAACTGACACGTCACGAGTCTCGATGCGAAGGAGGTGGAACACGCACCGTGTATTCTGGCGGTAATTACGTCACTCCGCCAACTGTCTTCGAAGACTTAGACGGTGAAGGGATCCACGTACCTGCTGAAAAGAGATACTTTCCTTTCTTCGCTGTGTATGACTTTGAGTGCTACCTAGAGCACTGTGACAACGTTCAAGACACCCCGATGATGGAATTTGTGCAGGAACACGTTCCCGTGAGTGTGTCAGTCACCAGCAATGTGATGGGTTACGCATCTCCCCAGTGCTTCGTCTCCTCCGACCCGCATGATCTCCTCACCGACATGACTGCATATCTCCACGAAATTAGTCACAAAAGTAGAGAGATCTTGGCTGATCGATTCTCCTCCACATTCAATGAAATCGATGAAAAAATCGATCTCATCAAAAAGCTGGCTGACTCATCAAAGCATAAGTATCCTTCTGATAGACCCATTCCTCAAATTAAATATCTCATGCGACTAAAACAACGACTACTTGCGTATATTAGCGAACTTCCCGTCATAGGCTTCAACAGCGGCAAGTATGATATTAACGTCGTGAAGAGATATCTATACCCCGAGCTCCTGTCTACAGATACTATTTCCTTTGTTGTCAAGAAGAACAACAACCACATGGTCATCAAGACAGAGAGTCTACTCTTCCTTGACATTGTCAACTATCTGGCACCCGGCTTGTCCTACGATGTATTTCTGAAAGCTTACCACTGTTCGCAGACGAAGGGATATTTTCCGTATGAATGGTTCGACTCCCCTGAAAAACTTGACCACCCAAGCTTACCACGGCATGAAGCTTTCTACTCTCGTCTAAAAGGTACTAACATAACATCTGACGAGTATGCCTACTGTCAACGCGTTTGGGACCAGTGTCATATGCGCACCATGCGAGATTTTCTCGTATGGTACAATAACCGAGATACACAACCTTTTGTCGAAGCTGTGGAAAAGATGATGAATTTCTACAAAGAGAGGGCTATCGACATGTTCAAGGATGGGATATCCGTTCCAGGTTTGACGCTAAAGTACCTCATGGCATCTACTCCCTCCGCAACCAACTTCAGCCTGATTCACAACAACGATGCAGACCTGTTCCGAACCATGAAGGCAAATCTCGTTGGCGGTCCATCCATTGTGTTTCACAGATACCACGAGAAAGGTGTCACCAAAATATGCGGTGGCAAAACATGTCAGAAGGTGGTAGGGTACGATGCTAATGCGTTGTATTTGTGGGCTATTATGCAGGAGATGCCTACTGGACCATATACGAGGCGTCAGTCTCAGCATCAGTTTAAACGAGAATCTCGACGTCGAGTTGCCCATGAATGGCTAGACTATACGGCGTTTTCTAAGGAAATTTACATTCAGCATGCCGGGAATAACCGTGGAAAGAGGATTGAACCAAGAAACATACCCGTGGATGGTTTCAACGCTTCGTCCAACACTGTCTACCAATTCCACGGATGCTGGTGGCACGGCCACAATTGCCACCTGAAGCAAGGAAAAGATTTCAACGAAAGGCGAAAACGACGTATGACCGATCTTCTTGCCGAGACGAAGGCTACCAGCGATTACATCAAGGAGTCTGGTTACAACCTTGTTGAAATTTGGGAGTGCGATTACCGGGAGAAACGTCAAAATGATGCGGACCTGCGTGACTTTCTCTCTCACTACAACAGACCACTTGACAAGAAATACAAAATGACTGAATGTGCTATATTGGACGCTGTTAAAACCGATACGTTTTTCGGAATCATAGAATGCGACATCTATGTTCCTGATCATCTCAAGGATAAATTCTCTGAGATGTGTCCTATATTCAAAAACGCAAACATCGCCAGAGATGACATCGGGGAATTCATGAAGGCGTTTGCCGAAGACCGTGATATTATGATGTCGCCTAGAAGGAGCCTCATCGGGAGTATGTTCGCTACGCAAGCCATGATCATAAGTCCTCTCCTGAAGTGGTACCTACAGCACGGACTTGTAGTATCGAAGATCCACCAAATCGTCGAATACACCCCACAGCGATGTTTCCAAGACTTTGGCGAGGCGGTCTCAAATGCTCGACGCGACGGTGATCGGGATAAAGACAAAGCTATTATCGCAGACACCATGAAATTGATCGGCAATTCATCATATGGTAAAGCCATTACCAACAAGGAGAGGCATCGCACCGTGAAAGTTGGCAATTTCATGGACGCATCAAAGTGTGTGCAAGATATCAACTTTAGGGATGCTGTTCCTATCAGTGACGACTGTTACGAAATTGAGATGGCGAAGAAGACTATCACGGAGAATTTACCCATACAGATCGGTCTCTTTGTATATCAATACGCGAAGCTCCGCATGTTGGATTTTTACTACAGCTTTCTGGTCAAGTACTTGGATCTTTGTGATTTTCAGATGTGTCAGATGGACACGGACTCGGCGTACGTGGCTCTAGCCGGGAATTCCATCGAAGCCCTCGTCAAACAAGACATGCGAGAGGAATTTGAACGAGACAAGTGCAACTGGTTACCTCGAGATGACACTCAAGAACATGCTCGTTACGACAAACAAACACCCGGTCTGTTCAAGGTTGAGTGGGTAGGAGATGGTATCATTGGACTTTGCAGCAAAACCTACTACTGTTTCAAAGATGGAGATGGTGATAAATACAGTTGTAAAGGTATCAACAAACGCCAGAACGACATCAGCAAACAACTGTACCTCGACGTCTTGCAGAAAGGAGAAGCTGCCTCACGAACAAATCGCGGTTTCATCATCAAAAATAATGTCGTCTTCACGTACAACCAGATGAGAAAAGGCTTCTCATACTTTTATCCCAAACGAAAAGTCCTCGAGGACGGAGTGTCAACAACTTATTTGGACATCTAAAATTCGTGTGATGGTGTGACCAGCGGGCATGATGTCCAATTTGTTCAACAATTGCATCAACGACAGTTTGATAATTTGGATTTATGTTTTCGGTATTCCAAGATTAACGACGATGAATTTATCGTATTGACATCAGATTGATAATGATGTAAAATATTGCCATATGCTCGCTGTGTTTTTAACTGTCGTAGGATAAACATAGTAGCAATATGTTGCAGTGTATTTAGTTTAAAGCTTTGGTAGAGTAATGGTTGGCGACCGAAAGAAGTTAATCCAAGCGCTCACTTATCGCACTGGACGTGATCTCATTCATGCCATTTGACATGGATCCAGAGATTCCGTAAAGGGGAGGCGCCTTTAAAGTTACAAAGTTTACATATATACAGATAAGGTTCTCTGGATTCGTTATCTGTCATTCGCATTTATCTTTGCTTTGTCCAAGCCATTGCAAACAATTTGTTTTATCAATATTTATTTATTAATCGACAGCTTCTTTCATATTTTTCTTGTTTCTAAAACAACTTTACCGAACGAAATCACACTTCTGCGATGATTAACCGTTGTTTGTGTAGTATCTGTCATTTCAATTTCAATTTGACAAATCGCGCTCTAACCCACTATTCTGAATGGGAGGATCAGTTAACGTTCTGTTAAACCGATCACAGAGCTATGTCTCTGAAACTGATTTATTGTGTACATGACCAAATTTACCAAAGTCACTGATAACTGCGATATATGACAGAATATGATTCATACGTACCGCATTGCAATATTAATTGTTATATATTCTGTACATAAATATGTCGTCCTTGTTATGTACCTTTTGATGATCATTATTGCGTTGACCCGAGCAAAATCAATGAATAAGCTTGTGCACAGGAAACGCCAATTCACCGTGTGTTTTTAGAATTGTAAGTGGTGGAAGTTTGAAAGGAAAGTGATAATGCGATTTACTCTGCAAAGTGAATAACATCATGAAGGGGCTTGTGTGTGACATGCTTGCGTGATTGAGTGTGACTGTGTGATGATTGTGTGAGTGTGCGTGTGTGCAAGCTTATACCTATGTCTGTACGTGCGTATGTGCGTGCATCGTGTGTACGTTGCTTTAATAAGGTGAACCTGTTCGCAATAAGGATATCGAGTTTTATGATACAGAGATATTTAGATACAAACTACATATCTATCACTTTGGGGGGGGGGTTTCAACACCAGAAGCTACCTGCACATCTATCTGAAAGAGAAGAGCCAATTCAAAACTCGTCATACGAGATAATCTATGTGTCCCCTTTAACAAACAATATATTTCAACAGCTCAACACAACACATAACTTCACAATCATGTAGAGTAATATCTTTTGACAAAGCATGTGACGCTTACGTAATATAAGACATATCTAATGGTTGGCCAGGATACCAAATTCTGTCATGTAAGCATACCCTCTACGTCTTCACACTTGTCTACCGATATCTCGTAGCAAAGGTAGCTGTATTATTCGAAGAACATTTTCACGTCATACATTAACCGCTGTACTCTTGGCGTACTCTCAAAGCCCACCAATATTCGAAGAACATATTTCCCGTCAAAAATCAACCGCCATGTTGTTTGTTTACCCGCTGCTTAGTTACCAGAGACACCAACAAACCTTTTTTTCAACTTGAGGTGTGTTTGCTTGTTGCTATGACGACCAATCAACACCCGATTTGTTTGTTTACCCGTTGCCTAGTTACCAGAGACGTCCATGACCCTTTTGCGTGACCTCCTATGCAAATTAGCCCATTGTTATGCTAATAATGCAGCTGTCATTTGTATGACGCACCTCTTGACCCCCGGGATAGGTGCGTCAAAGTACCAATGTGCGTCATACCTTTTAGGTACCATGACGTACCCTCCGTCACAAAAAGTGACCCACCTCTATGAGACATTGACGCATTAACCAGTCAAAATGGTGACGCACCTCTTCGTGAAAATGACTAACCCTTGACGCACATGTTATTCGCAGTACGTGCCAGACTGGAATGCTGCAGAGCTCTGTGTGCGCTCACGCAATTCGCTGCCTGCGAACTGTGTACACCGAACGGAACTTCGCCCGCGTGAATCCCTATCGCCTACGGACCCTGGATGTTTACTTCGATGGCCGTGGTACTGTATCCCCATGTTGTGGGCGGCTGGCTGGGGGAGCGTTAGTATAGTAGCTTAGCTGCACACTGTAGCCAGCTGCCACTACACTCCAGTACCCTGTTTCGATTCGAATCGGGGTAGAAGCGTTCCGTTGTGCAATGTCTGCTTCTTTTTCTCTTCTTCTTCATCCGCTTGTCCCTTGCTTCCCAAGTATGAAATGATTTTTAGAGTGTTGTGTGTGTTTTTTGTAACGTTATTGCATCATTTTTCTGCAAGGAAGAGGTGAGTTTCTGTTCGTGTATTGATGTGCACTGCAGTAAATGTGCAGGTGAAAAGCGTTCGAACTGTCTTTCCCGAGTATCGTGGAAGCTCGATGTATTTCTCGGCCTATCAAAGGAGATCTCATACAACAGAATACTTATAACAAACTATTTTCCGGTCAAAATGAATTGATTTCCTTTGTTTTGTATCGTTTATTGACTTGATCCTAAGGATCTTGTCGCAATACCGAGTTTCCAATGTGTATTTATTTTCACCTTATTTTCGCGTAGCTTTCGGTGCTGTAAACTGTTGCTATAGGGCCTAAGCCTACCACTAAACTTACCGTTTTCCACCCAGGTCGAAATTCCCATAGAAACCAGTAGAAACCAGTAGAGACCTTCTACTGGTTTTTAATGGTTTCCGGATTTGAGTGGTTTCTATGGGAATTTCCAGAGGGTTCCAGTAGGATCCCCATAGAGACCAATAGATTCAACTGGTCAAAAGACCAGAACAAACCAATAAAAACCAGTAGAGTCTACTGGTTTTCAAATGGAGTGTTAAATTTAAAATTAGACCAGTAGAATCCAGAAGAAATCAGTACTGTTTAATGGTTTCAAGTGGAGAGGGAAACCTGTAGAGAACAGTACAAACCAGAAGAGTCGACTGGTTTCAAAACTGGGTTGAAAAAAGACAAGTCAGACCAGTAGAAACCAATACAAACCAGCATTTTTTTAAATACATGTTAAGACATTACTTGTCAACCAGTAAAAACCAACAGGTACCCGTGCAGCCTACTGGTTTGAAGATGGCTTTAAAAGAAGGGAAAACCAGTATGAACCAGTATAAACCAGTCACTTTTCTGCATGTATAAACATGAATTAAGTCAAACCAGTAGAAACCAACAGGTACCAGTAGTAATGGCTTGAAGAAGGTCATACAATTGTGATGAAGTAATGACCAGCATAAACCAATAGGAACCAGAATATTCTACTGGCTTAAAATGGGGGTGTCGAAATATCAAGTCAAACCAGTGGTAACCAGTACAAACCAGTCAATCTCCTATACATGTAGAAACAAATAAGTCAAACCAGTAGAAACCAACAGGTACCTGTAGAAGTCTACTGGTTTGAAGAGGGTTGTAGAAGTGTGAAGTTATACCAGTAGAAACCGACAGAAACCAGCAGAATCCACTGGCTTTAAAATGGGGTGTCAAAATATAAAGTCAAACCAGCGGAAACCAGTACAAACCAGTCAATCTCCTATACATGTAAAACAAATAAGTCAAACCAGTAGAAACCAACAGGTACCTGTAGATAGTCTACTGGTTTGAAGAGGGTTGTAGAAGTGTGAAGTTATACCAGTAGAAACCGACAGAAACCAGTAGATTCCACTGGCTTTAAAATGGGGTGTCAAAATATCAAGTCAAACCAGTGGTAACCAGTACAAACCAGTCAATCTCCTATACATGGAAAAACAAATAAGTCAAACCAGTAGAAACCAACAGGTACCTGTAGATAGTCTACTGGTTTGAAGAGGATTAGTAGAAGTGTGAAGTTATACCAGTAGAAACTGACAGAAACCAGTAGATTCCACTGGCTTGAAATGGGGTGTCGAAATATCATGTCAAACCAGTGGTAACCAGTACAAACCAGTCAATCTCCTATACATGGAAAAACAAATAAGTCAAACCAGTAGAAACCAACAGGTACCTGTAGATAGTCTACTGGTTTGAAGAGGATTAGTAGAAGTGTGAAGTTATACCAGTAGAAACTGACAGAAACCAGTAGATTTCACTGGCTTGAAATGGGTTGTCGAAATATCATGTCAAACCAGTGGTAACCAGTACAAACCAGTCATCTCCTATACATGTAAAAACAAACAAGTCAAACCAGTAGAAACCAACAGGTACCTGTAGATAGTCTACTGGTTTGAAGAGAGTTGTAGAAGTGTGGAGTTACACCAGTAGAAACCGACAGAAACCAGTAGATTCCACTGGCTTGAAATGGGATGTAAAAATATCAAGTCAAACCAGCGGAAACCAACGAGTACCCGTAGAGTCTACTGGTTTGAAGAGGGTTGTAAAATTGTGAAGTAATACCATTAGAAACCGACAGAAATCAGTAGATTCTACTGGTTTAAAATGGGGTGTCAAAATACTTCTAACAAGTCAAACCAGTAGAAACCAACCGAGTGCCTGCAGAAACCAATAGAAACCGGTGGATTCTACTGGAAGTTGTCAAACAACAGAACGTCGTTACAATGAACAACTTTTATGGAAAATTTTGTTAATTTTGTTATCATGGGGATATTAACAATTGCAAAAAAAAATATATATATAAGTCATATATTTTGAAATAAAATTATACTTATGTAATTGTTATAACCTAATTGTCTTTAAACTCGTTATGCTCATCAATGAATCCCTGGGACTCAAACGGCAACATGACGTCATATTCTACCGCGCAGCTAGCCGTTATATGCAAACGAGCTACTTTTGGCGGGCAGCGCAATCCGCCGTCCGCTCCCCGGCCCTGCGCTGGCTGGCTGGCCGGCCGACCGCCACCGCATTCATATTTGAGCTGTACGCACGTCGTACTGTGCTGTCGTACACACATCAACGCACCCATCGCAATCCGTTCAACTCTGTCATCCAGCAGCCAATTATACCGAGAAAACTCCACTTACGATTGCATTTGTGTTTCGGAATGAGAATCTTCAATGAGCTCAGGAAATCTAAGGTTTAGTTAGCGGTAAACATTGACGTTTTATTTCATTTGAGAGTGACTTTGATGTCGAGTTTGCTTCCAGGCCGTATTCAACCATAGCTGATCATACTAGATGACGATCGGAATCGAAGCCGTGCGTTTGAACGCTACGTTTTTTTTCGGTGTACTAGTACGCCCTATACCCTGCGGTATGTTTCAGAAATGTCGTACACCATACTACATGTATGAACGATTTGAAATGTGCGAGCTAGTGACATCGTGAAAATTGACGAAACAATCCACTGTGAATCCAAACTGTATCTGGTACTACCGTTGTGGTGGTGGTACGTGTCGGAGACTGACAATGCCCGATAATGGACTGTGAGACACTGGAACAGCTACAGCCACCAGTACGCAGTAGGTTCACTGATATGCATAGCCATGCTGTACTCGATCGTCTGCAGTGCAAGTGTATGAGGAACCCGACTGAGACAAACCGAGCACCAGTGTTGGCCAGTTAGAAGGTTAGTGAGTGTTTTGCCTTAGACCTCTTGTTAGCCTAGATTTAAAGTATTATTAACGCTAACTACAAAGTTAGATTTAAGTTAGCTCTTTATATCACTCAATATCAGTTTGTGTGCCATGATGGAAACATTCTGTTTGCCACATTAGACACCAACAAAATAGTGATGATTTGAGAATACATGTACATTCATTTTTTCTCATCTACATGTATTTAACTTGTAGATTTATGTTGAATCGTATTTTGGACATGCAGTGAGCAAAGTTGTAGAAAAAAATGCCAAGCTTTGCTTATTTCATGTGTGTTTGTAAATTGTATGACAAATCTGTGACCATTTATGCGTACAAAAAGCCAGTATACAATTCATAACAACAGTTCGTAGGGAACACCGCTTGCTAGTCAATCACCAAGTAAAATACAGGCTATGCCGGTTACCCGGTACATTGTAAGTGAGAGAAATGGAATTGCCAGAAACACTGTCTACCCTGTGCTAGTGATTTATCGATCGGTGGGTGCGGGTTTGTGCATTGAGTAGAATTTGTGAAGTTAACTATAACATGCCCTTGACAGAGTCAGGCGTGCAAACGTAACATATGTTGTACGTATGTATAAAGAGTTCAAACTGAAACACTAGTTGACCTATGTAATGATACGATTGTTGAATGTTGATCTCCAATGAAGAAGAAAAATGTGCTGATTTTATTAAACAAATGTTCTCAATTTGGCAAGATTTACGTAGTACAATATATCACTTTAACATCAAACATTGAAAATTGATTGATTACTCGAAGTTCTCTTTCTGTTTGTTTTGTCTGTAAGTATTAGGAGACGATGAAGACTAGAAGAAGCCAGCTAAGGTCGACTTGCGGAGCTCCGTTATGCCACGTACCTGGTCTTTTGACTGCCACGAGTGGGCCCTACATCTTCCCTTGCCTTCAGAGAATGATGACCTCACTGAGAGTTTGGGCCTTCAGCATTTTGAAATCGTCATACAAGCACCAGATGGGCCCAACCAGGGAGGCCTGGCCAAATATTTGCTGTTACAAAAAGTGTATGTTGTCAGCTTGTCACTTCAGGAAAATTTCAAGATATTTTCACATTAGTGAAAGAATTATGTGAGCGAAAGAAATGTAAAACTGAGAGAACCATCATATTCAGCCAGACTCATCATCATCAGTGCAGAGATTTGTTAGCGACAATGTACTTTAAAGATTGACTGGAGGAAAAGGAGTGTCACTATGTCCTGTGTTATTCCATCACTGGTGACAGCGTAAATGAGGAAATACTTGTACAGTACCGTAATGTACAATGTACAAGTTTAGTACATACATGTATGTCAAAACCAGATGACTGGGCTTGGGTGATCTTCTGTGCTACAGTGTATCTTTACATTCATGATGGGTACAAGTATAAACTGCAAGAAAGTCAGCATATACTTAGTTCATGTACAGTATTTTGATTTTGCACAAGAGAGTTGCTGTGCTGGTAGAGGAGGGGAAGATTCCTGCGCTGTACTGATGGCAAAGGTATAGCTGTACTTGCTATCGGATAAAAAGACTTATGGGTGTGAGCCTGAAGTGCAAAACCTTCCGCGTCCATGCTGTGTTGTTTGTGCTCAAAGTTGTGTAATTGAATCATGCAACGGTGTACACTGTATTTTTTTCTTTTTTATTTTAAATGGTCAAATGGGTAATGTTCAGTTTGATGCATTTTCTTTCTTTAAAAAAAAAAAATGAAATTAGTGTAACCTTGCAACTTACAGACCTGCCAGTTTGCAAATGATAATGGATGATTTTATCAGGTCCCAGGTGAAGACTCTTGACTTATTGTGAAAAATCTATGACTACTATTAGACATTGATTAAACCTCACAGATTGTGCATACCACTTTCCAGCTGACAGAACAAGGACCTATTATAGAAAGAAACTAGCCCAACCAAATGCTGTGTGCAGCAAAGGGACAGGGCTGTGTATATTTACAATATAGTAAGAAAGGTGATATACACTCAAACAAGGTAATTACAGGTGAATCGTATTTTGGTCCTTGACATAATGAGGTTCTCATGTTTTTAAAAGGCTATTAACTAACATAAAATGAGCTGCCAAGCATGCGTGAGCATTTTGGTAATTGAAATCTATTCTGTAAACTTACACATTCAGATGTGACTATGAATTTGTTTATTTGTTTATTTTCCTCTTCTTTTTTTTTTTTACTCATTGCCTCTTACCTACAATATCCAATCCGATTTTGGTGCCGCTTTTTTTTAGCACTATCTATGATCGATGCTGTTAGTGTTATCTGTGTATGTACAGTAGATGTATGTACTTGGATGATGCCAGCAAGACAGCATGGTTTATTTTACATACATAATTATGAACATCTATTCTTTGCCAACCACCAATGCTGTATTTTGTTTTGTCAAGTGAAGGTTTGTTTGTCATGCCATCAGTTTAATATCTTTATTATCAAGTTTGTTTGTGTACGTATGAGTTTTGCATCCTTTCAGATGAACATTTTCTATGATTAGGGTAATCATCTTTATGTTATCGCTTTAACAAACAAATGGGGCATATGGAAAGTGCTCAATGACGGGAATGTAAACCTTGTATTTTTGATGTAATACAAATTTACATGTTTTTGGCTTTTTTTTTTTCAAATACCTGTCGAGGCCTTATTTGTCTTTCAAAAAAATAAATTCCTGTCACATAATCAGTTGAACGAAATTGTTAACTGAAATAAAAATTCTTTGGCTTGGCAAAACAACATGGTGAAAAAAAAAGTAATCTGAATAATGAATACAAATGTAATGTACTCATGTAATATGATTATCATCCGTTGACCTGTAATAAAATTTCCTCAACTTAAGACTGTATTTACTCCAGACTTACAGTGTGTGATAGAAGTCTCATGTTTTGATCAATGTATGCATACAAATGCAGTGTGAATTTGTGTGGCATGTGTTGTGTACATGTGTGCATTCTTAATTTTGAACATTCAGGTATGTCTCGTTCAGTCGAAAATTGGTTAGTACTGTACATTAGTTGATCATCTGGTGGCACCATTACAAATAGGTTTTTTGTCTGTTTGTTTGTTTGTTTGTTTGCTTTTTTTTTTGCTGATTTGAAGAAGAATTTGTACTACTAGCGCACATCCATTATAATGGACATGGTTCTATGGAAACTTTTTTGCAATGTATCAAAAAAGTAAAAAATCACGTCCTTAAATTATTATCTGTATTTACAACTGTACTACTAGTGTACATTTACAATGTTCTTTCTTGCATTGTTGAGCGGTAACAACATTTTAATGTAACAAAAAGAAAACTGTCGGTCCTGAAGATGTCGTTATAATGGGAGTCACTTGAAGTGCAAGTTCTTCTTCCAAATGCATTGGTACATGCTGTTACTGGTTCAGTAGGAATTTCTTCTGGTTTCTACTGGGGCCAGTACAACATCTACTGGTATTCTGTTGGTTTCTTCTGGTTTCAGTAAGGCATCTACTGGTATTCTTCTGGTTCCAGTAGAAATTCCTACTGGTTTCTACTGGTTCCAGTAAGAAATCCTGCTGGTTTCTACTGGTTCCAGTAAGAAATCCTGCTGGTTTCTACTGGTTCCAGTAAGAAATCCTGCTGGTTTCTACTGGTTCCAGAAGAAATCCTGCTGGTTTCTACTGGTTCCAGAAAGAAATCCTGCTGGTTTCTACTGGTTCCAGTAGGAAATCATGCTGGTTTCTACTGGTTCCAGTAAGAAATTCAGCTGGTTTCTACTGGTTCCAGAAAGAAATCCTGCTGGTTTCTACTGGTTCCAGTAAGAAATCCTGCTGGTTTCTACTGGTTTTCTACTGGTTTTGTTAAGATTTCTACTGGTTTTGTTGAGATTTCTACTGGTTCCAGTAAGAAATCCTGCTGGTTTCTACTGGTTTTCTACTGGTTTTGTTAAGATTTCTACTGGTTTTGTTGAGATTTCTACTGGTTTTATTGAGATTTCTACTGGTTTTGTTGAGATTTTTACTGGTTCCAGTAAAAAAATCCTGCTGGTTTCTACTGGTTTTCTACTGGTTTTGTTAAGATTTCTACTGGTTTTGTTGAGATTTCTACTGGTTTCAATGAGAGTTTTCATTGGTCTCCACTGGATTCTATTGGTTTAAATCAAGCATTTTTACTGGTTTCTACTGGTTCCAATAAGAATTCTTACTGGTCTGCTACTGGTTCCAGTACAAATTTCCTACTGGTTTTCTACTGGTTTTATTTCACTTTCCATATTGAAACCAGTAGAAAATCGGTCTCCACTGAACCCGTACAAACCAGTAGAATTCTACTGGTTTTAGCTCTACTGGTTTCTATGGGAATTTCGACCTGGGCACTGTCGTTTCTCACACATCGTTTGGTACGATTTCTTCCATTTTATATCACTTTATCCGTTCCCTTTATACTTTGAAGTATTTGACGTAATTCTTTCAAGTGTCTCGCACTGCTATTTTCGTAACGGCGATTTCTCCGCTTTGCAATACTTTTTCGAATCGAAGCGACGAAGTTTGATACCAGCCGCTGTATTGTGCCGTGTGTTGTCTTTTCTAAATATTTGTGTTGTTGGGAGGTGTTGATACTTTGTATTTGTTATTTATTTTTCTTAATGTTGATAGGAAAAGGCTAAAATGGTGTGAGTGATGTCTGATGGTGATGATGATAACTATGCTGGTGTAAAAAGACGGCTTACTGTGAATACTGAGCGTACGTGCCGTTCGTTCCATTTTACTTTCCCTCTTATTAGGTCCTACTCTTATTCTTCTTTCCCCTTACTCTTCTTTTCCTTTCCAAGAATGATAAAAAAAAAAGAAATTACATACACCTCACAACAAAATAGAACCACGTGCTACCAACCTTCGTAAAGTTAAATCTAAATGTTCAATATCAGCAAAGAATAAGGGGAAAGCACGAATGACAATAAATTAGAGCGAAGAGATTGTTTTACATGCAGTCTCTTCGGCTCGAAGAAACTTGACACCCCACCCCTCTCCCCTTGTGGAAATTTCCACAAAAGCAGGTGCCACACCCAGGTGCGTGCCAGACGGAAGAATGCGCGCACTGGAATAAACAGCGTGTAAATATCATGGAAATATCGATCGAAGAACCAGCTCATTAGTTGAATTAAAGGAATCATTGCAAAGATATCGTGATTCTATAGCCTTTCTTTTGGCGCATAGTAGGAAACATCAAACAGTCGAATATAATGTACTTGATCGAATATCTTATGTTCCCTGAACAATAAAAAAAAGATCGATTAATCAGTCAATTAAAAATGCAACTGAGCCAGAAATACTTAAAAGGTCTCGTATGCCCATATCAGAGAAATTCACTACGAGTAGTTTCAATGAGATGCAGTCATCACCTGGTTAGACAACAAAATCATGACAATTAATTTCAGTTCACGCTCATGATAACTGCTTATTACTTATCAAAGTTTTGGCTATCAACATTCGTTCGTAGGTGTTTTTTTGTTTGTTTTGTATGTTTTTCCTCGTGAAAGACGTAATGATTTCTTCGTATCGAACGTAGACTGCATGTTTACCGTTTATCCAAACAGTAGGCGCCTAGGCGTACTTTCTGAATATATTCAGAAATTTCTATCAACATTTTAAATATATTACAAGACTCCCAAATACCAGTTGAAAAATTTTTAAAAGAAATCGAATTTTTTAGATATGAACAACAACAAAACAAAAAAAAATGCGTAGGAAAAAACCACTTCAACCTCGAATGACTTCGAATTTCTCTAAACCGTTCCCTAGTTCATGGACATCCCATAGAAACGCGTGTTTTGATATACACGTTGCTATGGCAAACTATCTAGTTTCGCGAAACTACGGCCTGGCCACAGTAATTTTTTCCGTAACCTCCCGCCTCCCCTTCCCCGATTCGAAAACAGCTTGATTGAAGCCCCTGCATATTTAAACACGAACCTTATTAAACCCAAGTTAGGTACATGGTTTATATGGCTAGTGTTTAAATAGAATTTACTATTTTAAGATAATGCAGGTTTTAATAGACTCTCAGTAATGTTAGTTCCATAATCGTTTGTATGTGTTTTGGGGCATGGCCTCTGCCATGCCTCGCTTTCTGTATACGTATGTACGCGTGTACTGTATGTATACATGTACCACATGGTCGACATCACGCACGTGGTTTTGCTGCAGGTTCCACGGTCGACGGTCGATGCTACACTACAGTGAATGCGATTGAAGGATAGCGAGCTTCGCGATGCCGCGGGCTGTATGTGATGATTTTAATCACAAATCGTGTTTGGTAGTGTGGTTTTGGAGCAAATTTGTACTCAAACTTTCTGAAAAGACCTTTAGTCTGACATCAGATAGAAAAAGAAGACATACGAGAATGAAGTGAGTATCAGTATGTTATAATAAAACTGATTGAAAATTGTGTCATTTTCGCGTTTCCAGGAGCCGGTGAATTCGGCCGACTCGCGATCGCGAGTTTGTTTTATTCTGTTACGGAGGGATACCATGCCCCATGCAAGAAGCCTCGCAAAATTACATGACGGTCCCATTAACGAACCTTTTGACACACTCTGGTTAAATGACCGACTATGACGCACATAATGGGTCAGTATTGTGACGGACATTTTGCTCCCGTGACGGCACCACGCGTCATCAAATTGGTGGTACTTGACGCGACCATGACGCACATTTCCCGGGGGTCAAGAGGTGCGTCATACAAATGACAGCTGCATAACGTTACATCATCGCACCCATTGTTCGCGTTCACTCAAGCATTTGTGCGCGATTGGACTTCCTTATTCTCTATGTGGTTTGTAGAGGCAGGGAGGTGTTCCTGGTATAGTGTGTAGCCTCTAGTATGGACATAGTGTTTAATAACTGTTCGGCGCCTTATAATAGATACATGTTGATCACTATTTCTCTTTCTAAGAGAGAATTCTAGAGAACATGAACTATATTTCGTTTATAGGAATCTATAATGTTTCAAATGGACGTATACTGGAAAATTACTGTATGTTGGAAAAGAAATATAAGCTGACAGTTACAAAATTCATTCAAACCTATAGTAAGTATCCAACTTGATATCCTTTGAGCGCAGTCCTTCAAAGATCATTATCAGTAACTTCACCTCTCTCTCTCTCTCTCTCTCTCTCTTTCTCTTCGTGTCTGTCTGTCTGTCTGTCTGTTTTGTTGGCATACACATTCCTTTACATCGCTGTAACAATAGCATCCGCAAATAACATTCACTTATTTAACTTACCATTTCAGGTATTTCACCTGTAAAAAAATCTTATACCAACATGAACGGCAAACTGGTAGACTAAAAGTGGTTGTTTCCCTACATTTGCTGCACGCCTACTGCATAAGAACATTAGAAGATACATCTTTATTACAGAGCGGAACAATGGATATAGATTTGTCCTGACATTTTACTCCATCGGGTGATCCATACACTAGAATTAGTTGTCCGGACCAAAAACTCAAGCATTTATATCGTTTCTGTTGTAAAATTTCTGTCAGCTAATATTTTCACCTACACTACCCTAGAAATAGCAAGGTTTATTGCCTCTGTACATGTCTCCTATGCCTTGAAGATATGCACCAGGATGGGTGTTGTGCCATGTCTTACCTTACGTAACGGAAGTTCATGTAGCTTGGAGCATAGAAACTATTCATATTGCCACAGACCGCTGAATCTTAGATGGGACGAAAACAATTGTTTTTGAAAGTGTGTAGGATCAAACTTATCAAACACAACAAAATTAGTGTGAGACGTAACGCTGGAGCAATATGCTGCTGCCAAAGATGTTTCATCTGTGTAAAATGATTTATGTTATCATGCATTGGATTACATCAATTCTGTATATAGGCCAAATAGTTACTCTACACCTAAAAACCATGCTGCTCATACTCAGATGTTCTTGTTTTCTTAGTGCGCAACCAGACTGTTACTGCAAAAAGAACACCACGTAGGAAGAACCAAATCTCACTTTCTAATACTGTCGAACCCACTTTCATAATCACGTGATTTCTGTTTGTTGAAGAAAACAAAATGATGTTGCCAGAGACTTTGAGCTCGCATTGATTATTATTTGCTTATTTGTTTGCGTCATGGGTCAATTAGGGAATACATTCACCAGTCGTTTTGTTGGACTGGTACATGTGTGTAGATCGATAATACAACATTAGCACCTTACGTGCATCACAATAAGTAAGGAGCTAGAATGGTATCGCTCGACCTACCAATGCCAAGAGAGAAAACTTCCATACCCTGATAGAATACATTGACCAGTGTCAGAGCTTGACAATAAACCAGTATTGCGATTTAATACGCCAATGGGAGCAAATATGCTCGAGTTGTCACATTCGATGCATATGTGTAGGTCAGTCGTATCACTAAAACATACAATACAATACAATCAATACAACAATACCTAGAATATAGGGAGATATCACTATTGTTCTCACTAAATCATGAATTAAGATGGTTTGATCTACAAATAGTTTCATCATAACTATTCTTCACACTGTATATATTTAACAATACTTAATGCTGATAATAGGCCTCATGATTACAATTTGCATATATATATTTTTTTTTAATATCCCTTTCTCACATTCAAGAACCATTTTGAAGCACAAGCTGGGTTTTTGTGTCATCTGCAAAATGTATTTAACAACACTCAAACTGTGTACGCATCACCTTTTTCGCAGCCACGCGGATACACCTATCCAGACTTGTCGTGATATGTTAGGATGCTAGTCCTGGATATAACCACCAAATGGAAAGCCGCCTATTGTTCTCTCATCGTTTTCTATTGTTCTCTTCATCCCACATAACCGCTGAAAATGACGCCACCTATTGTTCTCGTCCTCCAAGTCTTTTGTTCTCGAGGGATTATTCTATTGTTTCCGCGGCATAACCACAGGAAAAAAAGCCGCAATTCACCTAGAAAGGGCACATAGTGCACTACTGACGATATGATAACTAGACAAAGTGAATGTAGACGAGATGACTTGTAGACGAGGTGGGAGTAGACAAAGTGGCAGTAGGCGAAATGGATATTAGACGACATGACAAGTAGACATTGTGAGTATAGACGACTTGGCTATTAGATCAATTGCTCAGTAGACGAAATGCTCCTTAGACGAGTTGGGTATTAGACAGTACGGGTAGTGGGCAAAGTGACTACTAGACAATATGTGTACTAGAAAAAACAAGTTGTAGACCAAATGGGTATTAGACGAATTGGTAATAGACGATTTGCCAGTAGACCAATTGGAAAATAGACAGAGTGGCTGTAGACGAAGTCACTATAAACCGTTTTTTCTAGTAAGGAAGCTTCAATTTCTTGTGGTGATTTCCCCCTGATGAACATTACTTGAGAAGGTCTTGAAATATGGCTCCTGTCATGCTACCTGAGCTCATATTGGCCAGTAAATACTCGGTAACGTCGAGGAGACTCATTTGCGATGAGTGCAGTGGTCGAAAACCTGACTGACATTGTGCTGGCATTTTTTTTTTCTTTCAAATGATTATATTTGGGTTCCCACGAATGAAATGTACATGGGTTCCCACGAGTGTCATATTGCAGGTGCATAACACAAATTTAATGAGCATGACATCACACAAAAAACATCTAATGTCCTCTATTTTATTTCCATCTCAGCGAAAACGTGCCTCGTCCTCAGTCTGTAATCTTTAACTCTTCTGCAACATATGTTTTATCTGATCAACATTCTCCTTATGTGTACATAACACCTGTACTTCTTTTCGTAGTACATATTTGCACAGTCAGGCATTACCTGTCGCCCACAACGCACATTGTTATGCGAGTTTAATGAAGTAAGAACTAAAGAAAGGTGAAGCCTCGGGTATTAGTTCAAAAATCGTTATAATGCACTCGTGCTATCTCATATCACTTGCTATATTATGAGTGGAAACTCATATAGTCAAATAATCAAACTGATTCTTCATGATCACGACAAAAACATGACATAGGACTTATCACAGGTTTTCCCTACTTCAAGAGCTTGTAAACTATAAAATTTTTTTGTTTCTTGTCCTCAAGACTCCCAGAATCAATGATAAAGGACTACATGAATTGCAACCGGCATTATTGAGGTATAGCTATATCCATGTGATATGCAAAAATCATTTAACGCCTTACTGCATGCTGCGGCATCCCTTTATATCCTACTCGTCACACAATTACAGCTAATTCTGTAAGAAAGTTGAAAACCATTAATTCATTGCAAAATAATTTGTAAGACATCATGGACTTGATGTATAACTATGACACTCCTCTGACACAATGCTTCAATTTAATGTGTGCATCTTAATCCGAGCCTTCTTTGATTACGTAAAATCATCTTCAAAAGTTTTCTTTTCGTGAGTTATTGAAAGGAAAGTAAAACACAAAGACCAATATGGATTGAGTAAAAGCATCAATATTAGCAGAACACATCAGTGAAAGTTTGAGGACAATCGGAAATTTGATATATTTTTTTAAAGTTTTATGTTGCAATGACTAGGTATGAGAATACTGGAGTATAATGAAAATAAAAGAAGAATTCCACAAAAAAAAAATCATTGTTCATGAAAATCACCAATCCATTAACTTGTTACTGACATAATCATGTTAAGTATAATATCATTCCCTCTGATTCTGAGATGATTCAGTCAAGTGCTCTGTCGTGTAGCTAGAAAATGGAAGTATGTTGAATTTTCTTTATGATTTCTTCATATTGTTGTCCACACATTATAAATGACCGTGCATCACAAAACGAATAAAAAGTGGCACCCCTTGATTTTACGTGAGGACTCAAAAAAGGTGAAACGAGTCAACAGAGTCAATCTTGAGTTTTTCATATTTTTTGAAATAGCTATCCTTCTTATTCTTTAGTTTGGGATCATGACATGAATGGGAAAGTGTGTTTTCAGCATTTTTCCTACAGCCCATTTTTGGGGGAGAGTAGAATGATCAGGTATGTCATAGAGTTCCCTTTTCATTTCTTGAAATCCTTTACACACTCTTCACTTTCAAGTCTAATAACTTTTGAAAGGATAACTCTACTGCTTTGAAATTTAGCATTAATCATGGACAGAATGTGTTAATAAGACATGTCTAAGTTCAGCTTTATCTGATAACCTCTTCATTATAGTTGCTCCGGTTGCTTACATCCTGTGTTTTGTCCCTTTCGTTGCACGGCTAGCACGACTTGGTAAAGATTGAATGCTTGAATAGACCCTGTACTTCAGAGCCTCTTTTCTCAGTTCACACTATTCCAGAGTGTGTGATTTCTTTCTAGTATTTAGATAGGTTAGGGGAGTCCATTTGGATTGAATTATATATTATTTCAAAGCTTAGAGTCTGCTCTTTCGGAATCTGCCCTCATCTAATAATCCATGTCTGGCGACTTTGCGTGTGTGTGTGTTTTTTTTTTTTTTTTTTTTGGTTTTTTGTTTTGTGATGTAGGGTCGCATATCATAAACTGGAGTACGTTGTAGTCTCCTTACCCAGTCACCACAACACTAAAGCTTTAAAAGTTCATGATGTTTGCATTGATTGTATGATTTTCCTCAAACTTTCACTGATGTGTTGTGATAATGTTGCTGCTTTCGCTCAATTTCCATTGCTCTTTGGGTTTTCGTTTCCTTTAATATTCCAATAATAGTCCCACACATTGATTCACTTTTTATCACAAAAGCATCATTATCGTACTTTTCCGGCGTATCTTTTTGTTTTCACTTCTTTCTTCTTCTTTTTTTGTTCATGGGAAATATATGTAAAAACAAACAATAATTTCCCCACAGAAAGATTTTCTTTTTTTCGGAGGAAGAGATGCCTTCTCATGTTTAGAAACACCACTCTATATATATATATATATATATATATATATATATATATATATATAGGGTCTATAAGGCACAGCATAGTCCAAAAGTATTTCGTCATCATTTCGTTGATCATTTCCATCATTTCGTCGTCGAAATGCTACATTTCGTAGCGACATGAACATTTCGTCGATGAAATTATTGATTTTGTTACGAAATAGGCCATGCGACACTTGGCGCCCTATGCAAGACTGCGGTCTTTGTCCATGATTTAAACCATGGAGAAAGATTGTACACTTTGATGCCTATATTCGCTGACGCGTGACTGACAGGTGATTTTTGCGGTTCAAGCGCTGCAGATGGTGGGCAGCGAATTCAATCGAACCGCTCTTGTTTCCCACGCTGTCAGGACTTTAAGTGTGTTTCGTGTGTGTGTGTGCGTGTGTATGTGCACATCAAATGTGAGTTAATGTGTGTGCGCATGTGTGTGCGCGTGAGTTGTGTGTCTGTGTGCGCATGCGTATTAGTACCAACTATTAGCAAATCAGGAATGTGCGCATATCCTCGGAAAGAGGGACTGTGCTTTCATAAATGCTACCGCAGCGCCAATGCGAGTGACGGAGTTGGCAGTCCTTTAAAACGACCGATAGGATTGAGAACATCATTTCGTGTCTTCTAAACTTTGAGTTCTACATCCTCAGCGGCTCACTTCCCAAGCTGTGCTCATCATCATGGCTAGAAAACGTATCGTCAAGGTACTTCTGCTGTCATGTCTGACATCTGGTATGCACGCTCTTTCTATCTTATTTTCTTTGTTTCAATCCTCACGTCAAGACGGGGAGTAATCCCGCTATGGCGAGGTAGGATTCGCTTTACCGAGTATGAGCTCCGAGTAAAACTAAACATGCTAGCATACTAAAAATCGAAGTTTGTTCTGAATGTTGTGAGCTAAATATTGGGCCTAAAATCACCGAAAGAAATAGAATCTGTGCGGACATAATGATGGTAAACTGATCAAACAGCAGACAAAGTCAAGCTCTGTTCCAAAACCAGCAAATTCCCCTTGAATAGCTCTCTCCATTTTGGAATATTATCCCTCGATAGAGTGACTACCATTTGCGTTCCAGTGGACAGCGTCACATACATTCTTATATGTGACTTTGCTTCACCAATCCAACAAAAAGTCGCACTACTTGAACCTAATGTGAGGAATAAAAAAAAGGATGAAACGGGTCAACTAAGTCAATGCTAAGTTTTTCATATAACCTGAAAGAGCTATTCTTTTTCTACATTATCTTTAATTTGTTCTCATAAAACGAATAGGAAACAAGTGTTTTCAACAGTTTTTCTTCTTCCCTTTTTTGGTTCAATGGTGTGATTAGAGACCCCTTTTCATTTCCCTAAAATCCTTTTCGCTCTCTTCACTTTCAACTCTAATAACTTATGAAAAGATAATGATACTGTCTTGAAAGTTGGTGTTAATCATGGACAAAGTGTTTTGATAGAGCATGATTAAATTCAGCCTAATTAGTCGGGTACCTAAGGGGGGGTCACCGTGCATCCCCCCCAGGACTCCTCGAAACTTACATTTTCAGGATCCTCATGACATACTAAAACATAATCAAGATGTTAACAGGAGCGAAAAGTGGCTGTTCTAGTGAAATTTAATGTATTCTATTGTTTTTCATAATTTCTTATGTATTTCTTTGTTTTTCAACTTTTTCAACTTTTGTTTTTTCTTTGTTTTTCTATTGGAAATTGTCACTGACCACTTTTCTACCATAATTAGCACAAAACTAATCAATGAAAGTGATTAATTGTAAAAATAATCAGGTTTTCATGACTTTCATGGCAGAGCACTGTTTTCCATAGGAAATGTACACAAAAGCACAAAATTGTGCCCGTTTTGGGACGACATTCCGTTACAAAAATGGGCGTGACTTCGCAAAAGTATGCGGGGAAGTTGCAAATATGGTCTCAAAAGTTGCGTGAGACTTGAACAAAACAAAGTCAAGTAAGTTTTGAGGAGTCCTGGGGGGTGCACGGTGACCCCTTCCTCCCCTTAGGTACCCTACGATGTAGGCCCTACATGTAAGCACATATTATAATTTATTACATACATACATAAGGACGGGGGGTGGGGGGATCCGCACCCCCCCCCCCCCTCGAAGTTTCGCGCTATGTGACTGTCGCGAGGCTTCTTGACTTTGTTTGGTCAAGTCTCGCACAACTTTTGAGACCAAATTTGCAACATCCGCGTATACTTTTGCGAAGTCACGCCCATTTTTGTAACGGAATGTCGTCCCAAAACGGGCACAATTTTGTGCTTTTGTGTACATTTCCTATGGAAAACAGTGCTCTGTCATGAAAGTCATAAAAAATTGATTATTTTTACAATTAATCACTTTCATTGATTAGTTTTGTGCTAATTATGGTAGAAAAGTGGTCAGTGACAATTTCCAATAGAAAAACAAAGAAAAAACAAAAGTTGAAAAAGTTGAAAAACAAAGAAATACATAAGAAATTATGAAAAACAATAGAATACATTAAATTTCACCTAGAACAGCCACTTTTCGTTCCTGTTAACATCTTGATTATGTTTTAGTATGTCATGAGGATCCTGAAAATGTAAGTTTCGAGGAGTCCTGGGGGGGATGCACGGTGACCCCCCCTTAGGTACCCAAGTAAATCTGGTAATCTCTTTATTGTTGTTGCTGTGGTGGTTTACATCCTGTTTATCTTGGTTCTGTTCCATTCATCGCACAGTTAGCACGGCCTGGTAAAGATAAGTGCTTGATAGACACTGTATATACTTTAGAACCTCTTTTTTTTATTTCACACTTTTCCAGAGTGTATGATTTTTCCCCAGCATTTCGATAGGTCAGGAGCGTCCATTTGAATTGAGTTCTGCATTTTTGAAAGCTTAGAGTCTGATATTTCAGAATCTGCCCTTAACCCAAAATCCATTCCTGGCGACTTTTTGTTGGTTTTGTGATGTAGGGTCACATATTATGAACTTTAGCATACGAGCTGGTTATAACGATATTCTCTTCGGCCTCTTCATATGTCGATCATTTCGAAATGCACTCTGTTGAATAACATTATATAGGCCTACAATACTCTGATGAATAACATTACAATCTTTACTCGATACCTGTGACTTTTGATGCAAAGTTCTGCATGTACGTCTTTGATAAAACCCTCGGTAAACCGCGATCATGTAGAATCCAGCTCATGTTTATATGTACAATGTATGTAGACCTAAGATATATAATGTTTATTCAGAATTAATCATTTTCAATTGGAATTAATTCGAAAAGTATGTCAGATGTGAGATTGGTGAAAATTAAATTCAACTATATTATATAAGCAAAATGTATAATAGAGTTTAGTTCTCGTGGAGTGTTACACCATATTTCTTTTAAAACTATCGTCCTTAGGCCTATGTAGTGTTAATTGAAAAGAAAAGGTTGAACGTAATTTCTTCTCTCCCAGTAGAAATAGACTTAACACATGATGATATCATGAACAGTTTACGTGATTTTTTAGTCATATTATGACTAACATATTTTTTCTTAAGAAATCATGTAAAATTTAGATACTTTTTATCGCATTCTGTCTCTAGATGATCTTAAACCGATCGATTTTGTGATTTGAACGTTTACCTGTCAGTTAATAGCATTATTTTAGTCATAGAAGTTCAGACGGTGTGTGATTTAATGACCTATTACACATTCAAATTCCTTCAGTCTATATGCTTCCAGCTGAGGCGGCGTTTGATGAGGAGTACCTTCGCGCCTCTGAAGACCACATTGTGAAACTGCTGAGTTCTCGTCCATGTAAGTAATTCTATACAGATAGTTCTCATTGTAAAAAAACAAAACAAAACAAAACATTCCCCCCCCCCAAAAAAAAAAGCAAAAAACAAAAAAAACAAAACAAAAAGGAAACACGAACACATAAGATATACACACTATAGACAAACATACTGTTAATGTCTGCATTAACTTGTTACACGAGGGTAAACAAGTATGCATTGAGTCTGTACGGAAATTATTGTTTCAGGTTGTTGTATCTATGTCAATGACAAGTTTTGAATCAGAAAATTAAACCGGATTGAGCTGTAATCATTGTTTCCAGTGTCATCAGTCGCATTTTGCGAATAACTATACAGGGCTTATCACAGTGAACTGAAACTCCTCAGCAACTAGTTGTAGCTCGGGCAGAGACAGGTTACGGAGTCGTAAGCATTCATGCTACCCTGTTTTACCATTTATCCTGTATTCATGCATGTGTCTTGTGTTATGTATTAGGCCTATGCCATGTAAACATGTGAATATAGATAATAAACTCCAACTTCATCTTCAACTTCCATTGTCTTCCATATCTGTCATATTGTCATAGCTGAGACGATCCTACCCACCCAAATGGGCATGGCAGATGGTTCAATCACAATAGACCAGCTGTCTACCAGTTCTTGCTACCAGTATCCCGACTGTGCAGACCGGGCCAGACTGGACCAGGGAGCTGATAAGGAGGAAGTGTTGAATCATTTCTGAAACAAAATCCACCTTCATATGTATATAGGTATATGTATATATATATATCTGGGGGGAAAAACATAACAAAAGCTGATCACCTGCGAAGAGGACCTGAAGAAATTGCATTAGGGTATTTTCACAGAAATGTAACAGTGATTTTTCTTTTCTTTTTTTCTGATATGCCTCCTGCTATTGATTTCCCTGGTAAACTTTGATATATGATCAATCCAGTGCTCCTACCCAGCTTATAATTGTCATTTCTGAGATCACAGTTTGGTTGTTAGTTTGTAATGTTTGTTTAAAATAACAGTTTTTTAATGTGTCAATATTTTGTTTTTAGTGTACTTTCTCTTCATTCTATTTCTAACCTCTGTTCTATTGGAAACTCAGTTAGTCATGATACATGCATGTTCATCTATGCACAATTACACTGTATGAAATTTTGCCTTAAAAAATGTCGAAAGTCTTACTGTCAGTACCCAAAAAGTGTAAAAAGTCATATTCTCAATAACCCCCAATCACCTTAAAATGGATAATGCTAATGCAATGAGTAGTAATGATTTGTTAAATACTTACCTTGATGTTTCTGAATTTAATCTAAAGTATGGGGATGTATATTCAAACTCATTTTCCTTAGTTCATTTTAATTGCAGAAGTTTACCATGCAATTTTGAAAATATGAATGTCTGTCTCAGTAGTATTAGTCATAGATTTAAAGTTATAGGAGTAACAGAAACATGGTTGAATTCATCCTCATCAATAGATATGTATTCCCTTGATGGTTATAATTTTTTTTGTAATAATAGGAAAAATAAGACAGGTGGTGGAACTGGTGTGTATACACATGAGTCGTTAAAATGTTTTGTAAGAGATGATTTAACAGCTTTTTCTGAGTCATATGAAAGCATTTTTGTAGAAATCCCTAGTAATGTTCACTGTAAAAAAACTGTTATAGGTGTTATATACCGCCCGCCATGTCAAAGTATCGATGCTTTTATTACAGATTTTACAATTCTATTGGATAAGATCGACTTAAAATTATGCAATTGTTTTATTTTGGGTGATTTCAATGTCGATTTAACAAAACTGAATGTTAATTATAAGGTTAATTTGTTTTTAGATTTGCTGTTAAGTTTTCATATGCAACCAGTTATCAATAATCCTACACGTATCACCCAAACATCTGCTTCTTTGTTAGATAATATCCTTACAAATGTAACTATCCCTATACAATCAGGCATTCTTGTAAATGACATCAGTGATCATTTACCGATTTTTTCCATTCTATCAGACCCTACTTATATCAAGAATGTGTTGCCATGTAAAAATCAGAGACGTTTGATTAATGAATCTAATTTACGGATGTTTTTTATGAAGATGATTAATATACGGTGGGAAAATGTTTTTGTTGAAGATGATGTAAATGATAATTACGGTATTTTTTTGCAAATATTTCAAGAAAATTATGAAGAATGTTTTCCAAAGAAATTATTTTGTCCAAAGAATAGAAATAAAAAAACCATGGTTAACAAAGGATTTATTAAAGCTTTGTCATAAAAAATCACAATTGTATAAGAAATATCTTTTGAATCCCACTTTGTATCGAAAGGAAATGTATAGAAAATGTCGTAATTATGTAACTATGAAGATACGACAAGCTAAAAGAGATTATTTTAATAGGAAATTTGATAAAGTAAAAAGTAATATGAAGAGTATTTGGAAATTGATTAATAATATTTTGTATAAAAGTCAGAAAAATACAGTTATTGAGTCTCTTCATCTCGGTAATGAAAAAGTTACCAATAGTCAAGATATTGTGAACACATTCAATGAATATTTTGTTAATATTGGTTCAAAATTGCAAGATTTAAAAAATGATATAAATGAGAATAAGTCTTTTCAAGATTATTTGAAAATTCCAAATAGTAATACTCTTTTTTTGAAGCCAATAACGAATGATGAAATAATAACTATAGTTAATAACATGAAGAACAACATCAGCTCTGGTATTGATGATACTGATATCAAGGTGGTAAAATGTGTTATTTCATTGATTTGTGTTCCGTTATGTATTATTTTTAATGAATGTTTGCGTACTGGTACTTTCCCTGAAAAAATGAAAATTGCACGAGTCACACCAATACATAAAAAAGGACAATTAACTGATGTGAATAATTATCGTCCAATATCAGTATTGCCTATATTTTCGAAAATATTAGAAAAATGTATTTATAATAGGTTAATAGAATTTTTGAATAAGCATAATATACTTATTAGTAATCAATATGGTTTTAGGCAGAGATATTCAACAGAAACGGCAATATTACAACTGATTAATAAGATAAATCAGGCTATAGATGATAAAGAATATGCTTTAACAGTATTTATTGATTTAACCAAAGCATTTGATGTTATAGACCATTTCATTTTGTTACAAAAATTATGTTATTATGGTGTGAGGGGCACTCCATTAAAATTATTTACAAGTTATCTCTCAAATCGTAAGCAATTAACAAATATTAATGGTGTCTCATCTAATCTTAAAGAAATAAAATGTGGAGTACCACAAGGGTCTATTCTTGGGCCTCTTCTTTTTCTATTGTATATAAATGATTTGCCATATTCAACATATGATGTAGATTACATATTATTTGCAGATGACACAAGTGTATTTTGTAAAGGCACAGACCCAAAGACATTATTTTATAATATGAATGTTCAACTTGATTGTATAAGAAATTGGTTGTCGGTAAACAAATTGATTTTGAATGTTGATAAGACCAATTATATATTATTTGGAACAAGAACTAAAATCGACAGTAATTTGAAATTGATGTATAGAGATGAGGAAATTAAACGAGTATATGATATAAAATTTTTGGGTGTTTTTATTGATGATAAATTGTCCTGGAATTCTCATGTGAATCATATATGTTCAACAATATCGAAAAGTATTGGTGTTCTGTACAAATTACAATTTCTTCCACAGAATATTTTAAAGATGCTGTATTATTCGTTTGTTTCAGTTCACATAAAATATTGTAGTATTGTTTGGTGTTTTACTACAAAGAAAAATATTGATCGTATTCATAAATTACAGAAACGCAGTATCCGTTTGATAACCAACTCTTCATATTTAGCTCCCAGTAAGCCATTATTTCTTAAGATGAAAATTCTACCTGTTCAAGAATTTATTTCTTTGGAAAGTATGATTTTTATGTTTAAAGTTTCCAACAATGTTCTTTCTGAAGTATTTCACAACCATTTCACTTTGAATTGTTCTATACACAATTATAATACCAGGAATGCAAAAAATATTCACACACCATTAAACCGAATTTCAAAAACTCAATCCTCCATTTTTTACCATGGCCCTATTCTTTGGAATACTCTTCCTCCAACACTCAAGAGTAGCAAGACCTTACGTCAATTTAAAAGGCTTTATAAAAAACATATTTTTGATGAAATGTATCTGAAACTGTAAGTATAAGTATGCATTGTTTCCACCTCTGCCTCTTTTCTTCTCTTTTCATTGTATCTTTGACATTTGTTTTATCAAATGAATTTGTATGATAATTGTTTACTTGAAATGTATTGATAATTGTTTGTAGGGGATCATTTCCAACAAGCCTCTTGTGTGCTTTCTATGATCCCTCCATTCAAAATGTATAAATGTTCTAAGGCAATTGTATTTTGATATTTGTAGATGTTCACGTTTTGATATGGAAATAAATGAATGAATGAATGAATATACATTTTGAAAAAAAAAAGGCGCGTAAGCTGTTTGTTGTTTTTTTTTTTTCGTCAGACTCTTCATACTATACAATATCATGCTGGAAATAGTTGTAATTAAACACTTCTTCATTTTTTTTTTTTTTTTGCATAAACGTTTTTTTTTTTCTAACCCCCATTACAGAGACATGATATATTTGAATCATTTTGAAAACCAGTGCACCTATTTAAATCATTTACGTTTCGCCTTATTACAATGCGTATTGACATAACAATCAATCCTGCAAGTAGAATATTTTTTGGGATGGGGTCAAAAGTCCTTAAATTGTTTATTTATTAGTTTCTTCTTCTTTTGCAACAGGCTCCGCGGCTATAATGCCATGTGTATTCTCACGAAGGGTTAACGAACGAGATATCACTTACCAACTGAAAAAAAAGACCTACTATTTGAAAATGTAATGTCCAAGAATATAGAAAAGGGGGAATTTAAAAGTTTCCTAAGGGGGAGGCCGGGTAGAGGGATGATATCTAACAATCTGCTTCCAAGCTGTATATCCGGACTGAGGAACACTCTCTTTCAAAGTATTTCACCCACTATTCAATCGGAGTCAGAAGCCTACCAGACTTGAGTAGGGTTCTACCGTAGACTAGTGGGAAGATGGTTCAGTGTATATATAAGAGTTACTTGAACGATTTGTTTTTTTTTTTTCTATTTTCTTTTTTTTTTTAATCAAGCGGACCCTTCTTGTCAGTGTGTTGGGGGGGGGGGGGGGTAATTTGGCCACTCCGAATCCACTCAACCCAAGCTATCGCCATGATGATGGTGATGATTAAGTATTAATTGTATACAGTATATCACACCCTGCAAAAAAAAGAAAAACAAAGAAAAAAGGAGAATGTAAACACTTTTTCAAATTTATATTTCAAATAGAATGTTTGGTTAAATGTTAATGTCCTTTATACCGTTATTATGAAAGGTAATTTAATTGGCTTTCAAATTGAAAGCCGACAAAAAGTCAACAAAAGGGAAACGTGATGAATGAGTGAGCACCTTTGTTTTTATCTCCCAAGGCACACAAAAAATGCGAAATGAACAAGCTGTCATTCATCAGTAAATGCTCTTCAACGTAACTGGTAACAAAAAGAATGAAAGAGGAATTTAACAATAAAAAGCATGAATTCAGTTGCAAAAATATACCTATTTAATATCTTTGAAGCCCAAAAGATAAAGGCTAATAGTAATGGAGTAAAATGAAGAATTTTCTCCCAAAACCCAAATTCAAATGAAATTAGAGAAGAAGCAGTATTAACTAAAAATGGTAGGATTTTTAATCAATTTCTCAAATAAGGAAAATTGGAAATTGTATTTAGTTGTTGAAATTTCCTCGTGAATTCTTAGATTACTGAATTGAATGAATGAAATGAAGATATTCTATTTTTGTACCTTTGCTTCATATGTCATGATTATAAAGTTTGAGTTGACAGAAAATTCTTATTTTCCTCCTTAGTGGAAAGTTTCCCACTTTTCCCATTTTGTTTGAGGTTATAAATATATAAAGATATCGAAAACTTAATTTTGGTTTTTCATTCATGTCGCTCACTTTATTTAACTGGTCTTTTGTTATCATTGTTATCTTGAAGGGCATTTGCAAATGAAAGACAATTTGTCAGTTTTTGCAATTTTTACTTTTGTGCCTTGCAGGACAATAGTTTCCCTTTAAATTGACCTACTAGGTTGACAGCCAATTAGATTACCTTAATACGGTATGTAAATCTATGAAAATTATGCAATCAAAGAAGTGAAACTTTTTTTTTGCTGAGTGTATATATATATATATATATATATATAGTCTTTGCGTTTGTATATATTTGCGTCAATGGCTGCGTGTGCTCGTTTGTGTCCCATTGTTTTGTTCATGCACTGCTTATGTATTCCTTGCAGATTTTCCAGGGAAACACAGACATGAACACTAAGGTTACCGACATGTTCCCTAAGCCAGTCTATGCATGCGTCGTCCGAATTTTGCCGCTGACTTGGAACAGTCACTGTAGCATGAGATTCGACCTGCTTGGAGACGGTATGCCATTTCATGCACATAATTAAATGCTCAAACCAGGGCTTGACACAAGCGGTGGCCCGGTGGCCCGGTGGCCCGGGGCCAGAAAAAACGCACGTCGGGCCACCAAAAAAAAGTCGAATGTTTGCCTTTACTTTCGGAAATGAACAGCAGTAACAATCGGCTCCGTAAGGTGCTAAAACAAATGTTAGATGTTTGTTTGTTTTTTTTTAATTTTGGAAATGAATACTGGTAAGATTCAGCTCCGTACGGTGCTAAAATTAATGTCAGATATTTGATTTTGCGTTAGGAAATGAATAAGGATAACACTCGGCTCCGGAAGATGCTGAAATAAATGTCGAATCTTTGCTTTGACGTTCGGAAATGAATAACAATGATATTGAACTCCGTACGATGATAAAATAAACGCCGGATGTTTATTTTTACGTTCGAAAGTAAATAGCTGCAATAACATTCAGCTCCGGAAGATGCTAAAGTAAATGTCGAATGGTCCCTTTGACGTTCAGAAATGAATAACAATAATATTCAACTCCGTACGATGATTAAATAAGTGTCGGATGTTCACTTTTACTTTCGAAAGTAAATAGCAATAACATTCGGCTCCGGAAGATGCCAAAATAAATGTCAGATGATTGTTTTTACGTTTGGAAGTGAATAGCAGTAACATTCTGCTCCATGCGATGCTAAAATAAATGTCGGATAATTGCTATTACATTTCGAAATGAATAACAGTAACATTCAGATGCCTTTGATGGTAAAATAAATGTCTGATATCTGCCTTGACGTTCAAAAATGAAAAACAGTAAAGGGCTTTTTACACTTGTAAATTTTTGCTTAGCCCCGGACCAACGGTGGGGCTAAGAGGGGGCCTTAGCCCCACCGTTGGTACGGGACTATCCTTAGCCCACTTTCTGTTTACACTCGTTTTTGCCAAAGTGGGCTAGCCCCACCGATAGTACGGTACTATCTGGCCCTGCAAAATAGCAGGAGTTAGCACCGCAATTGCGGTGCCAAGCAAGTGAGTGTAAACAGAACGAAAAAATAATCCTGGGCTAAGCGACGGAGACGAAGTCCGACCCTCACTGACCAATCAGAAACGAGGTACTCGTAGTAATCAAGTGCTGCCGGTGCGTGCGTGTACGTGTACAGTACACAGCGTAATTATGAATATTCATGTGGTTAGGAAAGTCCGGGGCTAAGAAATACAAGTGTAAAAAGGTCAGTTTTCTCCTTAGCCCCGGACAAGAGATAGTACGGGACTAATCGGCGAGTGTAAAAAGCTGAAAAAAAATTGGTACGGGACTAACGATAGTCCTGGGTCAGAGAAAGTCCGGGGTTAAGAAATACAAGTGTAAAAAGCCCTTAACATTCTGCTCCGTGCGATGCTAAAATAATTGTCAGATGATTCATTTCACTTTCGAAAGTGGACAGCAGTAACATTGGGCTCCGATAATGAAATAAATGTCAGATGTTTGCTTTTAAATTTGGAAATGAATAATGGTAATATTCTGCTCCGTACGATGCTGAAATAGAACGAATTTTATAATAATCTATAAGCCAATTTGCTGAATCTTAGAACTCAGAATAACGGTAAGATGACTGAATTTTCTATGTATTTATTTTAGACATGGGTACCTGTATCACTTCAGTAATGCTTAATACTTATTTTTCCTAGGTTTAGTAGGACCGATTTAGTTTTTCTTATGTTTTTCTTGATTTTTTTTCGGGCCACCAGATTTCACTTTCGGGCAACCCAAAAATAAAAATCGGGCCACCAAACATAAAGTTAATGTGGAGCCCTGCTTAAACACAGATGCATAATTGTTTTTCTTATATAATATGCATGCATGTTATTTCTTTCGGCTTTGTTATCGAGAGGTTACTGTTGAAAAAGGTGTAAGTTGCCGAAAATTTGAGTAGAATAAACATAATGATTACTTGGCCAAAAATGCAGTACTGTTTTGCTTTTACTTTTTATTTCGTTACGGAGCCAACACGCGAATTCTCAATATGTATGTATATATAATGATATATAAACATATATAATATATATATATATATATATATATATATATATATATATAGGTTAACGAATCAGTAGAAGAAGAACGCCGTGAAAAAATTAAAAAAAAAATAAATCCTAGATCTTGAAGATCTTAAAAACGGAGCATAGCTCTCAAATACTGAAAGGCAAGGTCACACTCTTCATCAGTGCCCATGGTGTGACAAAAGATCTTAATCAAACCCGTTTCTGAAACAGACATGAAAACACGTCTGATCATGGGCAGACGGATTTTGAAACTCACCTTTCAAAGAAGTCACCGCGCTAAACAGATGGAGGTAGCGCACAGTGTCCATAGTGACGCATCCAATGACGCGTAGTCATGACTGCAAGATGACATGGCAAATCTCCGGCTCCAAAACAGTGAATCTGAAAAGGGCCTCATCGCCAACAGTCGGAAGAGTAGCAGAAAATGTACACAGTACAGAAACGTAATAAGAAAATTGGTCTGCTCGGCATCTTGATGATAATAAGTTAACGAATCAGTAGAAGAAGAACGCCGTGAAAAAATAAAAAAAAAATAAATCCTAGATCTTGAAGATCTTAAAAACGGAGCATAGCTCTCAAATACTGAAAGGCAAGGTCACACTCTTCATCAGTGCCCATGGTGTGACAAAAGATCTTAATCAAACCCGTTTCTGAAACAGACATGAAAACACGTCTGATATATATATATATATATATATATATATATATATATATATATCCTGTACATATACAGTACATTTTGTGTGTGTGTTAGTGTGTGTGTTTGTGTGTCTGCGTGTCTGTGTGTATTCTTATGTCATTGTGTGGACCCATCCCCACAAACATCTGCTTTTCTGTGTAGTCGGTTCCCCCGTACACTATTTTGAATCCCCATGAAAACAATTTACTCGATGTGAGTTCAATTATTGCATGGAATTCACTATAATTATATACATGAACTTTCTTTTTATGAACGGTCCTGCATCCATGCCGGTATTCCCTACACATTAGGAATGGAAGACGGCCGCATTTATGATGACCGCTTATCCGCCAGTTCCTGTTACCAGTACACAGACTGCGCAACCCGAGCCCGATTGAATCAGCCAGCCAGTAAGTAAACTACGCCTAACTCATTTCCCCTCCCACCCCTCTCTCCCCTCGGCTAAGATCATTCAAACAGTTAAGCCTACTTATTGTGTGTCAAAGTACAATTTAATATTTTAATTTCATAGTTATTTTTTTAATGATTTATTACAAATCCCTTGCAAACACGAAAGTTGACACGAACTTTGTCATTTCAATTTAAGCGAAAATGTTGTCCCGCCACATCTGTTATAACAATTTGTTAGTTTGGAATAGAGATTTATATTCATGTAGATCTATGTCACAATTTCTTAAAAGTCTGTCATGAAAACCTGACAAAAAGAGAGAAAGAGAGGTGGCAAAAAATGACAAATATGAATTTTTATTTCTTTCTTTTAAAAAATGGGTTTGATAAAACAAGAAACAAAATACTCCAAATAGTTTCCACTGCACGAATAGCTTTATTCGAGTCAAGTGCACTGATAATTGTACACTTTTTGTTGGTACATTATACGCGTTGTCTGTCTGTTTGATTGCTTGTTTTTTTAGGGGGCATCTTATACGCCAATGACCTACAATCAGTGTTTTATGTTTGAAAACAAAGACAGGAGGTAGTGGGTAGAATGTAGCATATATCCCCTCTCACATTCTTCATAATAACTATGTACCCGGTCGGAGCGAGAAGAAGAAGAAAAAAAAGAACCCAGCAAGATCATTTCCATGTATAAACAGAGAGAGAAACAAATATATTGTTGATTGCAAATAAGAAAAGAGGAAAAATACGTACCAACCATTGCAGTTTACATGATCCGTTTACTAGATCAAATTGCTGAATATTGGGCTATTATTATTATTTTCTTTTTAATCATGGGCTGATGAAAAGAAAGAAAGAGAAATCGAGCTTGCAGACTTTCTCAATCCGGCATCTGTGCACGTGCAGCAGACGAAAACTTTGCAATGACTTGATTACATTTTATTGTGTATTCAAAGTCTTTCAAGTTAAATATCTTGGCTGGGATAAAATAAGGACCCAAAACATTCGTTGTTTCCTTTAGGTGGTGGACGCAGAGGTGCGTGGTGGACGCAGAGGTGCGTGGTGCGCAGCAGCTTCCGATCCGTCGCCATGGGTACAGGCGGACCTTGGGACTGATTACCGTATCGAGGGAGTTATTACACAGGGTCGATACCCTTACTACAACCAGTGGGTCACGAGTTTCGGCATCCAGTACAAGAGAGACTTTGCATCGAATTTCCAAGACGTTGTTGGAATAGACGATGAGCCAAAAGTTTGTATATTCCCAATATCTTTTTTTTTAAGTGACTGATTATGCCTCCGCCCTGACGGGTTCCCGAGTCATCATTCCAGATTTCCATATGTCCGGCCGTCCGTCCGACATGTCCTTCTTGCGATTTAAGGAACAAAAAAAACAAACATGCTAAAGACATTTTGTTGTCAGATGACCCAGGCATACTTTGCGAGGTACAGATGCACTGATTTCATTTCATACGAGAACCCCTAATGTTCAAAGGTCAAGAGACACCGCACGACCTTTTTTTTTTGGGGGGGGGGGGGGAGATGCGGATTTATATAGGGTTGTCAGTAGTACTGAGTAGTCATTTACTAGGTTTGGTAGAAATAGATAGGCAATTATTTCCGTTATGCAGAAGTGTTAACAGCTTTAGACGGCGAAGGTGAAAGATCTGTGGGCATTTTGTGAAGCAGTTTGGTCGGATATTTTTCTGACAAACTGTTACAAGCTACTGAAATCCTTACATCTGATTGGCTAAGAGCAAATTTGTCCGACAACTTTGTCGGACAAGATGCTTCATGAAATGCCCCCAGAACAACCTCTATAGCCAAAATGGTAATGGGATGCACGTCATGAGTTCGACAGCCACCAATCATACAGTCTACTGGTCATGCAGCCCACGAGTCAAGCAGCCCATGAGTTTGACACTATTAAGCAAACAAGGTCCATGACACCGACACATTAAGCCCCTTGTTGTAATGTCGAATTCATGGGTTGCTTTTCCCGGTGCCAAACTCATGGGCTGCATGACTTGTGAGCTGTATGACTCATGGACGTTTTGTTAATGTCAAACTTGTGGACATTGGTCTTGTAAGTTGACCCTGTAATATCCTGCAATTGCTATAGCTACATTGTATAGCAACATAAAGTAACCATGCGATAAAGTTAGTGGAGAGTGTAGAAAACAATTTTCATATGCATGGTCACAAGAGTGGACAGGTCAAGGGCCACGGTATTCTGGTTAAAATTGTAATTCCGGATCCTCGCCGTAGCTGGTATCAATATTCACAGATGATTCGGTAATATGATTTGCTAAGGAGGACGTCAGAAGTTAATTGCCTGAGAAGTCAACTTTTTGAAAAGATCAGCATGCACATTTTAGCCAAGATGTCCTAGACTCATCTACGTACAACGTTCGAATAGTCTAACATACAGTGTATGAACATTAGTCGTTCTGCCCAGTAATCATCATCTAGAAGAAATTAATAAGATTGCATACAAATGACTAAATATAGAAATGAAATTTGTCTCCCGTATTCGACAGATTTTCCAAGGAAACACCGACATGAACACTAAGGTCACCAACTATCTTCCGGCCTCTGTAGTCGCCCGCTACGTCCGCATTCTCCCCAAAACTTGGCACGGTCACTGTAGCATGCGTTTCGAGCTCCTCGGAACTGCTCTATGGCGATAAAAGAGGTTCGAGAGATTATGTGTGACCATGATATGCATGAAAGTAGCTTCCCCTGTACAACAGATATTAATATCAATATCTGTCATTTTTAGTTCCCAAAAGGGGAGACAAAAAATACCTCAAGTTTTCGCAGTTCTAAAGTCTACCCAGATGTTCGCTACCCCGTTCCATACTGAACTCTGAAATTCCAATTGACTTAATACATAGGCCGCCAGGTTCCTGTAGGAAACGGATTACCTGTTATAGTAGGTTATCATGTGATGCATTGGGATACTATGTAATACTCTATTTGCTTCTTGTACGCCAAACATGCCTTCATTGTTTCTTCTTCTTCTTCTTCTGATTAAGTCTGCCTCCTTCAATAGACTGAAGATTCTTGCAGACTGGTGCTATTTACATTATAATACAGTTTATTTACAGATATTTACAAGCACATAGAAAATTTGACGAAAATAACTAGCCACTGTGATCAACCGTTCGACGGTTTCGAAATGATCCCTCAGATGGCGCTGAAACAATTTCTGACGACAGGGAATTCCAGTTCCTTACAGTTCTTGGGAAGAACGAGTTGGCGATGCGATTCAGTTCTCGAATATGGTACCTGATAGGAGTGTGGTTGCGAGGCTCTCGTCAACTCTCAGTACTTATATTCACCTCATAGCCATCTGATGGGATAGGCTACTACGATTATTATTTTCTGCCCTCAATTCATCATACGATGGGTTTAAAGTAAACCGCTCTACGCGTTTGTCTATATAGGTAAGCGTTCGTCATTTATATGTGGTTTATGAGATGTAGATGCGCTGATAAGTTTTAGTTAAATACAAAATATGCAAAGATCAAAGGGCAAAGGTCACTGACAATGACTTTCCACTATAACTTAAAAAAAGAAATGTCTTGTGATATGGCGTATTCAATACATATAAGTAGTGACGATGAAAGGTCAAATTTCAAGGCCATAGAGCATTTCAATTTTGAAAAAGAAAAAATACAAGTAAATGTTTATTTTCATATTTGTAAGATCCTTTACAGAAATAGTTCTCATTTCCCCAATCATCGATTGTGTGTGATTTTTTTTTCCAGATTTTCATCGTGACAAGTCACTACCAAGTCTCACAATGATTTTTGCATTTTTCCCTCATTTCCTATTATTTGAATAAACTCTAGAATGAAGCTGCCCTGCATGTCACCAGAATAGATGATGTTACAATCTGATGGATTTACCCAATCGACGATGGAACTCTAATACTCACACTTAACAAGCCTTCATACTCATCTTCTGAATTAGCGTTCACTTTGTTAATGTTTGTGTTTATGGGAGAACACAAAGATTAAGTGGTATTCACCCAAACCTTGGTCTCTTGCTGCTGGTAAACATTTGCCTGAAAATTATAATAGCAGTGATGGGTGTGTATTGTTATCATATTGTAAAAATATAGGTTTTCCCAGTCAATATCATACCTTTGTCATCCAAATTCATTGACGTGCATTCAAATTCACACAGCGCACTTACACGGAAATATTCGGGCATTCAAATTCAGAATCCGAGCGTTTAATTTTACTTATGGGCATTCTTTTTCGTTTTTGTAAAATAAAATTCACGGTTGGGAGTTCAATTTCCAAATGTGAGCATTACATTTCCTACTCGTGCATTCAAATTCACGCGATAGTCATGTGATAGCCCGATGAGCTTGTTTGGAGCGTTCAGTTAATTTTCAGGCGATCAAGTTCCTACTTCAATTTAAAGAAGAGAATGGAATAGACTTTTTTAAGAAAGGAGAAATTGCATACACAATCAAGGGATGCTTACATAGTGTAATTATCATTGTTTAAAGGTTCTACATTGTTATCTGTAAATGTATTCTTTGTTTTTCATCTCAGGTAATTCAAAATTGAACAAAGGTCCAATTAACAGTGCATCCAAACAACACAACGACAATCTAACCATATATTTCTTGATACTGCATGTATGCTGACAACGCCCAAACACTAACCACATAATGGTATATCAATTAAAAGACAAATTGACACACAATGACCTCACATAGTCCCGCAAAAAGTAATCCAATAAGATAGCAATAAGCAACAAATAAGACGTACATGTACAATGTTAATGTTATCAGTTTCAATGTAGGCCTAGTCGAAATTGCTTTTTTTCCGAAGGTGTCAACCAACCTTCCGTATCATGCCCGGCTGCAGGCATATACAGTGTCTGATGTTTGTTTGTATTTTTGTTGTTTGTTCGTTCGTTCGTTCGTTCGTTTGTTTGTTTGTTTGTTTGTTTGTTTGGTTGGTTGGGTTTTTTTTTTTTTGTTCCATTTTCCATCTGCAATAGTTGGTCTTCAATGGGGTCCAGTTGAAAATAAGGTGGGATCACTTCACCGGGTAAAACACCCTGCTCTTTGCGATAAATAAATGAAATGGGATCTTTTGCATGCATGCGTTTTGACTCTGTCACACATGGGACCACCATTTCATATCCTACCGAGGGACAAATATGGCTGTATATTCCTTTTCGTAAATCCCGGGTTCATGTTTGTTAATAAGGAGGTGGATCTCTACTCTACTCTTACCCATTACCTTGTTTTACGTGTTATCAAATAATTTTCATTTATATTGTCAAGGCTCAGACCATAAAACACAGGTACAATATTTTATATGTTTGAGTATCGTGAACTTCAAATTCCCCCGCGACAATCTGCAAAGGGAAATGCCTGTACCCAGGTTCTGAAAGCGCGGGAAGTCTATAAGATACGGAAACACTGAAAAAAATTAATGTGTTATTTGTAACAGTCTCTTTGGTGATTGGAGTGTATTACGTATTTGCGTTTGTTTAGTTAAAGGGATGGTACAGTATTGGTGGAGATGACAATTAGGCTTTTAACTTTTTGCGAGATACCAAGAAAACACTTATGATATACTACAGAGCATACCATTTTAAGAGAAATTGAAAGTATATTTGATGAAAATCGGGTTTGGAATGACTGAAACATCCAAAAACAAAGTAAAACAAAGCGACCGTAATAAAGTGTGGGTCCCACACTTTATCAGAATCGCTCTTTTTTGGACATCTCAGCCATTTCAAAACCAATTTTTATCAAATAAAGGTTGAATGTCTCATAGAATTACATCCTCTTTCACATTTCATAAGAGGTTTCTTATTATCTCACCAAAAAAATGTTAGAAACCTGAAATTAGATCTTAACCGAAACTATACGATCCCTTTAATTCCTTTTTTTTTTGTAGCTGCTTCACATTTTATACTTTTTTTCATGGTAAATAAACGTGTTTACTGCATACCAACATTGGACTGCGAGTGTTCTAGATTGTGTCCAAGAAACTCGTGAAGCATTACATTAACAAGGAAAAGTAGAAACTACGCGGTGCGTAACATATGTCCCCGCCGGAAGTAGCATTTTGTAGCAAAATGTACAATACAGGTCAAAAATCAAGGTCAAAGGTCAAAGGTCAAAGAAGTCAAAGGCCAAAATTCTGTGTACAAGTTTTGAAGCCCTCACCTAGTGCCATCACATAAAGCAAACGGAATCGAAATCGGGTTAAAAATGGCGAAGGAGTAGCATTTTGTAGCCATGCAATGTACAATATAGGTCAAAAATCAAGGTCAAAGGTCAAAGAAGTCAAAGGTCAAAATTCTGTGTGGAGAAGTTTTGAAGCCCTCACCAAGTGCCATCACGTAAAGCAAACGGAATCGAAATCGGGTTAGAAATGGCGAAGGAGTAGCATTTTGTAGCAAAATGTACAATACAGGTCAAAAATCAAGGTCAAAGGTCAAAGAAGTCAAAGGTCAAAATTCTGTGTACAAGTTTTGAAGCCCTCACCTAGTGCCATCACATAAAGCAAACGGAATCGAAATCGGGTTAGAAATGGCAAAGGAGTAGCATTTTGTAGCCATGCAATGTACAATATAGGTCAAAAATCAAGGTCAAAGGTCAAAGAAGTCAAAGGTCAAAATTCTGTGTACAAGTTTTGAAGCCCTCACCTAGTGCCATCACATAAAGCAAACAGAATCGAAATCGGGTTAGAAATGGCGAAGGAGTAGCATTTTGTAGCTAATGTACAATATAGGTCAAAAATCAAGGACAAAGGTCAAATAAGTCAACGGGCAAAATTCTGGGTAGAAGTTTTGAAGCCCTCACGTAGTGCCATCACATAAAGCAAACGGAATCGAAATCGGGTTAGAAATGACGAAGGAGTAGCATTTTGTAGCCATGCAATGTACAATATAGGTCAAAAATCAAGGTCAAAGGTCAAAGAAGTCAAAGGTCAAAATTCTGTGTGGAGAAGTTTTGAAGCCCTCACCTAGTGCCATCACATAAAGCAAACAGAATCGAAATCGGGCATTGAGTATCGTGAACTTCAAATTCCCACGCGACAATCTGCAAAGGGAAATGCCTGTACCCAGGTTCTGAAAGCGCGGGAAGTCTATAAGATACGGAAACATTGAAAAAAATTAATGCGTTATTTGTAACAGTCTCTTTGGTGATTGGAGTGTATTACGTATTTACGTTTGTTTAGTTAAAGGGATGGCACAGCATTGGTGGATATGACAATTAGGCTTTTAACTTTTTGCGAGATACCAAGAAAACACTTATGATATACTACAGAGCATACCATTTTAAGAGAAATTGAAAGTATATTTGATGAAAATCGGGTTTGGAATGACTGAAACATCCAAAAACAAAGTAAAACAAAGCGACCGTAATAAAGTATGGGTCCCACACTTTATTAGAATCGCTCTTTTTTGGACATCTCAGCCATTTCAAAACCAATCTTTATCAAATAAATGTTGAATGTCTCATAGAATTACATCCTCTTTCACATTTCATAAGAGGTTTCTTATTATCTCACCAAAAAAATGTTAGAAACCTAAAATCAGATCTCAACCGAAACTATACGATCCCTTTAATTCCTTTTTTTTTTTGTAGCTGCTTCATATTTCATACTTTTTTTCATGGTAAATAAACGTGTTTACTGCATACCAACATTGGACTGCGAGTGTTCTAGATTGTGTCCAAGAAACTCGTGAAGCATTACATTAACAAGGAAAAGTAGAAATTACGCGGTGCGTAACATATGTCCCCGCCGGAAGTAGCATTTTGTAGCAAAATGTACAATACAGGTCAAAAATCAAGGTCAAAGGTCAAAGAAGTCAAAGGCCAAAATTCTGTGTACAAGTTTTGAAGCCCTCACCTAGTGCCATCACATAAAGCAAACGGAATCGAAATCGGGTTAGAAATGGCGAAGGAGTAGCATTTTGTAGCCATGCAATGTACAATATAGGTCAAAAATCAAGGTCAAAGGTCAAAGAAGTCAAAGGTCAAAATTCTGTGTGGAGAAGTTTTGAAGCCCTCACCAAGTGCCATCACATAAAGCAAACGGAATCGAAATCGGGTTAGAAATGGCGAAGGAGTAGCATTTTGTAGCAAAATGTACAATAGGCCTACAGGTCAAAAATCAAGGTCAAAGGTCAAAGAAGTCAAAGGTCAAAATTCTGTGTACAATTTTGAAGCCCTCACCTAGTGCCATCACATAAAGCAAACGGAATCGAAATCGGGTTAGAAATGGCAAAGGAGTAGCATTTTGTAGCCATGCAATGTACAATATAGGTCAAAAATCAAGGTCAAAGGTCAAAGAAGTCAAAGGTCAAAATTCTGCGTACAAGTTTTGAAGCGCTCACCTAGTGCCATCACATAAAGCAAACAGAATCGAAATCGGGTTAGAAATGGCGAAGGAGTAGCATTTTGTAGCTAATGTACAATATAGGTCAAAAATCAAGGACAAAGGTCAAATAAGTCAACGGTCAAAATTCTGGGTAGAAGTTTTGAAGCCCTCACCTAGTGCCATCACATAAAGCAAACGGAATCGAAATCGGGTTACAAATGACGAAGGAGTAGCATTTTGTAGCCATGAAATGTACAATATAGGTCAAAAATCAAGGTCAAAGGTCAAAGAAGTCAAAGGTCAAAATTCTGTGTAGAAGTTTTGAAGCCCTCACCTAGTGCCATCATATAAAGCAAACGGAATCGAAATCGGGCATTGAGTATCGTGAACTTCAAATTCCCACGCGACAATCTGCAAAGGGAAATGCCTGTACCCAGGTTCTGAAAGCGCGGGAAGTCTATAAGATACGGAAACATTGAAAAAATTAATGTGTTATTTGTAACAGTCTCTTTGGTGATTGGAGTGTATTACGTATTTGCGTTTGTTTAGTTAAAGGGATGGTACAGCATTGGTGGATATGACAATTAGGCTTTTAACTTTTTGCGAGATACCAAGAAAACACTCTTGATATACTACAGAGCATACCATTTTAAGAGAATTTGAAAGTATAATTGATGACAATCGGGTTTGGAATGACTGAAACATCCAAAAACAAAGTAAAACAAAGCGACCGTAATAAAGTGTGGGTCCCACACTTTATTAGAATCGCTCTTTTTTGGACATCTCAGCCATTTCAAAACCAATTTTTATCAAATTAAGGTTGAATGTCTCATAGAATTACATCCTCTTTCACATTTCATAAGAGGTTTCTTATTATCTCACCAAAAATATGTTAGAAACCTGAAATTAGATCTCAACCGAAACTATACGATCCCTTTAATTCTTTTTTTTTTTGTAGCTGCTTCATATTTCATACTTTTTTTCATGGTAAATAAACGTGTTTACTGCATACCAACATTGGACTGCGAGTGTTCTAGATTGTGTCCAAGAAACTCGTGAAGCATTACATTAACAAGGAAAAGTAGAAACTACGCGGTGCGTAACATATGTCCCCGCCGGAAGTAGCATTTTGTACCAAAATGTACAATACAGGTCAAAAATCAAGGTCAAATGTCAAAGAAGTCAAAGGAAAAAATTCTGTGTACAAGTTTTGAAGCCCTCACCTAGTGCCATCACATAAAGCAAACGGAATCGAAATCGGGTTAGAAATGGCGAAGGAGTAGCATTTTGTAGCCATGCAATGTACAATATAGGTCAAAAATCAAGGTCAAAGGTCAAAGAAGTCAAAGGTCAAAATGCTGTGTACAAGTTTTGAAGCCCTCACCTAGTGCCATCACATAAAGCAAACAGAATCGAAATCGGGTTAGAAATGGCGAAGGAGTAGCATTTTGTAGCTAATGTACAATATAGGTCAAAAATCAAGGTCAAAGGTCAAATAAGTCAACGGTCAAAATTCTGGGTAGAAGTTTTGAAGCCCTCACCTAGTGCCATCACATAAAGCAAACGGAATCGAAATCGGGTTAGAAATGACGAAGGAGTAGCATTTTGTAGCCATGCAATGTACAATATAGGTCAAAAATCAAGGTCAAAGGTCAAAGAAGTCAAAGGTCAAAATTCTGTGTGGAGAAGTTTTGAAGCCCTCACCTAGTGCCATCACATAAAGCAAACAGAATCGAAATCGGGCATTGAGTATCGTGAACTTCAAATTCCCACGCGACAATCTGCAAAGGGAAATGCCTGTACCCAGGTTCTGAAAGCGCGGGAAGTCTATAAGATACGGAAACATTGAAAAAAATTAATGCGTTATTTGTAACAGTCTCTTTGGTGATTGGAGTGTATTACGTATTTACGTTTGTTTAGTTAAAGGGATGGCACAGCATTGGTGGATATGACAATTAGGCTTTTAACTTTTTGCGAGATACCAAGAAAACTGTTATGATATACTACAGAGCATACCATTTTAAGAGAAATTGAAAGTATATTTGATGAAAATCGGGTTTGGAATGACTGAAACATCCAAATACAAAGTAAAACAAAGCGACCGTAATAAGTATGGGTCCCACACTTTATTAGAATCGCTCTTTTTTGGACATCTCAGCCATTTCAAAACCAATCTTTATCAAATAAATGTTGAATGTCTCATAGAATTACATCCTCTTTCACATTTCATAAGAGGTTTCTTATTATCTCACAAAAAAAAATGTTAGAAACCTGAAATCAGATCTCAACCGAAACTATACGATCCCTTTAATTCCTTTTTTTTTTGTAGCTGCTTCATATTTCATACTTTTTTTCATGGTAAATAAACGTGTTTACTGCATACCAACATTGGACTGCGAGTGTTCTAGATTGTGTCCAAGAAACTCGTGAAGCATTACATTAACAAGGAAAAGTAGAAATTACGCGGTGCGTAACATATGTCCCCGCCGGAAGTAGCATTTTGTAGCAAAATGTACAATACAGGTCAAAAATCAAGGTCAAAGGTCAAAGAAGTCAAAGGCCAAAATTCTGTGTACAAGTTTTGAAGCCCTCACCTAGTGCCATCACATAAAGCAAACGGAATCGAAATCGGGTTAGAAATGGCGAAGGAGTAGCATTTTGTAGCCATGCAATGTACAATATAGGTCAAAAATCAAGGTCAAAGATCAAAGAAGTCAAAGGTCAAAATTCTGTGGGGAGAAGTTTTGAAGCCCTCACCAAGTGCCATCACATAAAGCAAACGGAATCGAAATCGGGTTAGAAATGGCGAAGGAGTAGCACTTTGTAGCAAAATGTACAATAGGCCTACAGGTCAAAAATCAAGGCCAAAGGTCAAAGAAGTCAAAGGTCAAAATTCTGTGTACAAGTTTTGAAGCCCTCACCTAGTGCCATCACATAAAGCAAACGGAATCGAAATCGGGTTAGAAATGGCAAAGGAGTAGCATTTTGTAGCCATGCAATGTACAATATAGGTCAAAAATCAAGGTCAAAGGTCAAAGAAGTCAAAGGTCAAAATTCTGTGTACAAGTTTTGAAGCCCTCACCTAGTGCCATCACATAAAGCAAACAGAATCGAAATCGGGTTAGAAATGGCGAAGGAGTAGCATTTTGTAGCTAATGTACAATATAGGTCAAAAATCAAGGACAAAAGTCAAATAAGTCAACGGTCAAAATTCTGGGTAGAAGTTTTGAAGCCCTCACCTAGTGCCATCACATAAAGCAAACGGAATCGAAATCGGGTTAGAAATGACGAAGGAGTAGCATTTTGTAGCCATGCAATGTACAATATAGGTCAAAAATCAAGGTCAAAGGTTAAAGAAGTCAAAGGTCAAAATTCTGTGTGGAGAAGTTTTGAAGCCCTCACCTAGTGCCATCACATAAAGCAAACAGAATCGAAATCGGGCATTGAGTATCGTGAACTTCAAATTCCCACGCGACAATCTGCACAGGGAAATACCTGCACCCAGGTTCTGAAAGCGCGGGAAGTCTATAAGATACGGAAACATTGAAAAAATTAATGTGTTATTTGTAACAGTCTCTTTGGTGATTGGAGTGTATTACGTATTTGCGTTTGTTTAGTTAAAGGGATGGTACAGCATTGGTGGATATGACAATTAGGCTTTTAACTTTTTGCGAGATACCAAGAAAACACTCTTGATATACTACAGAGCATACCATTTTAAGAGAATTTGAAAGTATATTTGATGACAATCGGGTTTGGAATGACTGAAACATCCAAAAACAAAGTAAAACAAAGCGACCGTAATAAAGTGTGGGTCCCACACTTTATCAGAATCGCTCTTTTTTGGACATCTCAGCTATTTCAAAACCAATTTTTATCAAATTAAGGTTGAATGTCTCATAGAATTACACCCTCTTTCACATTTCATAAGAGGTTTCTTATTATCTCACCAAAAAAGTGTTAGAAACCTGAAATTAGATCTTAACCGAAACTATACGATCCCTTTAATTCCTTTTTTTTTTGTAGCTGCTTCATATTTCATACTTTTTTTTCATGGTAAATAAACGTGTTTACTGCATACCAACATTGGACTGCGAGTGTTCTAGATTGTGTCCAAGAAACTCGTGAAGCATTACATTAACAAGGAAAAGTAGAAACTACGCGGTGCGTAACATATGTCCCCGCCGGAAGTAGCATTTTGTAGCAAAATGTACAATACAGGTCAAAAATCAAGGTCAAAGGTCAAAGAAGTCAAAGGAAAAAATTCTGTGTACAAGTTTTGAAGCCCTCACCTAGTGCCATCACATAAAGCAAACGGAATCGAAATCGGGTTAGAAATGGCGAAGGAGTAGCATTTTGTAGCCATGCAATGTACAATATAGGTCAAAAATCAGGGTCAAAAGTCAAAGAAGTCAAAGGCCAAAATTCTGTGTACAAGTTTTGAAGCCCTCACCTAGTGCCATCACATAAAGCAAACGGAATCGAAATCGGGTTAGAAATGGCAAAGGAGTAGCATTTTGTAGCCATGCAATGTACAATATAGGTCAAAAATCAAGGTCAAAGGTCAAAGAAGTCAAAGGTCAAAATTCTGTGTGGAGAAGTTTTGAAGCCCTCACCAAGTGCCATCACATAAAGCAAACGGAATCGAAATCGGGTTAGAAATGGCGAAGGAGTAGCATTTTGTAGCAAAATGAACAATACAGGTCAAAAATCAAGGTCAAAGGTCAAAGAAGTCAAAGGCCAAAATTCTGTGTACAAGTTTTGAAGCCCTCACCTAGTGCCATCACATAAAGCAAACGGAATCGAAATCGGGTTAGAAATGGCAAAGGAGTAGCATTTTGTAGCCATGCAATGTACAATATAGGTCAAAAATCAAGGTCAAAGGTCAAAGAAGTCAAAGGTCAAAATTCTGTGTACAAGTTTTGAAGCGCTCACCTAGTGCCATCACATAAAGCAAACAGAATCGAAATCGGGTTAGAAATGGCGAAGGAGTAGCATTTTGTAGCTAATGTACAATATAGGTCAAAAATCAAGGACAAAGGTCAAATAAGTCAACGGTCAAAATTCTGGGTAGAAGTTTTGAAGCCCTCACCTAGTGCCATCACATAAAGCAAACGGAATCGAAATCGCGTTAGAAATGGGGAAGGAGTAGCATTTTGTAGCAAAATGTACAATACAGGTCAAAAATCAAGGTCAAAGGTCAAAGAAGTCAAAGGTCAAAATTCGGTGTACAAGTTTTGAAGCCCTCACCTAGTGCCATCACATTAAGCAAACGGAATCGAAATCGGGTTAGAAATGGCAAAGGAGTAGCATTTTGTAGCCCTGCAATGTACAATATAGGTCAAAAATCAAGGTCATAGGTCAAAGAAGTCAAAGGTCAAAATTCTGTGTACAAGTTTTGAAGCCCTCACCTATAGTGCCATCACATAAAGCAAACAGAATCGAAATCGGGTTAGAAATGGCGAAGGAGTAGCATTTTGTAGCCATGCAATGTACAATATAGGTCAAAAATCAAGGTCATAGGTCAAAGAAGTCAAAGGTCAAAATTCTGTGTACAAGTTTTGAAGCCCTCACCTAGTGCCATCAGATAAAGCAAACAGAATCGAAATCGGGTTAGAAATGGCGAAGGAGTAGCATTTTGTAGCTAATGTACAATATAGGTCAAAAATCAAGGACAAAGGTCAAAGAAGTCAACGGTCAAAATTCTGTGTACAAGTTTTGAAGCCCTCACCTAGTGCCATCACATAAAGCAAACGGAATCGAAATCGGGTTAGAAATGACGAAGGAGTAGCATTTTGTAGCCAAATGTACAATACAGGTCAAAAAATCAAGGTCAAAGGTCAAAGAAGTCAAAGGTAAAAATTCTGTGTAGAAGTTTTGAAGCCCTCAACTAGTGCCATCACATAAAGCAAACGGAATCGAAATCGTGTCGGGAATTGCGAAGGAGTAGCATTTTGTAGCAAAATGTACAATATAGGTCAAACGTCAAGGTCAAAGGTCACAACTGAAATTCTGTGTAGAAGTTTCAAAGCTCCCATGTAGTGTTCTCATATAAAGCAAACGGAATCAAAATTGGCTCATAAACGACAGAGAAGTAGCAAATTGAACATTTTGATCACACACGGACGCACACACGGACACACGGACACACGGACACACGGACACACGTTTCATAGTCCCCTGCTCGAACTCGTTCGGCCGGGACAATGACGTTCATATCAGGTTGAGATGCATCAAGTCCATCCACTCTCTATCGAAAAAGTCATCATATCTAAAGTTCGGACAGCATGATATCATCTGATATAAGAAATATACACTATTCCGTGTCTACGTACATCACTAACGAGAAGGGGGAAAAAACAAGAAACAAGTATGCCTTGAACGAAAATTTTACTGGGTACGACGACAAGTCAGCGAGGGAAGGGGTGTAATACGTGACACCATTAACACCATTTACTGTGTCTGGAAATAAACATTAATTAGCAAGATTTCTTCAAAATACAGATGTCAATCTCTAATACGGAAACCTCTAATGCCGTCCTTATACGGATGATTATACGTGGACAAAAAAAAAAAAATCCATGATTTATATGATTATGGCTACTCCACACAAGTAACTTACGCGTGATGTTGAAAATAGTCGAATTCCAAGTAATTATGAAATTTGGCAACCCAGTAACGTCATCTATATACAAAATATTATAGTCCTTACTGCTGTTGACTCATTGGTGAAACAGGCCAAAACTTTGGTGGGAAATATCTCACGAAGTATTCCAGTAGTGTTTACTGATAGCTTTTAGAGTTCTGAAATATAATCCTTAAATATAGGGAAAAAGAGGTCACTCAAATGCATGATTAAATCTTGATTACTGAAAGATATCGTAGAAGAAAATAGAAGAATAAAATATCCAAAATAGCTGGTGATAAACCCCTCACAAGTAACTTCTTCAAAAACTCTCTTGGCTTGCAAGCACAGTCCATTATATTCCTAGGCTTCGAGAAGATTCACACAGCAAGCAGACTTATCTAGTCTTGAAGATTTTAAAAACAGCCAGACTTGGCAAATAAATTAAGAAGTATCACCTCACAGTTTTCATCCAGCACCTACAACCTACATGGAAAAAGTACCAGCTTACATTCACACTTACACACACACACACACACACACACAAACATTAATTACATTTCAGTACTCTCTGATTGGAGAATATAATCACGGTATTGTGTTTTCAAAATTGTAACGAAAGAGCACATTAAAGAATAACTTTCCGCCATATTTTGTGGCCCTACTCATTATCACTTCATTGGTATTAGAGGGGAAATCTTACAAGCCTTCCAGGCTTTCTCCATGGAAAAAGTCATAGTGTCTCTTTTGGTGGGATCAATCTTCACCAATAACAGTAGAATCTGGAGTGGCACATGTGGTTCGGTTCTTGGGCCGTGCGTTCTGTTTTACATTAATGACTTGCCTAATTGCTAATGTATTACGTTCGCCTATTTGCCGATGAAGTTTCCTACAAGGCAATCGACAACCAACACCATGAAAAAATATATATATCTTTAACAAGACCTAAGCAGGATTGGAGACTGAGCAACAAAAGGGATGATGTTTTGAACACAGACAAATGGAATGTATTGACAATCTCCATGAAAATTAAGTTAAACACGTGTATCATCTGAACAACGCCCCTCTTAAATCTGTTGAATCCATGAAGAACTTGGATGTTACCATCACTTTTGATTTGAAGTGGACCCAAGATATCAATAATCCTATCAACAACAAAAAATAACGTACTTGCATTTCTAAGACGCAATCTTAGCATAAAATCCTGTAATATCAAAGCCACAGCTTATAAAACATTGGTTCGGCCACTTGCAGAGTACATGTATATATGAATCCTCTGTTTTGGACTTAGCTTCCAAACACCTCATCCACCATGTCCACAATGTGGAATTGGTCCAGAGAAGAGCTGCAAGATTCATTCTGAATCGCTACCCTAATCTTCAAGTGTCACTGAATTCACTGACCATAAAGTGCACAATGTGTGCAAAATATTGGGTACGTCTTTCGTTCATCGAGAACAGTAACTAAAAGTTGGAATTCCCTGTCCTCGGACGGTTGATAAGAGTGGCTTGTCCTTGTTCTTCATAGACTATCAATGTGCCTGTAAATATTTGTAAAAGAATAAACTGTTTGATAATGTAACACACTCTGCAAGAATATTCAGCTTGCTGTAAAAGGCAGACCTACCCAGAAAAAGAAGGAGAGAAAAAGAAGAAGAAGAAGAAAAAAAAAACCAACACCTTATCGACGGCCATTTTGAGACCTGCTCGAAAGTTTAGTATTGCCTTTAGTTAACTTTTCCCATGTATACCTACAGGGTTACAGATTCAGAACTCTGGAAACAATTCAGTAAGCACTATACTGGGACACTTTGCAAGATATTTCGCATCAGAATTTTTGCCTGTTCCGATCATGGGTCATCAGCAGTTTGAACTGTATAATATTGTAACAAAATCGATTAGGCCTGCTGGCCTGGTTTGAGTTTCAGTACAAACATTGTATTGGCCATTTTACACTCTTCTGATGCTTTCTATCTCTTCATTGACGCTTCCTTTCTTTTCCTCTCTCTTCTTCCCATTCTCCTCACTCTCTCTCTCTCTCTCCCTCTCTCTCTCCCTCTGTGTATGGGTGTGTGAGTGGCCCGTCAGTGTGTGTTTGTAGTTGCTGTGTGTATTAATTATACACACAAGGTGTGTTATTTGTGTTACGTACATGACTGTGTAGGCCTGCAGTACAGGTGCGCGCAGCCAGCCTTGCAGGGATTGGCTAGGCTGTGTGTGCGCGTAGGCTGTATGGAGTCGAGTGTGTGGACACAGTAGAGCAGATTGGAGACCTGGGGGGCGTTTCATCAACGAGTTCGTCGGATATTTCACCGACAAATTTGCTATCAGCCAATCAGACCAAGGATTTCATTAGCTTTTAACAGTTGTCTGTGTAAATCCTTGCGTCTGATTGGCTGATAGCAAATTCGTCGGTGAAAACCTCCGACGAACTCGTTGATGAAACGCCCCCCTGGTCCGTATTTTTCTAAAAACTTAGACCCGAGTTTAAACCCACGCCTGGGTCTAAAGTTGGTTTGGGGGGGTTTAATCCTGGGTTTAAACCACCAGTTGAGACCCAGGTTTAAACCCAGGTTTAATTTGCATTCTACTAAGTCCAGCTAAATTGGGTTTAAATTAAACCTACCCAGGAGGAGGTTTATTTCGAGTTTAAATCGAGTCTAACGATGACTGGTAAGGGTACCAGCACACAGATCAATGCCAATGCAATGCCACAAACGAGTGGCTGCCTGGATACGTACAGCAGCTAGCTTGCCGGCTACACGCGTGTACACACGAGATACGCCTATTATACACTACGTATGGTTGGGTGTTCGTAATACCGGACACCTAACGTTTTTCTATCAATAGAAACGTGAAAAATCTCACAATTTGCCTGAAATTTTACTCACGTGTGGAGAAAATACTCCGGATTCACAAGCGCGCACTGAAAATGCGATCTGAGGTACGCGCTCTAGATGGCGGCTTCGAACGCGTGGGGTGTCATTTTTTCCGCACTCAGTTGCCGGGCTCATATCGACCGACCACCCCGCCCTCTATTGACAATACGTATAAAGCGTACTTAAACGCGTTTTTTTCGACAAGCTGCTGTTTTTTTCTAGTCGTAATTTTTTTCCCCAATAATTTTTGAATATATTTTGAATCCTTCGATATTACTTTTGAAGGACTGTTTGATGAATTTGACTTGATTTTCATTAGGAAACTTTTCATCGTAATTGAAATAAATTAGATGAGTCGGTTTGTTTTTTCACATTCATTTCTCGTTTCTGCATCAACTCGTACGGTCGTAGCGGGCGACAAAATGTTTATGTCATGTGTATGTGTAACGTGTGTGCACGATCGTACAAGCGGCGGTGACAATTTTGCGGTCAAAATCGTCAAATTTATTACGGAAGGATACTCTACATCTAACAACGAGTCAGCAAAGGTAGGCCTAGTTATATGTAGTTACACGATAAACCTTATTCGATTTTGCTAAATTTCGGTAATTTAGAGGGAATACTTAGTTGTTTTCGCCACATTTTACTCGGTAGCGTAGACCAGTGAAGAATCGAACACCGTTGCGCGTAGTCCCATGCGTACATTTTCTTTCTGTACGCGCAATGCCATTATAATGCGCGGTCGGTCGTTATGGACCCGGTCGGTGGGTTGGACCCCTACCATACTAGGTAGTAGTATTTCTAACATTTAGATCTCGAGTCTCTTCTAAGTGTACAAGTACTAGATCTAGTATGGTAGGTGTTCAACCCACCTACCGGGTCCATAACGACCTGCCGCGCATTATAATGGCATTGCGCGTACAGAAAGAAAATGTACGCATGGGACTACGCGCAACGGTGTTCGATTCTTCACTGGGCTACGCTACCGAGCAAAATGTGGCGAAAACAACTAAGTTATTCTTATTCCCTCTAAATTACCGAAATTTAGCAAAATCGAATAAGGTTTATCGTGTAACTACATATAACTAGGCCTACCTTTGCTGACTCGTTGTTAGATGTAGAGTATCCTTCCGTAATAAATTTGACGATTTTGACCGCAAAATTGTCACCGCCGCTTGTACGATCGTGCACACACGTTACACATACACATGACATAAACATTTTGTCGCCCGCTACGACCGTACGAGTTGATGCAGAAACGAGAAATGAATGTGAAAAAAACAAACCGACTCATCTAATTTATTTCAATTATGATGAAAAGTTTCCGAATGAAAATCAATTCAAATTCATCAAACAGTCCTTCATAAGTAATATCGAAGGATTCAAAATATATTCAAATATTATTGGGGAAAAAATGACGGCTAGAAAAAAAAAACAGCGGCCTGTCGAAAAAACGCATTTAAATGCCCTTTATACGTATTGTCAGGGTGGTCGGTTGAAATGAGCAGGGCAACTGAGTGCGGAAAAAATGACACCCCACGCGTTCGAAGCCGCCATCTAAAAAGAGCGCGTACCTCAGATCGCATTTTCAGTGCGCGCTTGTGAATCCGGAGTATTTTCTCCACACGTGAGTAAAATTTCAGGCAAATTGTGAGATTTTTCACGTTTCTATTGATAGAAAAACGTTAGGTGTCCGATATTATGAACACCCAACCACACTACCTGTAGTTAATCTAGTCTTTACGATGAAAATAACCTGAAGACTAGACCAAGAACTCAATTTAGGACTAGAGGGTAGGTTGAGCCTGAGGTCTATTTGGCATAGGCATAGATAGACTAACTGTTACTATTAGATCGAGAACCTAGATCGTAGGACTAACGTTAAGACTAGGAGTAGGGTCCTACTAACGTTAGTAGAACCTGTTCAAATAGCTAGAGTACATTATTGTAACGTTAGGACTAACGTTAGATCTATTAAAAGTTAGGTTAGTGTGGTACGGTAGGTAAAATCTACTTCTTATGGTAATATCGAGACAGGGTTGATATAGGCCCAGATCTATTTCTAAATTTTAGAATGGTTTCCATTTTAATTAACCGACAATCTTAAGAGAAAACTTTTATTCAATTTCCTACCTCAAACTTCTGGTTTGATCAATCGCCAATCCATTCCGAATTCACGATTCAATCGACATAAAAAGCCATGTCCCATCCAGCGCACGCAGCAACCGTGCCGCCGGCCGGCGCGGCGCGATGGCTCTGCTGGTACTGAGCATTCAAAGCTAGCTAGCCAGGAATTATACTGTTGTACCATGTATCCTGTGATGTGCGTCGCACACGTACACAAACTGTACAGTAATGTACAGTGCTTCACGAGTCGTCGCAAGCAAAAATACAGCATGCCCTTATTCGACATAAATACCCGTAAAAACGATTCAAAATCCAAGAAAGTCACGCTCATGTGACTGATACACTGCCAATAATAAATTTAAGTGGATTCATGGAGAGAAAAGTACTCAGAGAGGGAGAATTTCTTCTTCCATAGAGGGCACCATGGTGGCTTGACCCAAGACTATTTCGGGTTTAATTTAAACCCGAAATGGACATGGGTTTAACTAAACCTCTCTAGCAGAATACAACATTAAACCTCGGGTCTAGCTAAACCATAGGTGAGTCTAAAATGGGTTTAAACCTTGGTATACAGTAGAATACGGGCCAGAAGGGCTAGATATGACTAGCAGGCTAGCGTATTGGGGCATGGCGCGTATTAAACCTATGGGAAACACGTTGGGTTAGGGTTTAAGGTTAGGGTTAGGGTCCCCAATCTGTGCCGTCTAAAAAAAAAAAAAAAAAAAAAAAAAAAAAAAAACACGCGGCCGGGAGACGAGACGGAAAGGAATAAACATTGCAGTTGGAACGGTAAAGGTACATCATCTGTGCTGTATGCATTAATCCAGCGTCTGAGTTGACTCCTATACTGGAATGAAAGAGAGTGAGGAGAGGCGCGAAAGAGATAAATGCAATGACATAACACGGGATCCAGATCGGAATCCCCGACCCAAGTGGTGAAAGTGGTTACGTTACAGTAATCCAGGGGACACTATCTTACTGCCGTATTTCAGAATCAAAGTATGTTACGTAACACCCCTCCCTCGCTGATGTATTGTCAGACCCTTATTGATGTCTACGTAACTTGTAAATGCTATCTCTTATTTCAAAGCATACGTGTTTATTGGTTGTTGTGGGTTGTTGTTGTTGTTGTTGTTGTTATTTAGTTGGAGATGAACTTTCGTAAGTGACCGTGCATCACAAAACAAAAAGTCGTACTCCTTAATTTTACGCGAGGACTAAAGATCAGGCGAAATTGGTCAACCGAGTCAATCTTGGGTTTTTCATATTTTCTGAAAGAGCCATCCTCCTTCTACATTATTCTTTAGTTTGGGATCATAATATGAATGGGAAAGTTTGTTTTCAACAATTTTTCTACATTTTTGTTTGGGGGGGGGGGGAATAGAATGATCACGGTATGTCTTCGAGTCCCCATTCCAATTCTTGAAATCCTTTCCACACTCTTCACTTTAAAAATATATAATTTTCTACTGCTTTGACAGCTGGCATTAATCATGGACAGAATGTGTATTATAACATCTCAATTTCAGCTTAATCTGATAATCTTTTCATTGTTGTTCCAGTGATTTACATCATGTGTTTTGCCCCTTTCATTTCACAGCTAGCATAGCTTGGTTTGGATTAAGCGCTCAGTTCACATTTTCGAGAGCGTGTGCTTTCTTTCCCGTATTTATATAAGTTATTAGGAGAGTCCATTTGAATTGAATTGAATTACACATCATTTTAAAGCTTAGAGTCTGCTCTTTCAGGATCTGCGCTTAACTCAAAATCCATGTCTGGCGACTTTAAGTTGGTTTTGTGATGCAGGGTCAGGTATTCAAAGAATAGTGTATCAAATGATTTAATGCTGCCATGATTTATGGTATTATTGTACTTTACTGGATATGACGAATTTTTGGACACATAGTGGATGGACTCGTTGCATCCCCGACTTATATGAATTTCGTTGATATAATGTTTCACATGTTTCTTGGACACAATCTAGAACACTGACAATCCACGGTTTAATCTTATTCAGTAATCACCTTTATTTACCATGAAAAAAAAACAGTTAATACAAAGCAAGGACAAGACAAAATTGAAACGAACGTACGTAAATACATGATATACTCTAATTACCAAAGACACTATTAAAGATACCAAAATAGTTTCTAATGTTTCCATATCTTAGACTTCCGGCGCTCTCGAAACCTTGTTGCAACCTTGCATTTCCCTGTCAGGATAGTCGCATGAGAATTTAAGTCCATGATACTTAAACATGTTAAGTATTGTACCTGTGTTTAATTGAATGGTGAAAACCTCGACAATATAAATGAGCATTATTTTACAAACTGTATAATTAGCATATTCAGATTAGGTAAGCATGTATGCACTTTTGTACATGTTTCTTAATGTCAATCATTGTTAACTGAATGTTCATATTTGCCGAGGGGAATTATTTTGTGAAGGATATGTTTATGAAGAATCTCTTTGAATAACAAAACGGACATCATAATAATGTGATTACTTAAATAAGAGACATGTAAGACATTTTTTTTTTTATTACAGATTCACGTTAAACATGTTTGGCAGTAGAAAGTTGAGAAAGGCTGTTTCTATGACAGTGAACATCTCTTCACATTAAATTGAAAGAAAACCTGTGCGTGTACAACGCACTCTGTCAACGATGAAGTGATATTTAGGCTACTTCCATCGCTTACAATGTAGGGATGTTCAAATCTTATGATTTCCCTAAAAGATATGAAATGGTAACGTTGTGGGTATGGCGAATAGTTACAAGGCAACCTCATTAACTTCAGTTGATGATCAGTTTCCGCACAGACAGAGTCGTGCATTCGAATTTGGACAAGAAATTGGACACACTGTTGGATGCACAATTCGTATCCCGCAAAGTTTCAAAGTGGAAGTTCAGTCGAAGGAGGTTTGAGAAATGTATCTTGCGTCCTTATTGTAGACATTTTATTATTTCCTCATCACCGACATAGTTTATATTGATACATGCATACCTTAAGTTTCAATCAAAATTAATGTTTGTCATGAGTACAGAGTTGAGCTTAATTTTGATTAATATTCCTTAATCTTTAGATAAGTAGTGTTCCTCCTCCAACACTAACATGGACGAAAGTGAAAGCCATATCAAAAGATGAGTATGAAGACTTGTTAATAAAATGTGAGCTTTATAGTTCCGTAGTCCGTTGGGCAATTCCGTCAGATCGTAGCCTCACCAACGCAAGACTGCTTCCTTCTGGAGTTCATTCTAGTGTAGTAGGGAATAATACAAAATATAAAAAAATCATTGTGAGACTCGATCGTGACTTGTCATTATGAAAGTCTGAAAAAAAAAAGAATCACCGACTAATATGACTGTAAAGGATAATATATGACAATTATTTTTTTTCTTTTTTACTTATTTTTTTCTATTTTTACTATTTTACTATTTTTTTTACTATTTTTTTTCTTTGTCAAATGACAAAGGGAGTAGTAAGGGCACAAACAATAGCCTTATCTCATTCCTTAGTTTAGCGCTTTCAAAATTCCTAGGACAAATTCAAGAACAAAATATCATTCACAATTTTCCTAATTTTAGAAAAGTAGAATATTTGAGTTACTTTTTCTCTTCTCTATTGGAAAGTACCAATTATGTCGATTATATCGATATCATCATCGTTTGTACAGGGGCACCTACTACCTTGCACATTGTGGGCATGCATCTTCGACCCTCTCTACCCTACCATTTTTTCTTTATCACTTCCTCTTTCATTTCGTTTTATTTTGAATATGAAAAAAAAATGTTCTTAATTTTTCTCAATCATTTTTAGCCTCTATCTTTTCGGCTTCAGAGATATTATATATATATCATATGATTCTCTTGCAATTTTACTTATGTTTTTATTGTTATTTTTCTTTTGTTCCTTGTAATATTGTTACAAGGAAGAGCACTTAAACATTAATGGCATCTTGTGGCATTCGGGCATTTGAAGAGAAAACGGTGTTCACTCATGCATAAAATGTCCCTTTTTATGATAAATTAGCTTTCATATGGTGCATATATAATTATGCTATAACATTAATTTTCAGCCAACTACTCTTTGAAAAATAAAACCTTGAATAAGTGTTTAATTTCTTTCTTGTTTTCACGAGTGCTTATATCCCAAACATCACGTCAACTGAAGCTTGAAGCTAACATCCAGTAAATTATTTTCATATTTGGAATTCAAAATCATGTACGGGTGAACCTATACTGCACAGAAAAGCAGATGTTTGTGGGGTGGGTGCACATTAACACTCAGACCACACACACACACACACACACACACACAAGCACACATACAGACATTCGTCTTGATAATATACACGTATACATCTATATATAACATAGTCATACCTTAAAGTATTTAATTTCTTTTATGCATATGTATGTTAAGTTTTCGCCTATTGGTTCCAGAGAATGGTAAAAATAAGAACAAACTATTACTGCATTTTGGTCAACAAATTACGTTTATTTGCTTAACTTATTATTCAGACTCAATTCAGGAGTCTTGAGAATAAAACTATGAGAATAAAGCAAAAAATAAAGATGCACATTACAGTAACGCATATTCAGTTCATCTGTGTTTAAATTACATTCAATTATGTACGTCAGATGGCATACCGTCTCCAAGCAGGTCGAATCTCATGCTACAGTGACTGTTCCAAGTAAGCGGCAAAATTCGGACGATGCATGCATAGACTGGCTTCGGGAACATGTTGGTAACCTTTGTGTTCATGTCTCTGTTTCCCTGGAATATCTGCACAAGTAATGAAAGGAAAACCTGAGCAATGCATGAACAACTAATAAACAATAAAATACACAAACACAAACGCAAACAAACAGACACGCAGATATGCATACATTATCATCATCATCACCATCATCATCATCATCGGGACGACAGTTTGGTTTAAGTAGATTAGGAGAATTCAAACTAACCTTCAATATAACTTTTTATGGGTTGATCCATGTTGCTATATACTAGCCCATGGTAGGACCCAGCTCTAGCTTGGTAGGGTTCATGGTTAAGAGTGCATGTGAGTCGGATTGAATAGTGAGCAAGATACTTCGAGAAGGAGTGTTCGCTATAGTCCGGATACAGTTTGGAAGCAGGTTGTTGGATTACACCCCACCCCACCCCTCTTTACCCATGCCCTTTGAAATTTTCACATCCTCTGAGACGTGGATACTATACATTTAAAAAAAAATATCAATGAAAGATAAACTCACTTTACGACACGAGAATTTTGATTTATTTTTATCATCCACATGCTAATCCCACCTCTCGTTAACCTCTAATGAGAATACATAAGAGATTATCTCCGTGATTTTTAACCCCTCCCCTCCCCCTTGATGAAAAAAATATCCTAGTTACAGAACCAATTCACTTTCTGAAAAGGTGAAATATAAGTTGGTTATTGGTACTGGCTTTTAAAATAATGTGGTATCACATTTTAAGTACAAAGTCTTTGTTATGGACGTGAGGAAAAAAAAATCATCTGTAATGAATAAGCTTATTTTTATAAAAACAAACCTTCTTCAAAAAAGAATGAAATCCTTGCATTGCCTTTTTTGATGAAGGATCTGATCAAAAACACACCATTTTTTTTTCATTTTAGATAATAATGTTCATCAGCAGATAGACAAAAAAAGCCCTTTCAAGTGATTTCTCACTTGTTATTTAACAATTTATTATCATTATTTTCATTCAATATTTTTAACCAGTTTGACTCACACCAATTTCATATCAATACGGTTGGCTTTTATTTTTCCTTCACAATCTGTAGAAATTATGTTTGTAATTAAATCTATAATGCTCATTTAATTTTGTAACATTTTATATTCGAAAGTGTTTGGAAGGTGACCTAACGTTGCATTGAGATATGCCTTATTTGTTCTTATGTGTCAGTCAGGCACATGGAATTTGTTGATTTTCATGAAATCTTTGTAGTTATACATCAGATGATTCTGAAGCCGCAAAAAAAAATAAAATATGAATTTAAAAGAACAAAATACCTTTGTAGTACCAGAGGTATACTTCACGTCCGAGAGGGTGCCCCTGCAGCTTCTTGAGTACTGAACTTTGAACGTTTTCACCCACTGCCGGTAATGGTCAGCCCTGCCTTGCGTGATAATTCCAGAGACAAGCGTCTGTTTTCCAAAGTTAACTTGAATCCATGGTGACGAATCGCCACGTGCCGCACACCACGCCCCTCGGCGCCCATTTCCTGAGGCAAACAAGAAGGTTTTTTTTTTTTTCGTTTTTAGTTAGGAATTAATTTCATCTACAGGTATCTATTCCTTCCATAACTTTTATCTGAAGACAGCATTGTTGTAAACTGTCGGCTGTAGGTTCTCGGCTACCACCTTTTGTGAGTTTTCACAGAGAGATATAACCTGAATCGGTTGTTTGTTTCTTTGTTTATTTATTTGTTTGGGTTTTTTGTTTGTTTTTTGGATAGTCTATCATATAGGTACTTCAACCGATATCACACAAAAACGGGACAGCATTTCTTCAAATTATTGAAATTTCTGCGTCGATGGTTGGTTTCATTGCAATTGATTGACAAATTGACCGATATCGACGTATTTACGTTACTATTTTGCCATGAATAGAATTTCTGTTTGAAATATTGGACAATTCTACAATGCTGAAAGCCTGGTGTGGCCCTTGTGCATTTGAGTCCAGTGCCGTACAAATACGGCACTCTTTGAATCTTCAAACGTGTTCTGGCAGGTGGGATGTCTTTGCAACAAAATACGTAACTCCAAGTCTCGTCTTAACATTGTGAAAGTTTAACTATAGAATAGGAGTTGAAAATAAGAAAAGCACTTTCCGCATAGCGTTTCAGATTATAATATTATGATATATCATAATATACTAATGAGCTATCCTAGTTTACTATTTCATAAGAGAAAAGGAAATTTGACTTTTATTAAAAAAAAAAAAACAAGTTTCAGCACTTCCTCTTTCGCATACCAGCTTTCTGATCCAGTCTGGCCCGGTCTGCGCAATTAGGATACTGGTAGCAAGAACTGGTAGACAGCTTGTCTATTGTGATTGACCCATCAGCCATGCCCATCTGCGCGGGAGTGATGCTCTCAGCTATGGTTATATGACAGGGATGGAAAACAATATGTTTGTTTGGAAATATGTATTATATATTATATTACATGTATCTATACATATATATATATATATATATATATATATATATATATATCATGTATCTATATAATATATATAATTATGTATATATATATATATATAATGATTTCGCAAATTGAATTTCTCTTTTTCTCTCTTCCTCTTTTAATTGCATTTTTGCATTTGAAATAAAATTATATTTCAATCGTTACATGTTGTAGTCAGAGGTAATGAATATGTATATATATATATATATATATATGTATATATATATATATATATATATTCATTGTGTGTATAGTGTATGTATGTATATATATATATATATATATATGTGTATGTATATATATATATATATATATATATATGTGACCCTGCACCTCAAAACAAACAAAAAGTCGAAAGACATGAATTTTTAGTTAAGACCATATTATGACAGAGCAGACTTGAAGCTTTAAAATGATGTATAACTCAAATCAAATGGACACTCCTAACCTATCTAAATATTGGAAAGAAAACACAAACTCACGAAAAGTGTGAACTGAGAAAAGAGGCTCTGAAGTACAGTGTCTATTCCAGCGCTTAATCTTTACCAAACCGTGCTGGCTGTGCGATGAATGGGACAAAAAACAGGAAGTAAACCACCAGAGTAACAACAATGAAGGGATTATCAGATTAAATTGCAATTAAGCATGCCTCATTAACACATTCTGTCCATAATTAATGCCAACTTTCAAAGCAGTAGCACTGTCCTTTCAAAAGTTATTAGAGTTGAAAGTGAAGAGTGTGGACAAGGTTTTTCAGAAATGAAAAAGGGATTCTATAAGACACACCTAATCACACTATTTTACCAAAAAGTTCGAGATAAACTGCTAAAAAACACACTTTCCTGCCCGTTTTATAATACCAAATTTTAGCACAGTGTAAAAGAAGACCCGCTCTTTCAGAAATATGAAAAAGTCAAGTTCAGCTAGGTTGACCCATTTCACTTATTTTCTGTCCTCACGCAAAATCAGTGTGTGCGACTTTTTGTTCGTTTTGAGGTGCACTGTCACATATATATATATATATATATATACATATACATATAACATAAGTGCGTTTCAAATAATTGTGTTCGAACTTTGGAGGGCTAATGTTTCATAATTTCCAACTATTGACATAACAATGTTGGTTGCAAGAAAAGAATCTTCCTCTTTCCACTGGAAACCAATTATGTTGACTAATCTGTTGCATTTCGAACTTGACTGTTATCGCGGAAGAACAATAAATGTCTCACCGAAAGGATTAGATCTGTCGATGAAAGTGGCCATAAAATAGACCAGCCTGTGCGAATGCAGGGTTATATTCTAAATACCGGGTGTCCCAAAAAAAGAGCGGAACGGTGGATTTTCAGTACCTTACGTTCTAAAAGTGATGAATTTTTTGAAGTCATTGAAGAGAGCATCTTCCGCAGAAGACAACGATAACAAAATCATTCAATTTGGTTCAGTACTTTTTTATTCTACGCCAATTTCTGTAAATGAAGTCACACACACGCAGACACACACACATACACACACTGTTTTTTTCCTGCCCCGCGCCCAATGTGAAAGCTGTATCTTTGTTGACATGGATCAACAAGCTTACACAATTGGCCTTATGGAACGCGTGTCGCACCCAAATTATTATCTCATACGTCGCAAAAATCCAGCGAAATTTGAAAATGACTGCAATTACAGAGACTGGCGTAGAATAAAAAGTACAAACCAAATATTATGATTTTAATATCATTGTCTTTTGCGGAACATTCTCTTCTGCATATATCACTTTTAGAACGTAAGGTACTGAAAATCCGCCGTTCCGTTTTCTTTTGGGCTTCAGAGATATTATGTATATTATATGATTGTCTTGCAATTTTACTAATGTGTTTATTGTTTTTTTTTCTTTTGTTCTTTGTAATATTGTTACATGGAAGAGCACTAATGGCATCTTGTTCATTTTTTCTTTGTCCATTTGAAGAGAAAAACGGTGTTCACTCATGCACAAAATGTCCCCTTTTATAATGAATTACCTTTCATATGGTGCATATATGATTATGTATAACATTAATTTTTAGCCATATACTCTTTGAGAAATATAACCTTGAATAAGTGTTTACTTTCTTCTTTTTATTCATGAGTGCTAATAACCCGAACATCACGTCAACTGAAGCTTGAAGCTAACATCCAGTAAATTATTTTCGTATTTGGAATTCAAAATCATGTACGGGTGAACCTATACTATCAAAGCAGAAAAGCAGATGTTTGTGGGGTGGGTGCACATTAACACACAAACCGCACACACACACACACACACACACACACACATCGTCTTTAAGCATATACATCTATATATGATATAGTCATACCTTGATTTATTTAATCTATTTTATGCATATATATGTTAAGTTTTCGCCTATTGGTTCCAGAGAATAGTAGAAATAAAAACAAACTAGTACTGCATTTTGCTCAAGAAATTGCGTTAATTTCTGACCGTGCATCACAAACCGAACAAAAAGTCGCACACACTGATTTTGCGTGAAGACTGAAAATAAGTGAAATGGGTCAACTAGCCGATCTTGACTTTTTCACATTTTCTAAAAGAGCAAGTCTTCTTTTACATTATGCTAAAATTGGGGATCATAAAACGGGCGGAAAAGTGTGTTTTTCTGGCAGTTTATCTCGAACATTTTTGGTAGAATAGTGTGATTAGGTGTGTCTTTAGAGTCCCTTTTTCATTTCTGAGAAACCTTGTACACACTCTTCACTTTCAACTCTAATAACTTTTAAAAGGATAGTGCTACTGCTTTGAAAGTTGGCATCAATTATGGACACAGTTTGTTAATTAGGCATATTTAATTTCAATTCAATCTGATAATCCCTTCATTGTTGTTATTCAGGTGGTTTACTTCTTGTTTTTTGTCCCATTCATCACACAGCCAGCACGGGTTGGTAAAGATTAAGAGCTTGAAAAAACACTTTACTTCAGAGCCTCTTTTCTCAGTTCACACTTTTCCCGAGTTTGTGCTTTCTTTTCAATATTTAGATAGGTTAGGAGAGTCCATTTGATTGGAGTTATACATCATTTTAAAGCTTAAAGTCTCCTCTTTCAGAATATGGTCTTAACTAAAAATTCATACCTGGCGACTCTTTGTTTGTTTTGTGGTGCAGGTTCACATTTGCTTAACTTGTTATTCAGACTCAATTCAGGAGTCTTGACAATAAAACTATTAGGATAAAGCAACAACAAAAAAGATACACATTACATTAACGCATATCCAGTTCATCTGTGTTTAAATTACATTCAGTTATGTACGTCAGTTGGCATACCGTCTCCAAGCAGGTCGAATCTCATGCTACAGTGACTCTGCCAAGTCAGCGGCAAAATTCGGACAATGCATGCATAGACTGGCTTAGGGAACATGTTGGTAACCTTTGTGTTCATGTCTCTGTTTCCCTGGAATATCTGCACAAGTAATGAAAGGAAAACATGAGCATTGCATGAACAACTAATAACCAATGAAATACACAAACACAAAGAAACAGACACGCAGATATGCATACATTATCATCATCATCGGGCCGACAATTCGGTTTAAGTAGATTGGGAGAATTCAAACTAACCTTTAATATAACCTTTATGAGTTGATCCATGTTGCTATATACTAGCCCATGGTAGGACCCAGCTCTAGCCTGGTAGGGTTCATGGTTAAGAGTGCATGTGAGTCGGATTGAATAGTGAGCAAGATACTTCGAGAAGGAGTGTTCGCTATAGTCCGGATACAGTTTGGAAGCAGGCTGTTGGATTACACCCTCCCCCCCCCCCCCCTTTACCCATGCCTTTAGAAATTGTCACATCCTCTGAGACGTTGATACTACACATTTCAAAAAAAAAATGATCAATAAAGGATAAACTCACTTTACGACACGAGAATTTTGATTTATTCTTATCATCCACATGCTAATCCCACCTCTCGTTAACCTCTAATGAGAATACATAAGAGATTGTCTCCGTGATTTTTAACCCCTCCCCCTTGATGAAAAAATATCCTAGTTACAGAACCAATTCACTTTCTGAAAAGGTGAAATATAAGTTGGTTATTGGTACTGGTTTTTAAAATAATGTGGTATCACATTTTAAGTACAAAGTCTTTGTAATGGACGAGAGAAAAAAATCTGTAATGAATAAGCTTTTTATTAAAACAAACCTTCTTCAGAAAAGAATGAAATCCTTGCATTGCCTTTTTTTGATGAAGGATCTGATCACAAAACACACCATTTTCTTTTCATTTTATATATTTTCATCAGCAGATAGAGAAAAAAGCCCTTTCCAGTGATTTCTCACTTGTTTTTTAACAATTTATTATCAGTATCTTTATTCAATATTTTTAACCAGTTTGACTCACAGCCATTTCATATCAATACGATTGGCTTTTATTTTCCCTTAACATATTCGAAAGTGTTTGGAAGGTGACCTAACGTTGCATTGAGATATGCCTTATTTGTTCTCATGTATCAGTCAGGCACATGGAATTTGTTGATTTTCATGAAATCTTTGTAGTTATACATCAGATGATTCTGAAGCCGCAAAAAGAATATAAAATATGAATTTAAAAGAACAAAATACCTTTGTAGCACCAGAGGTATACTTCACGTCCGACAGGGCGCCATTACAGCCTCTTGAGTACTGAACTTTGAACGTTTTCACCCACTGCCGGTAATGGTCAGCCCTGCCTTGCGTGATAATTCCAGAGACAAGTCTCCGTTTTCCAAAGTTTACTTGTATCCATGGTGACGAATCGTCACGTGCCGCACACCACGCCCCTCGACGCCCGTTTCCTGAGGCAAACAAGAAGCGTTTTTTTTTTCCGTTTTCAGTTAGGAATTACCTTTATCTACAGGTATCTATTCCTCCCATAACTTTTATCTGAAGACAGCATTGTTGTAAACTGTCGGCTGTAGATTCTCGGGTACCACCTTTTGTGAGTTTTCATAGATATAACCTTAATTCGGTTGTTTGTTTGTTTGGGTGGTTTTTTTATAGTCTATCATATTGGTACTTCAACCGATGTTACACAAAAACGGAACAGCATTTCTTCAAATTATTGAAATTCCTGCGTCGATGGATGGTTTCATTGCAATTGATTGACAAATTGACCGATATCGACGTATTTACGTTACCATTTTGCCATGAATAGAATTTCTGTTTGAAGTATTGGACAATTCTGCAATGCTGAAAGCCTGGTGAGGCCCTCGTGCACTTGAGTCCAGTGTGAATCTTCGAACGTGTTCTGACAGGTGGGATGTCTTTGCAACAAAATACGTAACTCCAAGTCTCGTCTTAACATTGTGAAAGTTTAACTATGGAATAGGAGTTGAAAATAAGAAAAGCACTCTCCGCATAGCGTTTCAGATTATTTATTATGATATATTATAATATACTAATGAGTTATCCTAGTTTAATATTTCATAAGAGAAAAGGAAATTTGACTTTTTTTCAAACAAGAGTTTCAGCACTTCCTCTTTCGCATACCAGCATTCTGATTCAGTCTGGCCCGGTCTGCGCAATTAGGATACTGGTAGCAAGAACTGGTAGACAGCTGGTCTATTGTGATTGACCCATCAGCCATGCCCATCTGCGCGGGAGTGATACCCTCAGCTATGGCTATGTGACAGGGAAAGAAAACAATATGTTTGTTTGGAAATATGTATTATGCATTATATATATATATATATATATATATATATATATATATATAAATGATTATATATACGATTTCGCAAAATGTACTTCTCTTTTTCTCTCTTCATCTTCTGTTTGTATTTTTGCATTTGAAATACAATAATCTTTTGATCGTTACATGTTGTAGTCAGAGGTAATATCATATATGATATAATACACAATAATTATGTATATGTATATATATATTATATAGATACATATTCAGTGTGTGTATAATATATATATATATATACATATTATGTATATGTATATATATATACATATACATATATGTATAAGTGCGTATCAAATAATTATGTTCCAACTTTGGTGGGCTAATGTTTCATAATTTCCAGCTATTGAGAGGACAATGTTGGTTGCAAGGAAAGAACTCTTCCACTTTCCACTGGTAACCAATTATATTGACTAATCTGTTGCTTTTCGAACTTGACTGTTATCGTGAAAGAACAATAAATGTCTCACCGAATGGATTAGATCTGTCAATGAAAGTGGCCATAAAATAGACCAGCCTGTACGAATGCAGGTTTATATTCTATATAGGCTACCGTGTGTCCCCAAAAAAGCGGAACAGTGGATTTTTAGTACCTTACGTTCTTCAAGTGATATATTTTTTGAAGTCATTAAAGAGAGCATCTTCCGCAGAAGACAACTATACCAAAATCATTCCATTTGGTTCAGTACTTTTTTATTCTACGCCAATTTCTGTAAATGCAGTCATACACACTCACACACACACACACACACACACACACACAAACTGTTTTTTTTTTCCTGCCCCGCGCCCAATGTGAAAGCTGTATCTTTGTTGACATGGATCAACAAGCTTACACAATTAGCCTTATGGAACGCGTGTCGCACCCAAATTATTATCTCATACGTCGCAAAAATCCAGCGAAATTTGAAAATGACTGCAATTACAGAGACTGGCGTAGAATAAAAAGTCCTAAACCAAATTTTATGATATTTGTGTTATTGTCTTTTGCGGAACATGCTCTTTTAAATATATCACTTTTAGAACGTAAGGTACTGAAAATCCCCCGTTCCGCTTCTTTTTTTTTGGGGGGGGGACACCCGGTATATCTGTTCGTATTTAGTACACAGAGAAAAAAATGGATAATGGGTTAGTCCTTTTGGAAGTAACAAAGTTATCGACAACTTTTTGGAGGTAACAAAGTTATCTACAACGTGGCAATGTTAAAGGTCATGAACGATAAAAGGTCGGAAGAAACCCTAAAAACAAAACTGCAGTAGGTGTACATTGTAGGCTGTCTTGTTAATTTGACCACTTTTATTGACAGATCTCATCCATTCAGTGAGACATTCATTGTTTCTTCAGGATAACACAAACTAGGAAAAAGTGCAATTTGTCAGTGTCGTCAAATAATTTTATGTGTTCCGTCATGCATGACATTTATCGATAGAATAGCTATCAGTCGAAAGAAGAAGAGTTTTCCTTTCCTCACAACCAACATTGAGCTCTCCATAGCTGACAATATGAAACAAAATCCTTGTAAAGTTGGATTACCTATTCATAATAGTACATTATACGCACTGCATGTATGTGTATTATATATATATGAAGAGTTTGTTTGCAAAAACCGATAAGTCCATATTTGCCAAATGGAGATATTTGCGATTAAAGGTCAAGAAAAATAAAGAGAATAATAAGAAATTTTTTGCTTCTTTTGACCATAACTTCAAAAATATACCTTTATATGTAGTGACCAATGTAGCATTTAAAAGGTATTATTTTGTACTTTATGACAGAGCTCGTACTTCAAAATCTTCAAAAATGGACTTATCGGTTTTTGCAAACAAACCCTTCATATATATATATATAGAGAGAGAGAGAGAGACAGAGAGAGAGAGCGAGAGAGAGACAGCAGACAGACAGACATCGATGAAGAGTTTAGATCGCGATACAAGTTGACTCCATTTTGCTGAGTTGAGAAATTTTACAAATAGAATTGGAAAAATACACAAAAACAACAAATCTTCCTAATATTGTCTTTACTTGTAACTTCAAGAAGAGCATTGTTATGTGAGAAGTTAAGTTTTCATGTTAAAATTTTAATTTTCTCTACAAATCAAATTAAATAATTTACATTTTAAACATTTTCAAGTACAATATTGTACAGTCAAATCTGCCTAGCTGCGGCCTTACAAGGGAGGCTTCCAAAAAATGGTTGTTATAGACAGATGGCCGCCATAGACAGGTGCCTTCCGCATAATATGCTTTTTTCTCTCGGAGGGAATGGCTTTTAGTGGCTGTATACGGCATGTGGCCGGTATAGGCAGGAGGTCGCTTAGGCACGTTTGACTGTATATTCATCACCAGATACAGTCAGACCATTAGGTTATGGTACACTGGCACGCACTGCGCACGGGGCCGCATCGTGCGGTTGCGTGCAGGTTCGATCGAGTGTGTACTACTTCGTGCCGGTTCGTGCCGCCTCGTACGGGTGCGTATGCCTCAGTGCGCCTCTATACGCCCCATGCGACCTCGTGCCCCTCCGTGCGCCCTCGTGCGCCTCCGTGCACTTTCGTGCCCGTCAGTACGCCTCCGTGCAGCTGCGTGCCGCCGCACAGTGGGCCAGAATGAGCTCAAAGTGCGCCAAAATTATATTCCGTGGTTTCTTTTTACCCAAATTTGGTGCCTTAAGGTAATTAGGGGCGTAGAATTGATTGAACATAATTTCAAACTCATATGACGTCACTGTGATGCTGTTTTTTCATTGGCTACCAAAAATCTGTCTGTAAATGACGAATAAAGCAATGCAAATCTTAGGCTGTTATTTTTTTCTTTAAAGATTAATTTCTTTTCACCTTCACTGACACTGCTTATCTACTACCATTGAATACACGATGCTTACATGTCATAGAAAGTGTATAAACATTCGGGTTTCGTTAAAAGAATCGAATTTATGCTGAAAGTTCCATATTACACACGTACTGCAAAATGATACTGTTGTCCGTGTAAACTAATTAGAATATAAGTTTATGACGTACGCTGTACGTTTGGGTGAATTTATTCACTTTATTCTATAGCAGGACATAAATGCGCGATATAAAATCAATCTCCGATATAGTTCTTATCTCTCGACTTCATATATAACCTTAGGCCTATGCCATATCAATTCATACAAGCGCAAAAACCATTTTGTCTAGTTTAAATGGAAGGATAACAAATTGTGAAGTCAGTAATCAGGAAAATGAAAGGTTATGACTTAGCAGCTAAGAATGAGTCTGCCGTGTATGAAAGTTTACTTGGAAAAGCTAGAATAATAAGATTTTTTTTTAATGAAAAATTTATCGAAATCACAATCATATGAAATTATACATTCATCCACGTTCCACAGTGATTTTTTTTTTCTCATCAGACGTCGGAAGCAAAGTTATTTTGCTTCCGACAACCCACAAAGTGTATGGGATCACAGTCTGATGAATCCGACTTGTATTGGTCGCCTATCAGGTCAATGTCAGACATGTCAGGCATGATCCGATGAGGCAAGATCGTCCGATGAGGATCACGCGAGCAATGTCTGACATTGACCTGCAATCGGATTCACAAACTGCGATACTATACACTTTGCTGAGCGGCCGGAAAGCAACAGTCTTTGCTTCCAACGAGCAGCCGATGAGAATAAAATCTCTGTGTTTTGGTGTTTAACGGTTTATCAGCATATGTCAAGAGTAGCATCGAAGTACATGTATTTACGTGTCCATAAAATATGTATCGCAGTGGGAATAGCTATGTTTACAGTAGTGGCTATGACAATTATGGACAATATGGCTACATGGCCTTGGCTATGTGCAATTATGTACTCTTTTATCTTCGGAGGAGGAGTCTTTTAGGTGCCGGACTAGCCCTATACATGTATGTTATAACTCTGTTTGCCTCTTATTCAGTGTTAGTCATGTTTCTGTGTCTTTAACGTGCGAGAAAAAAAAATAAATGAATAAAAAAAAATGCCACCCTCATGCGGCCCCGTATGATAATAATATTGATATAACAGCATTCCTAAGCGGCTGCAAGGTCCAAAATAGGCATAATGTGTCGCGGAAAATCGGCTCTAACACAAAAAGTGGCAAAAGGTGGCAGCCAAATTTGGTATCAGCTTAAAGCCGAGACATCAGGAAATGTGGTGGTAATAAAATTTAGTTGGAAATCCGTGGCAATCTAAACTTTTCATTAGGATATATTAGAAAGACAAATAATTAGCCTCTTTTCCAGGATATTTAGCGTAAAATGTTCATGAACATTAAGTTTCTTTGCATTTTTATGGCATTCATAACGTAAAATGAACTCTAAGAAATATGTGGGAGAAATTACAGGTTGATATCTCAAAAACTACATGTTGAAATTATTTATTTATTAAAGAGGTTACAATTTGCTTTGAAACTCTTAAAATATTGTATTTTGCTACTTCAGGTAGGAAATATACCCCTTTAAAGTACATACCTGATTCAAATATTTTAATGATATATTCTTCAAAGCATTACCTCTCAAGAGCGCATGTCAAAAATTAAAAAATCCCAAGTGCCCAAAGTGACTTTTGGCGCACTTTGGTATCTCTCTGGCCCACTGTGCGCCGTCGAGTGCGTACCATTTGGCACGCTACCGTGCGTGGTGTTGGCACATACGCACCTGTTGGAGGTCGCACGAACCTGCACGCAACCGCAATGAGGCCCCGTGCGCTGTGCGTGCCCATGTATCATAACTTATTGGTCTAACTGTATCTGATTATGGACTTTAATACTAGAAAATAGTGCATATTCACGACATTGCCCATTTTAAGATCAAGCTCTTAATATGTATTCCGATGTATATCAATTATGGAACGATTGGGAAATCATCTCCTTTATTATTGAAGGACAGCGCTGTCTGAGAGATTCGTAATGTAACTTATTATTGGGGAAACTAATCTGGCGGAGACATTATTATTTCAATTTCGGAGAGATTACACTCAGACCTAAACAAGGACACTCCTCACCAGGATATCAATGACGATATTTTTAACTGGCATTGCTAGAGATTATAAGTATTCTATTTTCATTAACATCGGAGCTATTGTGGCTCAACCCTGAGGTGCCTGGTTCGTATCCATCGAAGCTGCGTTTTGTGACCTTCCATAACTTTATACATTGTATAAGGTAAAAAAGAAATAACAATGAAAAAATAATCAGCGTTCAGTAATTAAATCTCTATTCGAAGTTATTTCATACACCTGTGGGGAAAAACAATCTTACAGCGGTTATACCAATGGCAGTATGCTACGCAACCTTAGTTCAGTTTTAATTAAGAAAATTTATTATGTAAATAGTGAAATAAAAAAAAAATGGCGTGATGAATTTCAGCCATGAGATTATGTTATAGACTCAATTTTCTTCAAATATTGGGAGCCAGGGTTGGTGTCGTCTTTTTCCAAATTATCGAAGTACTTTAATCTAGTTACATGAATGAGAACTCAGCAGTTTCAAGATTTGGTCTTCCAGGTCGCGAGGGTAATCTTCGTCAAATGCCTCCGCAGGAAACATTATGAATTGAAAGAATTTAAATTCAATTCAATTCAATTTCGGTTTTATTACAAATAAAACACCAAATAAAAGTCCAAAGACTAACCATAATTATTTAGTTTACATCAAACTTTACAGCTTTACAACTTTACAGGGAGACATAAGGAAAAGAAATAAAACAAACTATCACTTTACGCAACAACTGATTTATATTGACACCCCCACCAAAAAAATAAATGAATAAATAAATGCCACACTATAATTACATTATCATAAAAATTGATAACACCAACTTTAAAAACAAAGATAAGGCATCAACAAAAGGGAAATCGCACACACCCTCATATACAATGTACATACAAATTCATTATATATAATTCACATATTAAAAATCTTTAAACATTTTCAAATTGGCAAATAAGTATTGGATTGAAAAACAGCAACTGAAAATGAATGCAGTCATACACAGATATTTAGATTAATTTTATCCAACTCCAAATAAAGTTACGGGAAAATAAAACCCAGCTTAATGCGAACATCGTAATGTGCAATGACACACACACACACACACACACACACACACACACACACACACACACACAAACAAATCAAGGGTATAAGTATTCGAATAGAGAGTGAGAAAAAATAAGAAGAGAAATTTAAACGTGCAAGTCATACACCGCCTTAACTTAAATGATGAAATGCTTACTGTATAATGAACTATCATTAAAGTGACTCACATCATCTAAAAACAAAGGGTGATGAGAGGTGTACTCCCAGATTTATTGCATAATTTTTATGTGGTTTCTTTGAAATTTTAGAATATGTGAGTCATATAATTTTTTATTAAAAGTGATAAAATTGATTATAACTTCATTCACGTTCCTCCTTTACTATTCGGTTACACTCGCCCAAGCCTAAGTAAGACTTTAACATAAGGTAGAAAAATCACAAATCATTTCAAATTATAACGGATATCTGAGCTTCTGACGGGTACTTCAAAGGCCGATTACCCGTTGTGCAATACCAAGGGCCTGATACAGAACTTTGCGATCGTAGCTAAAGTTATTGCCAAAAAAAGTTTTTGCCTCAACAAATATGAAATTGTCATTTGAATAGACTAGATATACTTCTTCAGGATAGAAACAAAACGATAATATGAAAAGAAGGATGCATACCAGATGTCAGAGATAGGAGCAGAAGACTGACGATGAATCTTCTAGCCATGACGATGAACACAGCTTGGGCCGCGAGCCACTGACAAGAGAGAACTCAAGATTGGAAAGACCTTCTCGTCCTACCGGTTTTACGGACTGTCAACTGTCTGACTCCCCTCGGCGCCGCGGTAGAATTTATGTAAAAACAGTCCCTCTCCCAAGGGTATGTTTTGCGCATTCCAAATTTTTCTAACAGGAGGTCCTACGTACGCATGCACACACAGTCACAAACACGCACGGACGCACACACACACAAAACAAACAAACACACAAACTAATTGCAACACACATGTGCCCATACGCAAACCGCATCATTGCAATCCCTTTCTGGTACTAGTATTCTACCGCATCGAAAGTGTACCCATCTTTTCTTCTTCTTTTTTTTAACTGACTCTTTTGTCAAATGGCCATCCCGCCCAGCCTTAGGGCCCCATTGAGACCCAAAAACTCCTCAAATAAGAGAATTTTCGAAACATCAGAAGAAGCGTCTCTCTAATAGGGGAAGGTGGCGGGGCAGGTAGCCATTTGTGGAAGTGAATTATTCCATCACCCTAGAGATAACACACCTTGCTAAAAGTGGTGTCAATTTTGACAATGCGCTTCCACAAAAAAAAAAAAAAAGATGAGAATCTGAAAAATAAGCGGCTGAGGTGTGGTTCCCCACGTCCGCGGGGTTTTGATTATAGTGTGCGTATTTCTAAAACTGGGAATGCTCTCAATACTCTATAAAACACTCAGTTAGTTTCATGGATGATAGTTTTTGCAACTGATTGACAAATTGCTCAACATCGACGTAAATAAGCACTGGATTGATAAGTGCTTCAGTAGTAGCCATGATAAACAAACAAACAAACAAACATGGGCAGTGATGGGCGTACGTACTCGAGCAGGATTCGAACCTTCAAATGGGTACGCCCATGAATATTTATCGTGGCTACTACTAAAGCACTGATCTATTCAGTCCTTATTTACGTCGATGTAGGGCAATTTGTCAATTAGTTGCAAGGAAGAATTTCATGAATTTGAATGGTATGGAGTTAGATGCAATCAATGGCTATTACACAAATGGTGCAAAAACGGAATTTCATTCACAATGTATTCCGAATAATTGTTTGAAATATGATTAATTAAACTTGAAGCGCTTGAAGATCTTGCACCCGAATGTATACAGTCTTCTCGAAAATCAAGCTCCTTTTCAGTCAGAATGATTTTCATATTCTCTCGTTGAATTAACATGGCTTGATGATTCAATATGTGATGAACAGATATGCATTGACGGCATTTGAGTTTTACGAAAAGATAGAAACAGAAATGGAGGAGGCGTAGCAATATGAAAATTAATTTGAATTATTCAATTTTACACAATGATTCCTTAAGACATTCAGAGGGCATACCATACCCGTCATATAGTCGGAGAACCGTCTCTGAAGTCTTTCATCTTTGTTTTCAATTTCCATTTCAATTTCAATTTTGTATCATGGCACAGACCTCAAACACTTTCATTTGTATTTTGATTATCAAAAGCAATTGGTGTCTTTCTACACAGCTTTCATAAAGATAATAATGATAGTAACAATGATAATAATAACAATAACAATAGTACTAATATTAATGATAATGAAAATAATAATAATAAATGTTTTCATTGTGGATGATCTAGCTGAATTGTGATAGTTTGATAAGCAATTTAACTAATGAGATAAAACGTCTTAATGACATTCCTTACAACGAAGGAATGATACCATATCTACTGCAATAACAATTGATTAGTTGGGTTCATCGTACTAGACTGACACCAACGAGTTATACAGCCCATGAGTTCAGCATTGAAAACAGGTCCATGAGTCATACAGCCTATGAGTTCGACACAAGGTAAATAAATCCCATGAATTCGACACTACGTAAAGACAGCGCACGAGTTCGACAGATACAACACGGGGTTTAATGTGTTAAAGTTATATGACATGAAAATATAAATTATACAGATTAACAGATTTTGTTATTGGAATGAGTATAAGAAGCTGTGTAGTACGGAGACCTTAAAAATAATTTAAAAAAAAGAAACAATCTTGTTTTCGCTGAAAAGTTATCATATGCTAACACATACATGTGATGAGATATGGAATGTCATAAAAACTGTGTTGACAAAAGATGTTTCGAACATGTGTGACTCACTTGCAGATTAGAGGACGGAGAATTATCCTGGGAATTATTCCTACGCTCGTATATGTATATTTCGAATCACGTTATTTATCTGACGCTAAATTAGGAGTCTTTAAACGCATGCCACACAAAGCTTCCCTTGCCCATGGTATTTGAACCTCTGACTGATTCTATAGCGCTCATTATTTATTGGGCTAATCTGATTTTGTATTAAATCAACACTCTTTGATACGAGACTCCTGTAGAAAGCTATCTCTGTCAAACCAAGTACAGAATATTGTGTAACCATGTTTGCCTTTATCGTGAAGCATCCATGTCTTCCATTAGAAATGACATCCCCACCGTCATGCAAATTAATTTAGGAGCGCAATAAATGAGAAGGTTTTGCATTAGATGTAACGATATGTGATCAGGGCCCTGTTGCAAGAAAGTTGCAATCAATTGCAAATAATTGCTAATTTTGAAACAACCATTCTGATTGGCTCAGGGTCTACCCTATTAAGAAGACATGCATGCAACAATGACTTTGATTGGCCAGTGACAATCAGTTGCAAGTTGCGTTTAAACGCAAAGTTTCTAGCAACGGGGCCCATTACAGGTATACCTATATACATCGGGAGGGGTGAGTGGGGATTGAATATTGGCAGTCGGGATGGGAAGCAGAAAATTTCAACTGGCTTCTTGTAATATCGTTTTTGTTGATGTACTGATGTATCAATAATGTATTTGTATGATTATAATCAAGTGTAGGTATGAATGTGTATTTTTGCGTGCGTCTTTATGTATTCGTTGCATCTTATACGGAATTTCAAATGTGATTGCTCATGTCAAACCGGACGCCTCGGAAAACCCGCACGACCGCGAAGGACGAGCTGAGAAGAGCAATCTTCAAATTTTCTATTCCAGTTGTATTTTGACAGTCTTACTATGTGATTTTACGTGAATGACGAACCAACAAACAAGCCATCACAGTCCCAGCAATATTAAATCCTACCTCACGGTAATAAGTTTATGGAGACTGCTTTCACAATTGTGCTGCACAATTCAACAACTGCCAAAAGTTATAATGCTCATAACATACATAATCCTTACACAAAGTAGGCTACGAGACATCCGTTTCTTGTGATCTGTCTCGTGTCTCTATAGTATGGACAATAAAAGTAGAATTTTACCTAAGTAGCCTTTTCAGGGTTACTCTCATAGGTCAGAAGATTAAATTGCAATTAAACTATATCTGTTTACAATGAAATATTTGACATAGAGCTTTCATATCATAACCTAGCGACATGCAAATGTTCTGCAATCTATATACTATTCATTACAGGCCCTACATACATGTAGGAACAGGAGGCCATCAATATCGCAAAACATAAAGTACAGCAATTTCCTAGTCAGTGAATTTTCCACAATAATAATGATGATAATAATAATAGCAATATTTAAATAACAGTACCAACTGTTTTCATAGTGAATGATCTAGCTGAATTGTGATCGTTTGAAAAGAAATTCAGCTGAGACAAAACGTCTTAATGGCATAACAACGAATGAATAATACGATATCTACTACAATAACAAATGATTCGTTGTAGTCATCCCACTAGACCGACACCCGCGAGTTATACAGCCCATGAGTTCAACATTGAAAACAGGTCCATGAGTCATACAGTTCACGAGTCATACAGCCCATGAGTTCGACACTAGGCAAATAAATCCCATGCGTTCAACACTAGGTAAAAAAAAAAAAAAGCCCACGAGTTCGACAGATACAACACGGGGCTTAATGTGTCGGTCTCGTGGGCCTTGTTGGCTTAGTATCGAACTAATGGGCTGTTATGACTCGTGAGCTTGTGTAACTCATGGGCTGTATGACTTGTGAGCTGTATATGATAAGGTTTTGCATTAGATGTAACGATATGTGATCAGCTATTCCTATATCGGGAGGGGTGTGAATGGGGATTGAATATTGGGAGTCGGGAAGTGAAGGGAAGGAGAACATTATAACTGGCTTCTTGTAATATCGTTTTTGTTGATGAACTGATGTATCATTAGCCGGGTTCACACGTACAAATTAGCGGGATGACGATCGCGATGCAAATCTCGAGATTTGTATCCCGCTAATTGATGTACGTGTGAACCCGGCTATTGATTTCGTGGTACGGAATTTCAAATGTGATTGTTCATGTCAAACCGGACGCCTCGGAAAACCCGCATGACCACGAAGGTCGGGCTGAGCAGAGCAATCTTCAAATTTTCTATTCCAGTTGTATTTTGACAGTCTTACTCTTTGTGATTTTACGTTGAATAAACAATCAAACAAACAAGCCATCACAGTGCCAGCAATATTAAATCCTAGCTCACGGTAACGAGTTTATGGAGGCTGCTTTCACAATATTGAGCTGCCCAATTTAACAACTGGCAAAAGTTATAATGCTCATAACATACATAATCCTTACACAAAGTGTGCTACGAGGCATGTAACTTCAAAATACTTCTAGCGATCTGTCTCTCTTTGGACATAAAGAGCAGAATTATACTTTAGAAGCCTTTCAGGGTTACTCTCACGGATGAAAAGATTGAAATGCAATCAAAATATGTCTGTTTTCAGTGAAATCTTTGACGTATAGTTTTCATATCATAACCTAGCGACATGCAAATTTTCTGCAATTTATGTGCTATTTATTAGGCCCTACATAGGCACAGGAGGTCATCAATATGCTATTGCAAACATAAAGTAGAGCGATTTCCTACTTTGTGACTTTTCCACACACAAAAAAAGAAACGATCTTATTTTTTTTTCCTGGACTATCAATGATAATAATGATATCAACCTCCACTAATAATAGCACCATTCTCTGTATCTACATTCCTTCGCATGAAAAAAATTGTTTTCAGCTTAAAAGCCGCTGTTTACCATTTTGAGCAGTGATTTTAAAGAAAACAAAATGTTCAAAGGTCGATCAGCAGTATACTTTTCGCCTTGAATCCTAAAATATAAGGAGATATCACTATTTTTCTCTGTAAACCACATAGACGGTTTATTCTAGAAATAATTTGAGTAATTCTGTTGTTCACAATTTGTATAATTAACTAGTTTATGTAACATTGATTATGCTGAGTAACATTTTTGGCTTGGTTGTTTCTATCCCTAGCTCACATTTTAACACTATTTTGAAGCACTAAACTGGCTTTTTGTTTCATCCGCAAATAGTTAATAGAGCCTTTAAAGTGGAATGACGATTTTGAAGGGTTTTTTTTTTCCCATAGCGCCGCCATTATAGTAGTGGAAGAAACTCGAAATGCTAATTCAATATTACTTAGAGGAAAAAAATGAAAAAGGCTATTTTTTCACTAGTTTAATGCTGCTTCTTGTAATAGGTATCTGATTTTAAGTAATGCTTAAATCATTATCTATATAGAATGGATAGCTTAATTATTAATGAAGACGAAACATAAGTATGTGGGTCTTTTAACATTAATAAGTTACCTTATATACGCACTTTTATTTCTTTGATCATTAGCGTGATTGAAAGCTTAACACGTAAGACTCACTGCTGGTTAACTTTTTTAACATCACCATAGACTACACAATAATAACACTGGCCGCCATTTCCAGCCCTCATTCTCAGTAATGTTCAGACACTATAGGCTTTCCAACCCAGTTTTATCACATTTGCATTCGAATTAACGAGAAGGCGTTAAAATTCAAGCAATTTTCGTCAGTGTTTTTAGTTTACAGTCTACGGTCCTCACTGTGAGGAGTGTTTATCGTTCTACTATATGCAAATATCAATTAGGCTGACACATTATGCGTTAGAATTTAGCCTCGGGGTCGTTGTTACACTTACACGCCATTTTTTTTTTCTATTGGTTCAGTCCGGTCTATAAAAAAAGGGTCCAAAAGTACTAACAAAAAAGCAACAAAACAAACAAACACGTATTTGCAACCACCTAAGAAAGTCACAGGTGAGTTTTTTTTTTTCTTTCTGTCCTTTCCTGGTGTAATGATTTATTTTTTTTTTTGTGGATGCCTATTTACTAGCAATTATCAAGGATGTAGAAAACCAAGTGTCTCAACAGCTCAAGAAAGACTTGTCAGACATCAACGGAGGCACTAGAAATGCAGTACAGTCGCTGAAATTGTTCGAGGTTCCATGGGCATAAACGAGGCTCAAGAAGAAAACACGGATAAGTTGGAAAGGATCGGAAGATCTTCGCAGTAACATCACAAGATAGGAAGAAAGTTGTCATCCAATCACTGCACGACGTCGAGCTCCTTTGCTATTCCACATGTTTAAGTGATATTATGATATTTGATTATGTATGTCTTTATTACAATTGGATTTCAATGTGTTATATTTCAGCATTCAAGATATGACCTGTATGACTTTCTGGTTCCGTACATGACTTACGAAATAATTGCAATTTTTATATTAGCTCGATTTAAAAAAAAAAAAAGGGATAATAATAATTTGAGTTATCACGGGCAAAGACTATAGAATGATTTACGAAATGACCTTAAGCTGAAACCCACTTACGAAAGTTTTAAAAAATAATGTAAATCCTTGTCTTATTATACACATTTGGTGGCAATAGTGGCATTAAGTAATACATAAGTGAATAACGTTTTGTTTTGCAAACTTACTGTAACCACTATTTGAATGGATTTTTTTTAATGATTGTATTTTATATTTCGCTATTTATCTTTTGTGCCATGCAGTCTTTAATTGTTCACTTGTTTGATTTTGTTCCTGTTTTCTTGTGTTTTATTGAAATTATTTTGTTTTCTTCATTTATTGCAAATTTCATTATGTCTCTAAGAGCACATGATTTGACTAAAAGTTGCTGTCGTCCTTAAATCAATCATCGAAACAACACGAAAAAAAAAATACTTCGGTCTGAAGAAAAATAATAGAAACATCCGAGCAAAATACAGGCGCCGCGGAGAACAATAGAGATCAGTAGAGAAGGGTAGAGGCTGACGTAATAGAGCAGTCATCATAGTTGATGAATATGCAAGGCCATTAACATTGTCCTTTCTTGGTCTTATTTTATCTCTTCTGGATGCTTATTTACTCATAGTATTCATCAAGGAAACCGATTGCACAAGATTTAAACTGTCTTGCATGGCATAATTCGTTGTGCTCGGTAGTTTGGAACACTGGGAAGTATTGGTAAATGTACTAGATAATCCCCTGTCTTTACTCATTGAGTCGAGTCTTCACATGCTAGTAGTCTACTTGAGAGATTAAGTACTTTCTCGATTGAACGAAGGAAGCCGAATACATCTCACTGTGATAGTAAAAATTTGTTGATACTATTAGTTACATTGTATGTATCAAGCGTAAAGCACGTCATTCCCCGGAGGAGGCAACTGTGAATTTGGTGTAATGCCTTGCCATATAAAATACCGCATTGTCCCTTCACCCGACGAAAAAAAAATTATCAGTGACAAAATTCTTTGTTGTTGTTGCTTTTATTTGTTTTTTGTTAAAAAATATAATGTTTTACGAAATTACCTTGTAAAAATAATGTAAATACTTGTCTTATAATAGATATTCGGTGGTAATATAGTGCCATTAAGTAATATAAGTGAATAACGTTTTGTTTTGCAAAATTACTGTAACCACTATTTGAATGGATTTTTCAATGATTGTATCTAATATTTCCCTAATTATCTTTTGAGCCATACAGTCTCTATTTATTCACTCGTTTGATTTTGTTGCTGTTTTCTTGTGTTTTATTTCAAACTTCATTGTTGATGAATATGCAAGGCCACTAATTGTCCTTTCTTAGTCTTATTTTATCTCTTCTGGATGCTTATTTACTCATAGTATTCATCAAGGAAACCGATTGCACAAGATTTAAACTGTCTTGCATGGCATAATTCGTTGTGCTCGGTAGTTTGGAACACAGGGACGTTTTGGCAAATGTAATGGATAATCTCCTGTCTGTACTCATTGAGTCGAGTCTTCACATGCTAGTAGTCTACTTGAGAGATTAAGTACTTTCTCGATTGAACGAAGGAAGCCGAATACATCTTACTGTGATAGTAAACATTTGTTAATACTATTAGTTAAATTGTATGTATCAAGCGTAAAACACGTCATTCCACGGAGGAGGCAAACTTTGAATTTGGTGTAATACCTTGCCATAGAATACCGCATTGTCCCTTCACCGGACGAAAAACAAATCATCGGTGACAAAATTCTTTGTTGTTGTTGTTATTTGTTGTTGTTTTTTGCTTAAAAAAAATATAATGTTTTACGAAATGAAAAAAAAAATATCGGTGATGAAATTCTTTATTGTTGTTGTTGTTATTTGTTTGTTTGGTTTTTTTTTGTTAAAAAAACACAGTCCAGGGCAGTATATTGATGCCAGAGGTTATAACGTTGACCATGGCAAAAAAACTTATAAGGATTAGTCAAACGGTTTGATTTGGTCTTATAAGGATTAGTGAAACGGTTTGATTTGGTCTCTCTTTTTTGGATAACGTTTGGAAAACGGTTTGATTTGGTCTCTCTTTTTTGGATAACGTATATTTGTAACACAACTGTGATATTGGAAAGTACAGAAACACTTGTACGCAGCAAGATTAAGCACTTTAAGGGAGAAAAGTCCTTTGTTTTTGAAAGCGTATTCCAGGAAAGGTATGATAATAACCTAGACCATTAGACCAATTTGAAAGGAGAGCTTACATCCTTACAATTTTTATTACTTTTTTTTTATCCAGTCTATCCAAAGTTACACATCACGCCTGTTTGCGGCGATTGGTTAGAAGAAGCACGAGTGACAATTTACGGAATTTTATTAAGAAGATTAGAATATGTCTCACGCATCATTCTCTCAGCCAACCTTCATATTCATTTGTAGCAGGATAGGTAGCAGGGACACTAATAAAAGAGCAGAGAAGATACACAGGCAGAATCAAGTTACGGTATTAAATTCCGTTTTTGCAAATATCTATATTTTGTGAAAGGTAATATTAGCTATATCTCATGAAGAATCCTTATCATTCATCTATGGGACCAAAAAAAAAAGTTTTTTCCTTTTTCTCCGTGGTATTTTATCCATCAGTATCCAAAATCCCAGAATTATGTACCCGTCATCCTTGCTGTAATTTTCAAGCAAAGTTTCGTCCCTAAAAGGAAATAAAATCCATTTACGATGAATAACTTTGAATCTTAAATAATTTCCCCAACATATCAATGTTCCCACTACCAAATAAACATGGACGAAAATGAATGTGCGGTCCATAGCTGGGACTAAAATCTAGTTACATCTCAGTTTTACTTCCATTGTCGTTTGGACAATATGATTCCGTCACAGTGCGATCTCGTCAATACTTCCGGTGATCGTCAAGTCAGTTTGTTCTTCAGAAGACAGAGTAGGGAAAGGGAAAAGACATGAAAGAGGTTATTGAAACTTGGTTGCTGCTTATTCCGACGTATGTATGAAAAAAAAAATGTAATTTCAGATTACTTTCCAGAGTTGGGATTTTTACTGTACGATTGCAAGAGCCTTGTTTATGTAATCATAATCCGTCCCTTTTCTAATAACCAAACCCATTACCCAACAAACAAAAATCATATCAGAACTCAAGTGGGAGGGGGGAGAGATTGCTCCCCCCCCCCCAAAAAAAAGAAGAAAACAACAACAACAACAACAAGGTATTGATCAAATCGGCTTTTGAAGATAGAAGGTTAATGCACGCAAGCGCACGAAAGAATTAACACAATAGATGCATTATTACAATCAATATTTAGATTTCTTTCAAGGTTAAAATGCACGGTTTTAGCAGACTAGACGAGTGACCAATATCACTCATCATTGTTTGTTTCTTTTTATCAGTTCTTTAAGTTCTGCGTTTTCTTCTTTCGGAGAACATTAAAACGATTGTTGATAATACATAGCATACAAAGTACACTAGAAAATCATAAGGCAATGCCTTGATATACCCCCATCTCACTAGGCGGCGATTCCACTACGATCATCAAAAATCGACAAAGCGCCACGCGGCGGATCGTGGCTTGATCGCTTTAAATCTTCTCCATCGTATCTTGAGCGGTACACACTAAGAAAAAAAGGTTCAATAAGGGAGCTAGAAGGGTTCGAAGTCGCGAAAATGGGTGCAAACTACACGATTTGAGAAAATGGTGGAACTTTGCTTCTTATATGGTTCATTTTGGGTTCGATCTTGCCACGGTCATTGACGGTGCAATATTACGCCCCAAACTAGTCTCAAAACAAAGGCCATCCTATGGTGTTGCTCGGCACTAAAATGCAATATTACATATCCTTGTGCTGATATTACGAACATATATTTTTTGATATCAGGAAACTTAAATTTCTTTCATATTCTATAATCATTCATGGAGAGTATATTTTCAAATTAAGTTGAGTCCATGATGAAAGGGGTCTACAAAAAAAAACAAAAGTAGAATACCTGATTGCTTGTCTGGTATTGACCAATCACATTGTACACATAACCTAGGAGGTTTAACAGATGAAGTTCCAACTGGATGTAATTATTCAAATAGTCGTCAGATTTCTATTGCTGTACAAAACAATTCCACAGGTGCATTTGTGCCTTCGCTGATCGGGATTCGATGCCGCCGTCTCACTGAGCAATCTGAAGATTCATTGTGGACGTTTACGTAATTTTGGCTATATTTTGCTTCAAATGAAATCCTATACTTTAAGATAAAAACATATAAAACAAAAGTCAATTCTGAACAGAAATATTATTGTGCAAAAGTGTTAATCAAAGCTGTTTCATGTGAAAGTGTTTAAACTGTACCCTGGATAGCCGGTTTATTTTATCACTTTTCCTCATGATTCTGACAAAGCAAACTGATATGAATCTTCAAATAGAATTCTCTATCAATAGAAACATCAGATTACTGCCCAGGCATGCCTATTAGAATAATGTTCGTTTTATTTCATTTTTTTGAGCAATTTCTATTCGTGTATCTCCGTGTCTTTAACATTCTCCTAACCTATCTCTTATTGGTTGGGATGTCGAAACGTAATTACCATTACAAAGACATATCTTCCTGTTTGTGGTTCATTCTTGCTAAGGTGCAATATTGAGCCCATAACAAGTCTCAAAGAAAGACCCATATGGTGTTGATCGACACTTGAATACAATATTGCATACCGTCGTGGTGCTACTATGTACATGTTTTTTTTTTAAAGACATCATAAAACTTGATGTTCTCCCATAATTTCATAATCATTCATCGGAGCATTTTTAAATGAAGTTGAGTCTTTGATGGAAGGGTCTGCGAACAAGCTAACGAAGAATACTTGACTGCTCGTCTGGTATTGACCAATCGAAATGGAATATGTCACAGCATTCCCTGCATGCTTACTGTGCGATGATGGAATCAAACCCTACTACACGCTAAAGGTTTTCGTTGCGACTCGATCTCGGGATAGAAAAAAAAAAGTCAATATTTTTTCAAGGCCCTCAAATCTGGAATTCCATCCACTCTGATGTGAAATGTAAGAAAACGGTACAAAGTTTTAAGGAAGCTTTAAAACGTATTTTACTTGAAAGGTTTTCTGGAAGTTACCAATATCATTTTACGAATTTATAAGAGACTAGCAAGATAGGGTGTGTTTGTGAAAATGACATCTTGTGTATTGCTAATATGCGCTGGTCCATGTTTTTGTCTGTGTATGCATGTGTGTGTATGTGTGAGTGTGTGTGTGTTTGTGTGTGTGTGTGCCAATGTTTTTCTCTGTATATACAATGTATTTACTTTTCCGGGATTAGTTTTGAATAAGGCCAGTTGCCTTCTCACTCACCCCTTCACTTGATATCTTTTGCTGTTTGTTTGCTTTGTTTTTTTGTTTGTCACATTGTCATTTTATTCATACCATTGTCACATTTTATGTATGCATATTTTATTAAATGAACGTAAAGGAAATGATAAACTAAAATCATTTAGAGAGCAAACTCGCGGATATATAAGGGTGCAAACTACACGATTTATTTGTAAGGGTTGATTTTTTCCCCCTTTTTTTTCATGGATTCATGCACGGTAAAGCCTAAGGGTAAAATGCATGCACATGAAAAATGTAAGCACATGTTTCCGTGTGCTTGCAAACACCACATTTTAGAATGAATAAAGACTAGCTGTGATAGTGGAATTTCTCATGAATAAATAATAAAGCATTAAAACCCTGGCTATTGTTCAACACCATTGTCAGGGTGTTAACCACATACTCCCATACACACCCATTGACCCCTGTGCAAAGTGAAAATTTTGTACAGAGGGTTGGAAATAGAGCAAAATCTGTAACCTAACTGTGAAATTAATCATGGATTTCATGAAACTGATTTGTGTTTTAAACCGCCTCCAACGAAGTTGTACACTATACAACTATCTCCCATATCAATGATAGTGTTATCTGATATATAGTTACTGAATTATTAAGAATCAAAAGTGGATTTTTTTTTTAACGCCTATTAATCCATAGAATACATTCGATGCAAAATAATGACATGGATGTTTCCTAGAGTGTCAATTCACGGACCCAGTAGTTTGGTCACCTGGTGTGGGCATGTTCATTCTTTTCTTGAACATGATTAATGAATTCAATGAATTGTTGAGTCGTGCAAACTTATGTGCGCATAAGTTGACTCCCAGATGGCTCAATGTACAGCTCGTTCATGCGTGTTTGAGCTGAGCATCTAGCGCAAATTCCATTTCCATAGCAGATCAGCTCTTCTGAGGCTTTTCGTAGCGGCTTACTGCAACTCTGACTTCAAAATTATTTTGTCCACTTCATAATATCAAGACCCCGCAGATTCCTACCACGTGGAAAATGGTGAGTTAAAACATCATCGTGAAGCATGATTTGAAATATCCACAATGTTCTCGACCAAGGCCTTACTCTCGATATTACCCTTCATCAAATTTCTTGTATCTGTTATGTTTTTGGTTGTATAGCCATGTCTTATAATGTAGGCTTGCAGGCAGTAATATTAAAATGTTCATTTTAGAATTCTGAAAACTGGCTAGTTTTATGCGTGCTGTTTTCTGTTCTATTTTGTTTTGTTTCGTAACCATTCTGTGGAATTAGAGCAGCTTTAGCGATAAAATGTCTTGCTAAAGACGTCATGGCATTCCGATTTCAGATTTCAGATTCATTTATTGTTCATTTAGGAAATTCTTTTTGTTGGTACATGGGCGTGCACATAGGAATATCTACATACATGCATAAACTCACATATATTCATGTACATGTACACATTATAAATGGTACAATTTTCACTACATACACAATTATACAAGCATAATTTATACTCACAATACAGTGAACACATACATAATCACAATTTCAAGTAATTCTTTATATTTACCGATCAACAACAAAACAAAATAGTTAAGAAAACGTAGAATCGGATATTCCTATAGGAAGTGTATCCTTAACATAACCTTTACGCCACCTCCCCCCCCCCACACACACACAAACACACATCCCCAAGGATAATACATCGCGTCGTGCCATACCACTATTTTGATTAATAACGAATAAAAGGAAGGGAACTGAAGTTGATGAATAATTGTTGATAAACTTATGGATAAATAGACTAGTGTACTAACTAAACTTATAATGGCAAACATTGCACGCTTATCTTTATGCTGGGATAATTCTCTGTAGTCAGGTAGTGTTAGTGGTAGACTTAAGTTCACCCTGTATGCAGCAAGGCAGTGCATAAGAATTGAACTATATATTAAGCTGCCATGGAGTGAGTTATGTAGTCACATTTACATAAGTTAGCTCTTCTGCAAAATTATTACACACGCATGAACAGTGGCCTTGAACTCATGACACTTGATTTTCCTTTTCAGGTATTCAAGCAAGATACAATATGATGAAGTTGCGCGCATTCTCCTGATCACGTAAACTTATATGCAATTCTGAAGGAAAGAGTGATTCCTCAACAGAATATGTAAGTTTCATTAATGGATTAATCCGTAATACATGTATTTTCAGGTTATTGATTCATCTAGATTTTCAGCATGTGATATCCGTGAAGTATATTATATTAAAGCGTATTATTACACATGAACGCAGTTTTATCGATTACTATAACGTAGCCAACGTTTAGTGGGTTGCGGAAAATTTGATAAGACTATAGTGCAATATTTGATACCATCTATAATCGAGAGATATGTTACTCAAGTGGACCATTGCGATCATTCATTCTTGCCTTTTCCGTTCTACGTCTTCTCAGTTTTTTTTTTTGACTTTTTCCTGAAAACTCCATGATGGATTGTAACTCATACAGGCAGCATCTCTACCCCGCAAGAATCTTCATTTTTTTTTTTTTACATTTATTTATTTATATATTATTTATTCTATTTTATTTTATTTTATTTATTATTATTATTTTTTTTTTTTTGGGGGGGGTAATCTTCTTTTCTGTAACCAGTATTATCAAAGTAAATCAAATCAATGTTATGAATAAGTAGAGGGGCTATATTTTCTCTTTTTTGTGTGTGTGGTAGCAGGATTAGAGGTGTCAACCATAATGGGCATCATTACACCCATTGCCATGGCCAGCACCCGGACCATCATCTGTGGCAAGCTCAGCAACGGCTGAATGGCTGAGGTCTATAAGTCTTACTCCTTTCCTAACTGTGTAAAATATACAGCAAACTGATGTTAAATTTGCATGTAATTTGATGTTGTCTTACTTTGTTATTTTATGTTATGAAGACTTTGAGTTGGTCAGGAAAAATGTGGGAATATTTGAATATGCCCTATGTCATAAATGTATGCAGGCCTACATAAAAGGTGTGTATTTTCATCTCAGTCCAAATTCGCCAGATTTTTCTTTTCAACATGACTTTCCTCAGGCTATTCCACATTTATTCTTTTTTTTTCAGCTCTAACTTAGTGATGTCGGCATGCTGTCTCCTAATTCCCCGTCTGCCTGGAGAGGACATGCTGTATGTCTGTGACAAAGTAAGTGCTGCACTTTTATTTTTTTATGGGAGACGGGAATTCCATCTGCTTTCTGACTAGAAATATAAGAGGAATATTTCTTTGCAACATTATCATGTTTTACTTATATGACAAAGAGCTGAAATAAATCTATCCGACCGGATTTGTTTAGAAACCAATATCAAAGCTTAAAGGGATGATATAGTATTGGTGGAGGTGAGGATTTGGGCTTTTAACTTTTTGTGATATACCAAGAACCTACTTATGAAATAATAGAGAGTATGCCATTCTAAGAGGAATTCTAAAGATTATTTGATGAAAATTGGTTTTGAAATGGATGAGCCATCCAAAAACAAAATAAAACGCAGCGATCGTGATAAACAGTGAGTCCTATGTTATATCATTATTGCTCTGTTTTGGATATCGCAGCTATTTCAAAACCATTTCTCATTATTTCAGCAAAAGTCGTTAGAAACCTGAAGTAGATCTATGCAATCAATTTAATTTTCCATTTTCTGGTCAATGATCATAGTTGCAACCTGTTAGTTTATGTAAGCAACAAAACCGCCTATAGTGTAAACGACCTATTTCCTTCGAAATTTTATTCAGTCATTATTTATTCATGCCAAAATCTCTTTCAGAACCTGGCAGGACTAAATCCCACAATCTTCACTGTGAATGCTGCGCACTATTTGGCTGGATGGTTGTGAAATCTGCCCGAATTCCTGTATACAATCGTGTCTTCCTTCGCTACAATGTTTCCGGCCTTCTGTGCTCTGTGGCTTTCAGTATCCCAGACAAGGCAGAAACACCCGATGCATACTTCAGCAGTACATTGCAAGCCTTGATCTGAACAGGCAACTATCACGAAGAAAAACCTACTGCATTTCATTAACAATATTGTTCAATAATTGTCTTGATATAGTTTACCAGCCTAAAGTTTTCATGGTGTATACTTTTACAAGGAATTGTCACCAGAGAAATGATGTTGTTCAGCTTGTCCCTCCGTTCGTACATCAGTCTGTTATCGATTATGGCAACGTTGTATCACGAAGGGAAATGAAACGAAAAGTACAAGTGGACAAGTTAATGCAGGGAGATTACTTTAGCAGTTGAACACATCGTCACAAATTGAGGAATATCGGAAAATCCGTTGAAGAGCTATATATACACATATATTTAGAGTTTCAGTGCCGCCATTACGAGATGAGAAAGCTACATCTTTGACGTCAACCATGGAAAATTATATAAAGAAATGTAAAGAAAATAGGCATAGTTTCACGTTTCTAGCATTACAAAAGGAGCACTTGATTAACTTCTTCCAGAAGGGGGTGGGGGTAATATTACCCTTAACATTATGGCAACGACAAATAAGTGGAGGCAATTTGTACTTTTCATTTAGAATCAGATTTTATGGAATTCCCTTGATATTTTCTTCATAGGCCTATACGTTTCCATACATGAAAGTGACACTGAAACTTTAAAAAATGCATAACTTCCACTGGATCATACGATTTTCCATGTTCACATATGTGTTCTTATGATATTGCTCCAATCCACGGGTACATTTGGGTTTCATTCCCCTTTAAGTACTGTTTATGGTATCCAAATGAAACTTTGCATATGTATATATGATTGGATGAAGTTACTTCTACCACCTTGTGGGTGCCAGCGTTCAAGGTCAAATATTTTAGGTCATTGTCAAATTCTACAATGTCATTTCGTGCTCTTTCTTTGCATCTCACCTTGTAAGCACTGTCGACATAGTATTGTGGTGTTCTTTTAGTAACTTTCCACACTTTTGAGCTATATGACCACCAAATTCACTCCCCAGAACATCTAAAGATGGCTATCAAGCATGGGCGTAAATCCCGGGGGGGGGGGGGATGGGGGGATATATCCCCCCCTGAAATGGAGGAGGGGGGGATGGCCTGTACAATCATCCCCCCCTGAATTTTGAAAAAAAAAATGGAGGAAGCAGAAATGTGATTGTATCAATTTTGGCATATTGCATGACGTTTGTACGCCGGCCTTCAGACAGGTAACAGAGCTGAACAGTATTCTATCTTGTAGGAAAATGTATACATAATTTTCTCAAGCGCTCGCTCGCTTCACTCGCTCGCGAAGAAAGTAACATCGACATACACTGTAAGGTATGGCTCAGACGTTGACAACGTCAAATAGTATAGGCCTATGTAAACATGCTATGACGCGAGTAACTGGGGACCATCTGCAAGATTTTATGTACGAAAACAAACAATCAAACAAACAAACAATAACAAAAACTATATTGCCATAATTGAACCCCCTCCATTTCCTGAATCATTCCTGAGAAACGACAGTGACTGGTGACTCAGTCAGGATACATCTATGAGCACACCCAGGGAAGATCAGGGGCGTCGAATCTATCTCGGGGGGGGGGGGGCAAAGGGGCATTTGCCCCGCCCCTACGGAAGTGTTTAGGCAGACAAATCATATATCCCTCAAGCAATTCCCGAGATGAGGACAAATCTCGAACTTTCTTAATGGAAAATTGTCCAAATATCGCCAGAACTACGCACCAGATCGTTGTATTGCAATCATAAACATGCAAAAGCTCCGCTATACAGGATCCCTTTCGATAGACTTTGTACACTTTTGAGATTGACGTATATTTCCCTAATTTATCAAAGAGTGTGCAGCAGATCTTTCACTTAACAAAAGCACCCTCATATGCAGAGGCGTCGATGGGGGGGGGATGGTTCCCCCATAAAAGTGGGACAAACAAAAGCGAAAAATATAGCTACAAACGGCAGTGTTTGGAGTGTAAAATGTCAAAATTTTAAAGCTCGCTCGCTCCGCTCGCTCGCATTTAATCGCTATGCCATTCTCCTGATGCTGCTGCCAGTGAATGGCAGCAGTTGCGCCCGATGCGCCCCGGCCCCTTAATTTCCAAACCAAAAAAAATATAGCTACAAACGGCAGTTTTTGGACTGTAAAATGTCAAAATTTTGAAGCTCGCTCGCATTTAATAATTATGCCATTCTCCTGATGTTGCAGCTAGTAATTGCCAGCAGTTTTCGCCCGATGCGCCCCCCCCCCCCTTAATTTCCAAAGCGAAAAATATAGCTACAAACGGCAGTTTTGGGACTGTAAAATGTCAACATTTTGAAGCTCGCTCACTTCGCTCGCTCGCATTTAATCATTATGCCATTCTCCTGATGTTGCTGCTAGTAATTGCCAGTAGTTTTCGCCCGGTGCGCCTCCTTAATTTCCAAAGCGAAAAAATACAGCCACAAACGACAGTTTGGGGGACTGTAAAATGTCAAAATTTTCAAGCTCACTCGCTTCGCTCGCTCGCATTTGATCATTATGCCATTCTCCTGATGTTGCTGCCAGTAACTGCCGGCAATTTTCGCCCGGTGCGCCCCCCTTAATTTCCAAAGCGAAAAAATACAGCCACAAAGGACAGTTTTTGGGACTGTAAAATATCACAATTTTCAAGCTCACTCGCTTCGCTCGCTCGCATTTAATCGTTATGCCATTCTCCTGATGTTACTGCCAGTAATTGCCGACAGTTGCGCCCGGTGTGTCTCCCCCCCCCCCCCCCTTGATTTCCAAAGCGAAAAAATACAGCCACAAACGACAGTATGGGGACTGTAAAGTGTCAAAATTTTCAAACTCGCTCGCTTTCATTTAATCGTTATGCCATTCTCCTGATGTTGCATGCTGCCAGTAATTGCCAGCATTTGTGCCCGGTGCGCCCCCCCCCCCCATTAATTTCCAAAGCGAAAAATATAGCTACAAACGACAGTTTTGGGACTGTAAAAAGTCAAAATTTTCAAGCTCACTCGCTTCGCTCGCTCGTATTCAATCGTTATGCCATTCCCCTGATGTTGCTGCCAGTAACTGCCAGTAGTTGCGCCCGGTGCGCCCCCCTTAATTTCCAAAGCGAAGAAATACAGCCAAAAGCGGCAGTTTTGGGACTGTAAAATGTCAAAATTTTCAAGCTCACTCGCTTCACTCGCTCGCATTATGCCATTCTCCTGATGTTGCTGCCAGTAATTGCCAGCAGTTGCACCCGGTGCGCCCCCTTAATTTCCAAAGCAAAAAAATACAGCCACAAACGGCAGTTTTGGGACTGTAAAATGTCAAAATTTTCAAGCTCACTCGCTTCGCTCGCTCGCATTTAATCGCTATAACATTCTCGTGATGTTGCTGCCAGTGATTGACAACAGTTGCGCCCGGTGCGGCCCCCCTTGATTTCCAATTAAGCAAAGAAGTATAGCTACAAACGGCAGTTTTTACCATGTAAAAGCATTAGGGCCTATGTCAAAATTTTTAAAGCTCGCTCGCTCCGCTCGCTCGCATTTAATCGCTATGCCATTCTCCTGATGTTGCTGCCAGTGATTGACAGCAGTTGCGCACTGTGTGCCTCCCCCTTTAATTTCCAAGGCGAAGAATATAGCTACAAACGGCAGTTTTTGGACTGTAAAATGTCAAAATTTTCAATGTAAAAAGATTTCACCGTGGGAGGGAGAAACCCCCCTACCATACCCTCCCCCCCCCCCCCCCCTCGCTTGCTTCGCTCCCTCACGATCTCATAACCGCTCCCCCAATCCTGTCTACGCCGGTGATAGGCCCCACTTTTTAGTAGGCCTTCACAGTGATATCGCACAGCCGGAGCAAGAGCTGAAATACCACGATTTAGTCATTCAATAATACATTGTGAATATTTCATTTTCTATTGGTTTTTTAAAGAAAAAAACAAACAAAAATTTCACCAAAAGTGTGCACCAGATCGCTGAATTTCAGGTCTGAAAATGCAAAATCTTCCTCGTGTGGGAGAGGGACAACCCCCCCCCCCCCATACACACCCTCCCCCCGTTAACCCGGTCGCTCCACTCTCTATCACAGATATTTCAAAAACAAAAAATGTCTTCATACTTTTAAGGTCTGATTTTCCGCCGCAAGTCATCTGACAGGCAAAAAAAAAGCAACAACAAGAAAAAAAATTCTTCATATTTTTGCTGCCACTTTCCTCTCACTTTATATTTCATGCAAAAGAGTAGGACATCCGATCCCTGTAAAGTGTGCGTGTGTGTGTGTGGGGGGGGGGGCACCAAGCTTCTCCCCCCCCCCCCCCCCCCCCCAAGGCTGCGCCGGTCCGGTTATGGGCTTGTAATCGTGGTGATGGTGACCATCCCCCCCACTCCTCAGTACGGATTTACGCCGTTGCTATCAAGTGTTGATATTGGTGAAGTCCGACTCCGTCAACAGTCAAAAGGTCAATGAGCTTACATTTGAAAATCAGTGTAATCACAAATTCGATATGTGGGCAAGACCTCACTTCGCTTTTACCTTGTTAGATGGTGAATATTTGTGAAGCTTCCGTTTCTAATTCATACAGCATCAGCATACCTTATGTCTGAGAATAGTGGTAAAGAAGATTAGATACTTTGGCAACAGCGTGTAAAATTCGCAAAATTTTATTTTGTGCCTTATTTGCTGAACAAACGTCGTAGGAGGACTACAACCTGCCAGGCAGTATGGCGGAACAATTACTTTATTATTAGCGTCATAGAATAAATGACAATGATGTAGTTCTGAAGCATGCTATTCATTAGATACTTTTGCAATGACTCCATGTATACTTTTAATCGAACTAGGTATATAATCACCAATGTCTTGTACTTGAATAACGACAGAATGATTTCGGTGAGGAAAGTTTTCTGTCACGTCATTTAGGAATAAGGGAACGTGTCAATATTATGCTATTTGTTCCATAGTTATTTCTGAAGTGGTTAAATGTATTTTCCTTTAAAAAAAAATCATTTTATATATACCTACGTTGCATCCAGATGCCTATTCGTTGAAAAATATGGGCAATGTATTCAAAGGACAAAGATCATACACTAATGGGCCTAGGGTATACAACATTTCACTCGTTGTTGTTGTTTTGCTTTGTTTTGTTTTGTGTTTTTTTTTGGGGGGGGGAGGGGGGGAGGGGGGGGGGGACACGGTTCAAAGTGTCCTGAAACCTTGTATAATACATGCATTTAGTCATGTATGATGCCAAACTGTTCCCGCTCATAGCCGTTTCAAGGAAATGACTTAAGATTATTCTTATACTCCATGATTTGGTAATGCTTAAGTGGTTCATAAGAGTCCAGTGAAACTGTGTACAGAACAAAAAGTGGATTTGACAATGGTATACGATATCCGCAATTTACTCTTTGACGGGGTCTATCATCCGATTAATTGTATAAGCACGGTAGTCCCCTATTCGGAAACTACAAGTTAGATAAGCTGCAATCATTTTGCACGCGACCATGGCGTTATAGCCAAAGGTGATCTGCAAATCCCTGTGTGCCTACAGAGGATTGGAAAACGTAACAACTTTCTATGTATAGAACAACGAAACAGAAACTGGTGCATGTATTATTCTCAGTCACTTTGTTAGTCATTATGATGATTTGCTCATTGCAGTTCCGGAATCTCAGCTCGAGGGACTCGAATTGATCACCCAAAACAAAATCTGAATACATAACCATGATAACTGCGATTCTGCCTAGTCTCCATTGGTAGCCCATAAGGGCTGGTATCAAGTTTGATTTTCATATTATAATTATACCTTGTATTTAGATGTTTTCATCGAAATGCCCGTATACCTGAATATGGTATGCGTATGTCAGTTAAGTATCTAAACCATAATGAATTGTAGTCGTAATCTAAGTGCCAAGAATCTCATGTTTTAAATAAATGTGAACCCCAAGACATGTCGTGATAAGGACTTTAAGACAATTGGCGTCGTCATTATAAAACAAACTCCTAATTGTAAGACATGTTTTAAATTTTAGATAAATTCATGTCTATGCTGGAAACATATCTTTTTGATGATTCATGATGACGTCACTGTTACATGAATATTGTACGCATGGAAATATGTAGGCCTATTCGTTTGAATGCATACAAACAACTTGTTAAATCCTCTTACATTTTTTTTTTAGATATGGTGCATACTTTAGAAATGTACGTAGCATGCTTTTGTTTTTTGAGGCTTTGTGTACTGGCAAAAAGCATATCTTATTCTTATAGATTATGTGAATAAGTACGTATTCAAGTACGTTTTGAATAAAACGTATCCAGACAAATGTATATCATATTTTTACCTCTTCCTTCATGCAGATGTATGCTCTTGCTTAGAGGGTTTGTTTGATAGATAGTGATAGTGCTCACCTCATTGGAAAGGTAATTGGGTAAATATTTGGTTTTAGTATGTCATTCAAACACAACTCTAAGTTAACTTCTACATTAACATTTCAAAACTCACAAATTCCACGCACACATTTCATGATTCACAGGATCCAAATTACACCAATCTTATTTACTTTGCAGAGTGCAACAACAGCATAAGTTTGATATACTGAGCAAACAGGCTTGCATTAGTTCGCACTATTCAAGGTTTAAAGTAGTTAAGTAACCAAATTGTACCTTGTTATGTATATTAAGTATATTTACCTTATAGGTATAATGTTGCAAATATGTGGTGCTTATTTCATCCATAACTGCTGCAAAATTGCTTCTTTAAAGGAGCCAATCAGTGTCACTGCCTGTTCCTCTAGAGACGCAATATTGCCCAGTAATCTCAAGGTTCACTTGAGGTTATACTGGGCAACATTGCGCCTCTAAAGGCGTAGACAGTGACACTGACTGGCTCCTTTAAAGAAGCAATTTTGCTGCAGTCATGGATCAAATAAGCACCACATAGGTGCAACATTATACCTATATATATGGCACAAAATCGCACCCTCAAAAGAGGCTACAATCTTGGAACTTAGGGTGCTTCTTTGCACCCTCACGAAAGGTGTAAAGTTGCACCAAAAGTAGAGGCAAGAGAGGGTGCAAAGTTGCGTCGAAAATTAAAGGGAGAAAGATCGCACCCTCAAGAAAGGTGCATCTCAGCACCAATTAGTGTGGGTGGAAAGATGCACCCTCAAGAAAAGGGTGCAACTTAGCACCACTTAGTGTGGGTGGAAATATGCACCCAAGGGAACCACTTCGCACCCTCAATAAAGGGTGCAATTTTGCACCTTCTTTGGCGGTGCAAAGGTGCACCCACAGGTTGCAAGGTTATACCCTTGCGCAAGGTACCACTTTTGCACCCATTTCTCAAGGGTGCAAGATAACACCCATAGGGAGCCACCAGTGTGACATCACTTTGCACCCTTAAAAGGTGCAAGAATGAATCATTTTTTCTTAGTGTGTATAGAAGCGCGGAGGGTCGCCACCATCGCCATGATTCGGCTACGGAAGTTTTGAACATGTCCAAAACTTCCGTAGCGAGGTTCCCGTGGTTTTAGAGCGTATCACAATCGCCTCACGAGCGTATTAAAAGCACCACATTCGTAGCTCTGACGGGATACCAACGCGAAAACCGTAACTCATGCGCAACGAAAGCGGCCCTGTTAAACCCACAAATGTAAAAACGCCCACAAATGTAAAAACGCCCATAAATGTAAAAATACATCGCCCACAAATGTAGAAAATTGACCACAAATGTAAAAATTTAACATCGCCCACAAATGTAGAAAACGCCCACTAATGTAGAAATGATTTCAAACGTCACCCACAAATGTAAAAACGACAAGTACTACAGTACGTTGATATAAATAGACTCACTTCTCTAGGGAGGATAGCAGTGCACTTCTTGTAAAATACTTAGTAATGTGTACGTTTGTACGGAGACGGGTGCGTGTGTGTGGGTATAGTAGTGGAGAGTTCGGCGGGGGAGATGTGTGTGCGTGTGTCTGTCTGTGTGTTACGGTGTGCTGCGTGTCACACCTTTCCGGCGGGCAGCTGCGCCTCCGGGCAAGTTACGCGGGCTTGTTGCGAGTACGAGCAGTACTATTTCTGCGGGTGGACAAAGATGTTAAAGAGTTCCGTACTTGCGTTTTACCTGCTAGACGCGTGCCACTTACCTGCTATTTGCATGCCGACCTGCCATGGAGTATCATTGCATGTACTACTGTGATAACATGCTTGTCTTCTCTCTGTTTGTGTGTGTGTGTGTGTGTGCACATGTAAGGGTGAAACCATATTCTGCATATCCATGTTGGTTTGACACTGACATCTGACCGAAGAAATTCAATCTTGACATTTTATGCCCGATCGCTTGAGATCGTAGCATGAGCCCGGCGTAAACGTATCACTGTCTCTTCGATCGTATCACTGTTGCAGTGAGGTCTTGATAAGCGTACGAATATCGCAATTTATAAAATGGGTTCAAGAATGTAGCCAATAGGAAGCGCTGAAATGAGTCACGTGTGCTTTGGCTATTCTAGTCCCATTGCACTGCGTGTTAAATCCTATTGCCGATCGTCTGTGCGCGCGGCGGCTCCTTTGAATTGCATGCATACAGAACGCGCTGTCAATCCTGTAAACAACTTCTAGTTCGGGCTGCCGGCCGGCCGGCCTTTCTTCCCTTGTACATGCATAACATGTGTGGCGTGGCGTATCTAGGGGGGGGGGGGCAAGGGGGGCACGTGCCCCGGGCGCCACTCCTTGGGGGCGCAAAAAAAAACGAAAAAAACGAAGAAAAAAAAAGGAAAAAAAAAGAAAGAAAAAGAAGAAGAAGAAGAAGAAGAAGAAGGAAAAAAAAAAAACTCGCCCGGACCCCGGGGGGGGGGGGGGGGGGCGCAGAAAACCAAATCAAACAAGATAAAAACAAAACATGATGATGACGCGGACAAATAACAATGTTTATTGTGTTCACACAAGAATTAACAAAAAAGAAAGATGAGAACAAAACGTGATGATGACGCAGAAATATACAAATTTCGGCTCATCACTCGCGCATACTAATTTAGAGTATTTTTCAAGTCTTCAGTTTGTTGGTATGAATCGTTATCTATAAGGCCGCCACTATATCTTGATTAGAATTGTAAGATTTAATAAGCAAAAAAGACAAGAATTCCATGTTTTGTAAGCTAAAATGCAAAAATTTTCGGCTCGCTCGCTGCGCTCGCTCGCCAAAAATTAACCAAAAAAAAAAAAAAAAAAGAGAAGAAGATAAGAACGAAACGTGATGATGACACAGAAATATACAAATTTCGGCTCATCACTCGCGCATACTCATTTAGAGTATTTTTCAAGTCCTCAGTTTGTTGGTATGAATCGCTATCTATAATGCCGTCACTATATCTTGATTAGAACTGTAAGATTTAATAAGCCAAAAAAGACAAGAATTTCATGTTTTGTAAGCTGAAATACAAAAATTTTCAAAAAAAAAAGATAAGAACGAAACGTGATGATGACGCAGAAATACATCGTATACAAATTTCGGCTCACTCGCGCATATAGAGTATTTTTTCAAGTCCTTAGTTTGTTGGTGTAAATCGTTATCTCTAAAGCCGTCACTATTATCTTGATTAGAATTGTAAGATTTAATCAGCAAAAACGACAAGAATTCCATGTTTTGTAAGCTGAAATACAAGTTTTCGGCTCTCTCGCTGCGCTCGCTCGCCAAAATTTATCAAAAAAAGAAAGAAAGATAAGAACAGAACGTGATGATGACGCAGAAATATACAAATTTCGGCTCACTCGCGCATGTGATTATACTAATTTAGAGTATTTTTTCAAGTCCTTAGTTTGTTGGTATAAAATATCGTTATCTATAAGGCCATCACTATATCTAGATTAGAATTTTAAGATTTAATAAGAAAAAATGACATGAATTCCATGCAGTGGCGTATCTAAGGGGGGGCAAGGGGGGCACGTGCCCCGGGCGCCACTCCTTGGGGGCGCAAAAAAAAAACGAAAAAAAAACGAAGAAGAAGAAGAAAAAAAAGGAAAAAAAAGAAGAAGAAGAAGAAGAAAAAAGGAAAAAACGAAGAAGAAGAAAAAACAAAGAAAAGAAAAGGAGAAGAAGAAGAAGAAGAAAAAAAAAAACTCGCCCGGAAGGGGGGAGGGAGAATGGTGGGGGGGGGGGGCAGAAAACCAAATCAAACAAGATAAAAACAAAACATGATGATGACGCGGACAAAATGACAATGTTTATTGTGTTCACACAAAAATTCCATGTTCTGTGAGCTGAAATACAAAAATTTTCGGCTCGCTCGCTGCGCTCGCTCGCCAAAATTTATATAAAAAAGAAGGTAAGAACAAAACGTGATGATGACAAAATGACAGTGTCTATTGTGTTCACATATGTCATTTTATATTTAGCAGGCAAAATGTTTCACGGAGCAGCGGCTGCAATTTCGTTCTGAAGCGATCGCCAATTGGATCAAAAGAAGGCGCCAACGGTTTCGAACACGGGGGGGGGGGCGCAAAAAAACCCGAATCAAACAAGATAACAACAAAACGTAATGATGACGCGGAAATATACAAATTTCGGCTCACTCGCTCGCACTAATTTAGAGTATTTTTTTCACTGAAGTCCTCATTTTGTTGGTATAAATCGTTATCTATAAGGCCGTCGCTATATCTTGATTAGAATTGTAAGATTTAATAAGCAAAAAATGACAAGAGTTTCATGATTTGTAAGCTGAAATACAAAAATTTTCGGCTCGCTCGCTGCGCTCGCTCGCCAAAATTTGTATTAAAAAACAGAGAAGAAGATAAGAACAAAACGTGACGATGACGCGGACAAAATGATAATGTCTATTGTGTTCACTCATGTCATTTTATATTTAGCAGGAAAAATGTTACACGGAGCAGCGACTGCAATTTCATTAGTTCTGAAGCGATCGCCGGTTGGATCAAAAGAGGACGCCAACGGTTTCGAACATACGGGGGAAGGGGGCGCAAAAAAAAGAAGAAAAGATAAGAAAAAAAAACCGTAATGACGCAGAAATATACAAATTTCGGCTCACTCGCTCGTACTAATTTAGAGTATTTTTTCAAGTCCTCAGTTTGTTGGTATAAATCGTTATCTATAAGGTCGTCACTATAATTGTGAGATTTCATAAGCAAAAAATGACAAGAATTCCATGTTTTGTAAGCTGAAATACAACAATTTTCGGTTCGCTCGCTGCGCTCGCTCGCCAAAATTTATATAAAAAAAGATAAGAACAATACGTGATGATGACGAGGACATAATGTATATACAAATTTCAGCTCACTCGCGCGCACTAATTTAGAGTTTTTTAAAGTCCTCAGTTTTTTGGTATATATCGTTATCTATAAGGCCGTCACTATATCTTGATTAGAATTGTAAGATTTGGCAAGCAAAAAATGACAAGAATTCCATGTTTTGTAAGCTGAAATACAAAAATTTCCGGCTCGCTCGCTGCGCTCGCTCGCCAAAATCTATCAAAATTCATTACATTTAAATCACCCTCAAAAGATCCCTTGTAAGTGCTTGAAAAAGCATCATGTGGACTTTGTTTAAAGTCCCTACCGGTATGGTGTTGGGGTTGAACACTTTTTCAGAAATTAGGGGCGCAATTTTCGTGCTTGCCCCGGGCGCCGTTTTCCCTAGATACGCCACTGATTCCATGTTTTGTAAGCTGAAATACAAAAATTTTCGGCTCGCTCGCTACGCTCGCTCGCCAAAATTTATCAAAATTTATTTCATTTAAATCACCCTCAAAAGACCCCTCTTAGGTGCTTGAAAAAGCATATCATGTGGACCTGGATGGGGTTGGGGTTGAACACTTTTTTTAGAAATTAGGGGCGCAATTTTCCCGCTTGCCCCGGGCGCCGTTTTCCCTAGATACGCCACTGTGTGGCGTACGTATACTCGTACTCTTATACGTACACTTTGTACAGTACAGTAGACCAAGCGTTGTGGGACCGGACGCGTACATGGAGTCACTTTGAAGGGCAAATCCAACGATTTTAATAGCAGGTTAATTCTCACGCCGTTTTTAGAGTATGTTGTCTAGTAGGCCTATATGAGGAATCTATATCAAGTCTTTAAGGTAAAGGGTGCATATTCTATGTAAAAAAAAAGGTTAGTTTTCATGCGGGAACTTAAGTGTCCGGAAACCCCACCCCCATCATACTTACACTGTATGTGCGGGATTTCCGAGTTCGACGTGCGTAAATGTTTGGGACGAACATCTTCGGACGTCTTGACCCACAAAGGTACGTGAAAAACGCTGAAAATGCTGTTAGTTTTCGAATTTTCGACCCATTTTATAAAACAAATAATGCACAGGATTATTTCGTGGCGTTAGTGGAGGCGTATAGTGCACTCGAGGGTATTTACCATTGTGAAACATGCACGAGGCGAAGCCGAGTGCATGTTGCACTACATTTTCACTAACGCACTCTATCCTGTGCATCATTTGTATAACTGCATAACGGTCTATTCGTTCGCTGAAGTAGCGCGTCTCGTCGACCTGGAAATGCAGCAACAGCATGGCAGAGTCGTATTATCATCTCGGCATTATCGCGTACAGCGCAGGTTGAGCGTGGAGAAACCGTAGTCTAATCGCCTCGGAGGCCAAAAATGGAGCCGCACAGCGATCGCGCCACGATTTGTAATGTTTTCACAGATCCCTATGGTCGCCATGATCGTCTTCCTAGTGAGATGGGGGCCTCATATTCACCTTTTAGTGGTTACTGCATTGATTTTACACAAGATCCCATCACTGATTCTGATAATAAATTTTGACTATGCATATCTATCTAGTTCGAGTGATTCATCGTGTGCATGACAAAATATGTGCGTGTGTTTGACTGTGTGTTTGACTGTGTGTTTGTTGTTGTTGTTGATGTTGTTTCTATCTAGATAGGGTCATTTATTGCACTAAAAAAAACAGAGTAAAAAGTGCATGCCCCTTGTGTCCATCCTTCACATAAGGGTTTATATCATACTACAAACCATTTACAAACACAGTCCATAACAAACCTTTCTTATCGCTTTTTGTGATTTCCGAGAACCTCGAATCGCATGCTGACGAAGCCGTGCCAAGTTATAGGGAGAATGCGGACGTAGCGGGCGTCTACAGAGGCCGGCAGAAGATTGGTGACCTCGGTGTTCTTGTCAGTGTTTCCTTGGAATATCTGATACAGACGAAATAGTGTACAGTAACTGTTTATTGACATCTACAGTGCTGAATTTCTTTCGGATGCTAAGTAGTATGCACATTTAGTAATACTCACATAGTAATAATGTCACTAAGATTCCAAGGAATAATCAGGGATGTATAGTCGAACGTCGAAAATCAGCGAGATGTTTCTTTGTTCTTGTCGGAGCATGCCGATAATAGGGCAACTATTTATTTGACAGGTTCTTCCGGGCTTCCTGCAAAATTAGGGAGATGGGCCAGACTCTGGCTATGTGAAGACATAGTGACATCAAGTGTTTAATTCTCTCTTTCCCCTCAGAGTCTGTTTAACTTTCTATATCAGATATCCCTTATATTTCCACGTATTTTCATTGTTCTCTTCCCCGGCGCTACCAACTATCTGTCTTCGAATAGTTTGTTACGCATTTGATCATTTTGATGGAGGCGCAGAGACGGCATTATCTATGTCATGCAGCTCAACTCCTTTGTAGTCTGTATCAAGTTGAACCGAAAAGGTTTCGATTTTTTTTTCAACTCATAGTATAACGGACATTCCTATAGTAGAAATATCTAACAGCTGAAAACAAAAACATCAGAATATACAAAGTTCAGTGACTCTTGGCTTTTAAACTTGAAAAATTCATTTACCAAAGATCTCATTATTACTCTTGCAACTCAAAAAAAAAAAAAAAAATCCATTCATTTGTTTTGATGGGTTTTCTTTTTGTTATAACACGGCTTAATAAAATGCTGGACGGACGGACGTCAGACAGTTGGACAACTCAAATTGTGCATTCCTTTGAATATATTGTTACGCCCTCTTTGGTGGAGTAATAATCATTCACGTAAACCTAACATACCATGGGCTGACCGTCATCGCCAACAACGTCTTCGAAATCCGATGCACCGTCTTCCTTGTACTGGACGCTGTAAGTCGTCACCCACTGGTTGTACCTGGGGTATCGTCCCTGTGTGATAACCCCCGCAACACGATATTCGATCCCGAGATCAGCTTGTATCCAAGGCGCCGTATCGCTGGCTGCTGCGCACCATGCGCCTCTGCGTCCACCACCTTTAAAGAGGCATTCCAGACGATTTTTTTTTTTAATTTCACATCATGTTGTATTACATATACATAAATCGACAGCTCCATGTATAGATTTGTGAAATTTATTGTGGTCCTTGAAAAGAGGAACCAATACTCTGAAAAATCTTAAACAAATTACACTAAACAGTGTTGATGACATAGGAGCTTCACATAATTAGATTAACAAAGTCACCTGTGTAAAATCTGTGAATACTTTCTTCTTTTCTTCCTCTTCCTTGAGCCCAAACTCATGCATTCTTATGGCGATGCTTCCATGTCATCATCCATGTTCATTGCAATTTGTTATAAATTTTGAAAACATTCTTACTCCTCATCCAAATCAATAAAACGTCTGAAACCCTGTACTAAGTTTAACTAATTTATAGTTGTTTAAATGTAAAAGTCTGAAAATCATCCGGAGGTCTCCTTTAACAGTAAAAATTGATTGTTAGAGGTCTTTAGTAACATCTCAGTCAAGACGTTTAACTTCCCTGACTTCAAATATCATTGACGAATCCCCTGTAAAACTGAAAAAAGAACGAAATACTGAAAACAACGACCAAGGACATCGGGTATGAAAAAATGGGAATTAGTCAACTGGCGATTGGGAATTTTCCTTCTGCTTTCATATGTGACGCTATTATGAAGTAATTAGTGCAGAAGGGACAAATTTTCTGTGTACTTTCAGGAAGGGCTCTGAATAATCATCGTTTGATTACCTTCTACAAGTTTTACAAGTACAGTGCATTAAAACGCAATTTTGATATTACACATAATCTATAATATTATATGTCATACTAAACAAATGTTGTAATTCTTCACTTACTGGCTGGCTGATTCAGTCGACCTCGGGTCGCGCAGTCTGTGTACTGGTAACAGGAACTGGCGGATAATTGGTCATCTGGAATACTTCCGTCCTCCACCCCCAGTCTTCTTAGAGATTCTCCTGGCTTTTCCACTTTTTGTGGAGTGACCGTATTGCCTACAGCAGGCATTCATATAGATTGCAAAGAATCGAAACAATCACACATAACAGCGTTTCGAGAGAAATAATCATGTCCTTGATCATTCTTGCTTTTCTTCACTCTTTCTGCTCTCTCTAAACACACTGTACATTCTTTGTCTCCACCTTTTTATTCTGTTGACAGTTGTTATTTCACGGAGTCTGCAGAAAAGTTTACATAAGAAGACAGAGTAACAAAATCGTCATATGTTTAGATAGCGATTTCTGTTAAAAACTAACTATAAAACGTGGAGCGTTAGCCCATGTGCATGCAAAGCACTCTGCAAATGTTTTGTTTTGTTTTGTTTTTGTTTTTTTCATATAATTTCGTAACGAATTCTCATTTCATAATATACCGGAGCATATTTTCTTTGGTTTCTTCTTTATCAGTGGCGCTCGGAGATGCCTTGATTATAACAGAAATTTCGCTATGGCCACGTTCGTTGTAAGCGAATTTTTCACCATACAGACTTTAAGGATAATATTACATGAATATTTGGAGGGTATTTAACTAATGGATAACTACTAACCGTCTCCCAGCAACTCGAATCGCATGCTAACATGACTGTTCCATGTGAGGGGCAAAATACGCACGGCGCATGCAGTGACAGGCTTCGGGAACTTGTTGGTAACTTCGGTGTTCATGTCCGTGTTTCCCTGGAATGTCTACAAAGTACACATGAAAAAAAAAGAAGGAATAGATAACTACAACAATGAAAACTACAAACCAACAATAACGAGCGCACACGAACACACACACACACACACATAAGCATAAACACAGTGCACACACTCATACTCAAAAACTCATGTGCACTTAGTCTGTCATAATTTGTATAAAATTATTCATATCATAAGCTTAATCAAAATGTTGTCTCTCATTTCATTGAATTTGGAAGAAATAAATAGAATGCACGGGAAGAAAAATACGAGCAACGTCTTAGCAAATTCGCACCTTCTTGAAATTGAAGAATCGATTATAGAAATTCAATCACAGCAAAGTCTCTCTCTTCAGATATCAAACATTTATTCAATATAATCATATACACAATACTTTGATACCAAATGGAATATTTCTGTTGTGATAGTGTGGATGGATTCAAAATTTATTTGGATTTATATTTACATTCTGTCAAACAGAATACTTCAACGGATAGGACCGGAAAATGCTGGCTGATTGTAGTGTTTCGTTACAGTTTACTGTTGTGTGTAAAGGATGGAAGAATGAATGAAGTTATTAATTATTATAGTACCTTGCAACGGCATTCAACTCACACTTCTAACACCAGTGAGATTCTTCTCTTTGACCTCTTCTGACGCTTATACATTACTGACGGCAAGGACTATAACATGGCAGTTAACTTATTAGACATGACATATAGATTTGATTGGTTAGAATCTTTGCGGTAATGCTCTTGGGATTGGATTTGTATTGTACACATTTTTATTCCTGTAGTTGTTGTGCTTGTGTTTTTGTGTATTGTAGAAAATAACGTAGACATTGATCTTTGATCAACGAGTAACAATTATTCGTGTAAACGTCATTGTGAATTGGTTAATGCTTAAAACCGTGGGGGAGGGGGTGATACCACTGTCTTCAGAAACAAGTGCTTGATCATGTTTGAACATCCATTTGAAGCATTTGTAAGTCAGTCCATTCTCACACAGAGCAAAATTGAACATAAATACAAGGACACCTCTTCTATTGCTTAACAAGGAATATTCTTAAAGCTACGATTAAGAAAATATGTCATTTCGTTAATATTTTCTTTGTTTTGGGGAGCTTTAGTCTCAAATATCTCAGATAATCAAGAACGGAGTCAACTATTAAATCTCTTCATCTGTTACTTAAAGTATATACCTTTGCATGCCCCTTGCCATCCTCGACGTCCAGAAAGATGTCGTCACTATCGCTCTTGTACTGAACTTTATAGGTTTTCACCCACTGCCTGTAGATGTCGGCCCGGCCTTGTGTAATGACCCCTGACACCACATGCTTTCTTCCAAAGTCAACCTGTATCCATGGTGACGCATCGTTGCTTGCTGCACACCACGCCCCTCGACGCCCGTTTCCTTGGAAATGGAAGTTTTACAACAAATAAGCAGTCAAGATTAAGTTATTTTTATTCAACTGCCGGTCCAGGCGCTGTCAACTAGAACCTTCGCCTTCCCAAGCAATTACCAAAATCATAGTCAAATGTTTGGCCCTCAATTTCTATTTATACAGTTATAGGTTGACCACAGACCCCGAAGACCATAGAATATATAGACCTATGTACATGTATAATATGCATTTTTATAAAGCGACTCTTGCACAAAACAAACAAAACTTCTTCGCAATGTGTACCTCGAATATCAATCTAGCTCAATAGTTCACTTTCATATCAAAGAAACGGCATGTTCATGCTTTGCTTTTCTTAAAGTTATTAAGTCTTATAGGATAAAAGCACAAATTCTTAGGTAAAGCCATTTTTTGTACGTTACTATGACTACAGCTCAAAACTACTTAACGCTGTCACTTTACCTTAAACTTTTTACATTTCAGGTATCTCCTACTAAAATCTCCTCCCATTCCGATCATACATTTTAAGTGATAAGCTCCTTAGCCTAATGTCCTTGTTTGTATAATATTTGACATTTTATTAGTGACTCTTTTTCCGTGCGTGTGTGTGTTTGTTTATTCTCCTTCATTTAAAAAGGAAATAAAGAATAACATAGAGATTTCAGAAATAATTATGATATTAATCAGAGGCCGTTATCCCAGAGAAGCAAACGCCGTAGGCCTACACATTTTGTATGCAGGCAACTTTTTCGTGGCATAGAATTAATTTCTATCAGTCTGTAACGACGCAGTAGTGTGCTCTTTTTTTTTCTCCCGAAACATAGTTTCCCGCCCTAATCTACACACACACACACACACACCTATATCTTTCACTGTGGCCCTAAACAAGCTAAACAAACAAACCAAACAAGGTCAAAAGAAAATATTCGCACTCCAGATGACCTTACCTGCCCCATGGTTAAGCCGTCCTCTGTCGGCACAGTCCGTATACTGGTAGCAGGAGCTTGCTGAGAGCTGATCCGCAGTTATGTTCCCGCTCTCCATACCCATGTGATTATTCAGAATCAGATCAATCAACTCTGTTTATGCAGAAAATGTTAAAAAAAAAAAAAAAAACTTGTCCACATTTTCAGTTGCAACGATTACATTCATGAGAGGAAGTTTCAATTTTCAAACTCAAACAAAGAACAATGGATAGTTTCTTCTTCTTTTTTTCTTTGCTTTCTCTTGTTATCTATGGTTATTTACTATATAATTATGCGTTGTTACTATTTCATTAAGAAAGAGAAAAATAAAAACAACACCATATTTTCATCAGGCCTTTGCTTTTCTTCTGTAATTATTGTTTCCCATACAGAAATTCTAAAAGCCCCGTGATCATTATGTAACAACTGTAATTGCAAACTAGAAAATGTCGCTATGGCGACTTTGATACCTCGCCGATGTCGCACTTATTCACCCATACATTCTGCTGCACATCTTGACAGTGTGAGACGAGAGTTTTCTGCCACTAAGACACTGAAGAAGTGCAACATTACTCTACTCGGAAACCTACCGACGTTAATGATTTGTTTAATCATTGCTACTTCTGAACTTTTACTGCTTGTGAATAAACATGTTATTCCCATCCTGTAAATGCATATGGATAACACTGTAGTAAGGGTAATGGTGTTTGTTGTCACATACACTGACATAGTCTAGCTGTGGTGAGTGATATTACTTTGTTAAATGGAAGTTTTGTAATGTCAGGGTTAAAAAAAAAGAACATCGACCACGAAGTACTTACCTTGACGAACCCTCAGCAGTTCCAAGATCTTGTCCACCAGTTTTTGTACATACTCCTTGTTATATGTCTCGCCTTCAACCACCAGTTCGCGAACCAACTCATCAACAAACGTGTCAGCTGGAAACATATGGACTGAAGGAATTCGAGGTGTACAACATTTAACTTTTCTGCATTTTGATAATCCATTTCCAACTATACACGATCAATTTGATCGGATTCCGATCATCAGACTGTGGATTTAGAACATGCTGGTAATATTCTAGTAGAGAGTAATTTCCCGGGAATATTTTTGAATCATCCATGAATTCTGTTTAGTCTTTACTCTTCAGTTACACCATATGGATATATTGTATTGAGCAACATATTGGCCCACCCTTTGCGTATCTCAATTTATTCTGTATATTTTACATGAAGCTGGACTTTCACCAATCTTAATAATCAGAGATCCACTGAAAAAAAAAGTACATGTATATCAGAACTTCAGGCTGGTCGTTAATTGGCCATTACACCCATTACCGATTGGTCCAGTGACTTGTGCAGAACTTTGCGTTGATAATGAAAGTTATTGTTTTAAAAAAATAGAATACAATGATTTTGACAACAAATAGCATAAGATTTGGCATATGAATAGACTAGGACCACTTCTTCAAGGTAGGAAGCAAAAGACACATGCATACCAGATGTCAGAGAAAAGAGCAGAAGAACACCGACAATGATTCTTCTGGCCATGATGATGAGCACAGCTTGGGCAGCGAGCCGTTCTAAGGATGGAGAACTCGAAGACTGTAAGACACGAAATGACCTTCTCGTCCTATCGGTCCTAAGAACCGTAAACTCTACACTTGCCTTGGCGCCGCTTCAGACTATGTCACACAGCAACTCCTCGGAAGAAGATAAGTAGCCTATACATCCTTGATTTACCTATTATTCTAATAGTACATACGCATGCGCGTGCATCATCATGAACACACACACACATGCACACACACACATGCACACACACACACACACACACGCACACACACACACACACACACAAACACACAAACACATACAAACACACACACACAAACAAAAACAACAACAACAAACGTGTACACAGACACAACCTGACAACGTCATACACGACATTATAGACACCAGCTAAGACAAATTCACAAGGTTGAATGCACTTTTCATCGGGGTTGGGGGGGGGGGAACGGTATGATTATGTAGGCCTAAGCCCTATAGGTGAAGGTAGTTTCTGAACTATCATCACAACTTACTTGGAAATAGATTTAGGACAAGAATGTTTATATGTAAACAAGTAATTAAAAGCTTGTATATACAATATCCACTGGGTTAATAGCAATGTTTCTGTTGTTAATGTCAAGAATATTATATACATCACTGTGTGGTATACTTCTGTATATCATTTTGGTTTCGTTTTATTCCATGTTCCATCTAATCTTCTTCTTTCTACTTTTTTCGAAAGGTTTATATATTTATATAACATAAAGACCCCTATATATTCTGTTTAGACGGTTGAGAACTCATATTGCTGTAGGTTTTGAACTTAAAAAGACATGTCATTGATAAAGTTCTCATGTTTTATTAAAACAACGTGAAATTCTTTTTGTGGTCCACTGATTCCGAATGGCATTTTTATGTCCATTGCTTTAGATGAGTGGTACATTTATGTCAGTGTTCTGGGATGTACGAAGTAGTGCTGTAGAGAGCTATTCGAAGGTTCCACTTGTTGTTTTAAGAAAGAATGTGATGCTCGTCACAATCAAAAGAGCAAACTAGGTGAAATATTTTTTTCTGATTATATTTGTCGATAAGATCCTAGCATTAATCTCTCTGCATTTAGAGTCATACACGTTTTCTTATTCCACCGTAAATCGGTGGCGTGCTTGCTGCGCCAATTGATACAGATAAGTGGACCCTTTTGTCAAATAGAGATTATCTCATTCCCTCAATCCCTATTTTGTCATCACGAACTTCTTGTTGACCGGAGGTACAATGTTGCATGTCAGTGGAATGGCTTATCCACGAGTTAACATAGACCACTGGCTACTGATGAAAAAAATCCAAACAATACTGGCAAGTTAAGATTAGTGCGTGCATGCATGAGCACATAAAAACAGTTTCAGGAAATTGGAGCTACATTTGCATTGAAGCAAAACTTGTAGACATGTGTGAAAGTATTCTTGTCGCCATTGTCCTTTTCTCGAATTGATACTGGTTTGGGAGATCATCGTGACGAACATAATAGATTAATTTCTCTCTCAGGGATGAAGGTACATGCCTTTCCAACTAGAATACCTAAAGACGATCGTTCATCTTTACTGCTGTTGCACAAATTGATATCATGTTGTCGAAAAAGGTGAACCAGACCCCGAAAAAAAAAAAAAAAACCTCTGAGCAGAATAGAAAGCATTTGTGTGTGCATGTTCGTATGTAAATAATATAGTTTGACAATCATATAACACACCATGGGCTAGACACTAACCTTTTCCTCCGGTGGTCAGAAAGAGAAATGTAATTCTCTTAAAGTAATGGAAATAATAATAACAATCAATTTTGAATCACACGTGCCCGATCGGGCCACTAGAATAATAGCCTTGTGGGACATCTGATTGGTCGAAATCAATCTGTAGTGGCCGCCAAGCTCAAAACCTACAAAACGTCGCAGATTAGGATGCTCTGTAATGGACCAGGATATGTTGGTTGTTTCATAAAGCTAGTACCTCACCAATGGAGACGTCTCCGCGACGTCTCCAACTTATCAGTCGCAGCAGTCGCAGGGACGTCTCCAACATAAAAATGTCTTGCGGTCTCAACAAGGAGACGTCTCTGAGACGAGTTATGGCAGGTGCCAAAAAATTTCAAATATGAGGGTGCCGCTGCAGGATCACCTGACTTGATCTAGGCAGGATGTCAGCACGCAGATAGGTCACGTGGTTTTTAAGTAGGTCAAACAGCGTCAAGTAGAGTCGCGGAGATGTCTCCGCGACCTCTCACTAGTTTTTCTGGTCTCCAGCACGTCTCGGCGATGTCTCTGAGACGTCTCTGAGACATTGCGGAGACGTCGCGGATTGCTGATTGGCACATTTTCGCACAAGGATAAGACCTTGCCTAATGACAAGATATACCTATCCTCTACTATAACCATCCTTGTTTGCTCCGGAATAAGCTGCGAAAAAGTGAAATATTGGGATCACAAATGAAAATCATTCTGCCAAAATGTTAGCTTTCTTTTAAAAACTGCCTGCTTCTACCAAGCGAAATTGTTTGAGGCATGATTTCCTATCATACACCACACCTGCACATTCACTTTACTCGATATTTGTGAGTTATTTTCTTCTGCGCATTATAGTTTTAGATTTATCGAATCTCCGTCTTGTTCCTCTCCTGGCTTGCTGACGGTGACGATGATGGGATCAATTAAAGCAGTAAAGCATTTTAAACTGTCTTTGTGGCGCTTTTGAGATGTACAGGTGCATGAATTAATCAACAATACGATGAATGTCCTTTTATATTAGGTCCATGGTTTTACCATCTAGAGAGTTATTATGTCTTTAGCACCACTCAAAAATTTACGGCTTACAAGAAAGCAACAATCGAGATATGGGGAGTTTGTTTGTTTGTTTGTTTGTTTGTTTGTTTGTTTGTTTGTTTGTTTTTCTAGAACATATTCTTGCGGACGGGCGCTGTTTTCACCGCAAAATAAAAAATGTTTCCAATCATACACAGCACACCTGAGTGACCTTAATCTTTTAATCCTCTTTTCTCTCTTTTTAATGAGACTGTACCTCCTAACTCTCCCCCTCTCTCTCGCTCTCTCTCTCTCTCTCTCTCTCTCTCTCTCATGTCAATCACATTTTAAATGGATGGTACAGTATTGGTGGAGATGAGAATTAGGCTTTTAACTTTTTGCGAGATACCAAGCAAACGCCTATGATAATATAGGTTTTCCCGGTCAATTTCATACTTTTGTCATTCAAGTTCCTATTCCGAGCATTCGATTTCACGCATTCTACGCTCGCAGCACTGAATCAGCAATCAAATTCAAAATCCGGTCATTCGAATTCACTATCCGAGCATTCAAATTCACTATCGGAGCATTCAAATTCACTATCGGAGCATTCAAATTTAAGAGAGGAGCACGCATTTCATCAATGAGCATTCAAATTCATGTCAAGCTGGCAACGGAATCCTGTCTGTCATTCAAATTCGTGAATAGGCAACCATGTTCCAAATAACTGCATTCAATTTAAAAGAAATCCTGAATTTAGTTAGTTTGGGGCCGTGTATGCATGTGTTTCTCACTTGGCTTTGAATATATTGGGATTTCGTTTTTATTTTGCAGTAGAGGTCCACCTGTTAATTGACAATTCTGAACTCGCGCTTAGCAAATATGAATATACAGGCACATGTCCCTGGGATTGGACATAAAGTGGAGGTCGCATGTGTGAAAGAGTCACAACTCATGCAGGTAAAAGATCCTACTTCATTTATTCATCGCAAAGAGCAAAACATCTAACTGGACCCCATATGGAAGACCAGCTTTTGCAGCTGAATATGGGTTATCCAGTCATCTTCTTTGATAGAAAATGAAGCAAACAAAAATTAGACACTGTATAGGCCTATACAGACGAGCATAATACGGAGGGTTGGTTGACACTTTCGAGGAAAAAAAAACCACAATTTCGACTATTTTGAAACTGATACATGAGCATTTTATACTTGTTGTTTGTTGTGTATTGCTGTCTTATTGATTTAATTTTGCGGGACTATGTGAGATCATTGTGTGTCAGTTTGTCTTAAATTGATGAATTGTCATTATGTGGTTGGTGTTGAGGCGTTGCAGTATCATCAAGAAATATGATTACTAGTCGTTGTGTTGTTTGGATGCACTGCTGATTGGACATTGCAATTTCAAATTTATTGAGACGAATAACAAAAATGCATGAACAGAGAACAATGTAGAACATGTAAACAATCCTAATTACACTATATGCAAGCATTCATTGGTTGTTTTGGCCCTTTTTCCTTTCTTAAAAGTCTCCTCCATTTTCCTCGTTAAATTGATTGCACGAAGTAGGAACTTGATCGCCTAAAAATGAATTTGAACGCTCCAAACATGCTCATTGGGACTATCACGTGACTATCGCATGAATTTGAATGCACGAGTAGGAAAGTCGGTGCTCGCATTTTGAAAATGAATGCCCAATCGTGAATTTGATTTCACGAAAACGAAATAGAACGCTCATAAATGAAATTGATCGCTCGGATTCTGAATTTGAATGCCCCAATATTTTAGCGTACGTGCGCTTCGTGAATTTGAATGCACATTAATGAATTTGAGTGACAAAAGTATGAAATTGACCGGGAAAACCTAATAGTACAGAGCATACCATTATAAGAGGAATTCAATGTTTATTTGATGAAAATCGGGTTTGGAATGACTGAAACATCCAAAAACAAAGTAAAACAAAGTGATCGTAATAAAGTGTGGGTACCACACTTATTAGATTCGCTCTTTGGGGGGATATCTCAGCCATTTCATAACCAATTTTCATCAAATAAACGTTAAATTCCTCATAGAATTACATGCTCTTTCATATTTCATAACAGGTTTCTCATTATCTCACCCCCCAAAAAAAATGTTAGAAACCTGAAATTAGGTCTCAACCAAAACTATACAATCCCTTTAAATGGGATAGAATGGTCCAATTTTACCAAGTTATATATCACTTTCAGGCGTAGACCTTACTCTTTCAAAAAGGTAGAAAAGTGGAAACTCATTTTTGCTCACTTCTTGTGAGTTTTAAGCTGGGCGGTCGTGTATAATAATGATATGTGTAATATCTTGATTTTCATTGTCGAGGCAGGAAAGGCACGATTCTACACAATGTACATGCATAAACCTACATGAAGTTATTTCAATGAAGTAATATAAGAAAATAACGACCACTGCGACTTCACCTAATTTCCTATTTAAGGGCTTTTTACACTTGTAAATTTTTACTTAGTCCCGTATCAACGGTGGGGCTAAGGGGGGGGGGGGGGGCTTAGCCCCACCGTTGGTGCGGGACTATCCTTAGCCCACTTTCTGTTTACACTCGTTTTTGCCAAAGTGGGCTAGCCCCACCGATAATCCCGTACTATCTGGCCCTGCAAAATAGCAGGGTTAGCACCGCAATTGCGGTGCCAAACAAGGGAGTGTAAAAAGAACGAAAAAATAATCCGGGGCTAAGCGACGGAGACGAAGTCCGACCCAAACTGACCAATCAGAAACGAGGTAATCAAGTGCTGCCGGTGCGTGCGTGTACGTGTACAGTGCACAGCGTAATCATGAATATTCATGTGGTTTGGAAAGTACCGGACTAAGAAATACGAGTGTAAAAAGGTCAATTTTCTCCTTAGCCATGTTAGCCCCGGACAAGAGCTTAGTACGGGACTAATTGGCGAGTGTTAAAAGCCGAAAAAATTGGTACGGGACTAACGATAGTCCTGGGTCAGAGAAAGTACGGGGTTCAGAAACACAAGTGTAAAAAGGGTTATATGTATTATATAGATGTCCTTTAATATATTTACATCAAACCTATACCATCCCAGCAAGAAGCATGTTTTAACATAGTTGTATGTAATGGATAATATTGACATAATATAATCGACTAAGTGCATGTCATAATTTTGCTTAAGGTTACTATTTTATTTTCATTCCAGTTTGATGGACTTTTCCTTGTATTACGTGTATATTTCAATGTCCCTCTTTATCATCTTCGAATTGGTGACGAAGGATCGTAACGAGACATAGAAACAATAAGGTCTTATCTAGCCAGGGTAGCCTCTTCAATGTTGCCATAATCATGTACTGCTCTACCAGAGGGTCCCGCCATTATTATTACGCAGCGTTGTCAGGTACCCATTTATACACCTGGGTCGAAAGAGACGTAGTGGGTGAAAATATCTTGTCCAAGGATGTAAGCACTATAGGCGGGAATCGAACTCGGGGTCCTCCGATTGGGAGTCGGGAGTCTTATCCACTATGGCACAGCGCCCCCGCATCATGGGACGTTCGTCGCTCGGTGTCATGTGAGCCATAAAATATGGCCCTTGGATTTCACTGAAACGAAAGTTGTCGTTGGTGTTAAATCGCCCAGAAAGGGCTGTTGCGCTTTAAAGACCAATGACAAAGGACGTTTTGCACTGTTTAGGGTGCACATTGATGAAAGGGATATTTGGCTTGACTATCTAACGCTCTCTTTGAATACAAGATAAAAAAACATAAAAACGCTGTGTAGTCGGTCGAGCTGACACGAAGTTCCTACTGTGTGGTTGTCGTGTACCCTTTTGTGAAGCCCATGCAGCGGAAACCAAATCGGTGGTTGCTGTTCATGTTTAGGCAGGTGGTTCAATGCTATGTACAGTTTCTAAAATAGATGTATTTTTTCTCTCTGCGTCGGATGGCCATGTGGTCAGTGTGGGCATATCTATTGTCCTCACCAGCGAGTTGTTGGCGAATAGCTTTGCAGGTATTAAAAATAGTAGACATTTTGTATGTTACATACCACGATGCTTCATGAGGGGGTTTATACTTTTATACATCATCAAATGTAGGCTTACCAACCGAGGCAAGAATCGTGATTTATTTGGCATCGATTCTTGTTTAATATGCGGACACCGTTAACATATCATTGACTTGTGTGAATAATGACCTTTACTATACGCCACGCTGTCATATTTCATTTCGTTTAGATTGGTTTCTTGTCTGTTACCCAGAGTCTTTTTTGTTATATATAAGTTAGAATCGGTGACGCTGGATTAACTTTATCAATACGACGAGACACCACGAGATGCGTCTCACTTAGTGTCACATGAGCCATAAGATTAGGGCCGTTGGATTTGCTAACACTGAAACAAAAGGGTCGTTGGTGTTTAATGGCCCCTGAAAAGGGCTGCTGGGGTTAAAAAGGGGTAGGGGTAGGAAGCTGTAAAATGCTTGGTGTCTGTGTGTGTTTGTGTGTGTTTTTTTTTTTCATTTTT